>NC_136971.1:27301439-27351439 GCF_032717465.1 Coenobita brevimanus
GCTTACAGCATTTTTCATTTTATTTGTGTTTTGGTTTTGACCCCATAGTCATTTGTACCGATCATAACCCACTGAAATTCCTTAGTAAGTTTAAAGAAAATAATCAGAGATTGACAAGATGGAGTCTACTTCTTCAGGAGTATTCATTAGACATACAACATGTCAAGGGGAAAGAAAATGTTATTGCAGATTGCTTATCTAGACTTTAGATAGATTGTTTTAAAGTAATAAGAAATTTCCTTTGTAAATTTCTTTTTCTTTGTGGGGAGGTGTTACATAGCCTATGATTTCATCATCCTTTGTGTAATTTTAACGCACAGTATGCTGCATGTTTGATCACGAGCGTGTTCTGCCTCAGTCCCTGCTTCTACCCTTATAGTAGAGTAAGTCGTCCTTTCTGTTGTTCAGAGTAGGATTGTCAGCTCTTTGTCCCCTATGGCTTCATTTGCACGTCCTTCTTACAAGTTGTATCAAGCTCTGCCGGCCCCTATATAATGAGCTCAGTCTCTGCATCATTGCCACTTAGATCTACTCCTCATTTTGTTCACATCCCTGTCCTCCCCTGTACAGTTGTTATTATTGTGAGTGCTCAGGAAGTCTCCAACCATCTAGCAGCTGTGTAATTTGAGTATGAGTGTTGTTGCATTTTTTCTTGTACTGTGTAGCATGGGGTGTTAATTCTTAGGCCTAGTAAGGTTTTTGTGATTAATGTAAGGTTTTATGTCAGCCAATTGTTAATAGTAGTTTGTATCTGTAATAATTTATCTTGCATTAACTGAGTATTATCTGGTATTTCATTTTATCAGGGTTGACTTAGATAAATTTACTCTTGCTAATTTCGTGTTAATAGAGGCTATTGCAGTTAACCATATATTTAACCTGTTTTTTGCCATTACATTATCCTTATGAGTTCTGAATGTTTTGTTGTTAGTTTGAGCATTAAACTTTAACTTGTAATTTTACCTAACTCTTTTATTTTGAACCTGGACCTTTACGGGACAGTAGTGATTATTAGTATTCTCACTTAAAGTGTACATTATCTTTCTCTGTTCCGTAACATAAATTTGGCGACCTCTTATCAGGATATTCAGGATATTATCACAAGGATATTGCTTGATATTTTGTGACTGTGATTCATTCATGATGTCTACTGTTACTACACTTGATGAAGCCAAAGATTTTTTGTCAAATGTGCAAACAGTGTGTGATGTAGAAAACAGAACAAAGAATGAACTTAAGCTTGTTGCTCAACAACTGGGAATTGCAGTTCACTCTCATCATTCTAAAGATCAAATTGTTGCCATGATTAATAAAAGCTTGTTTAATGTAACTCCTCCAAATGAGCAAACGTAGATTGAAATAGCTAAGTTACAGCTAGCTCTGCAGGAGGCTCGTGTTAAGGAAGCTGAGTTTCTGGCTCGTGCTAAGGAGGCTGAGTCTTAGGCTAAGGAGGCGGAGTCTCAGGCTCGTATTCAGGAGGCTGAGTTTCAGGCACAATTTGAACTTGCTAGGATTCAGGCAGACCATGAGTATCGCATGAAACAAGGTGGAACTGGATCATCTAGCTCTGATGATTTTGATGTGGCTAAAAATGTTAAACTTGTCCCTCCTTTTAATGAATCTGATTTAACAAAGTATTTTCAGTTGTTTGAGTGGGTAGCTACAGGTTTTATTGGCCTAAAAAGTATTGGCCAGTACTCCTTCAAACTGTTCTCACCGGTAAAGCTCAAGTAACTTATGCATCTTTGCCTCAGGATCAATGTGATAATTATGATGTAGTTAAGAGCTTGATTCTTAAGGCCTATGAGCTTGTTCCTGAAGCCTATAGAGTAAAATTTAGGACAACTTACAAGCAAGATAAGCAATCCCATGTTGAGTATGCAAAAATCAAAGAAGATCTGTTAGAGCAGTGGTTAAATTCTAAGAATGTGGATTCTGATTTTGACAAATTTAAGCAGATGATTTTGCTGGAGGACTTCAAGAGGTGTATTTATAAAGATGTAAGCCTATATCTTCATGAGAAAAGAATAGATAATTTGTCTGATGCTGCAGTTTTAGCTGATGAATATGTTCTCACTCACAAAAGATATTTTAGAGAAAAAAGGAAAGCTGAGAGTAAGTACGTTGCCTCTACTCAGAGTACAGGTAACAGGAAAGAGAATAAAGATGATGTTTCTCAGGAAGTAAATACCAGCTTCACCTCTAGATTTCAGAAAAGTAAATGTACTTATTGTAGTAAGCTTGGTCATACTACGGAGAAAAATTTTCAGGAGACAGCGTGATGTGAACAAAAAGGAGTCTTTAAATATTCAGTCAATTGGTCTAGTGTCCACCCTTGAGAGTTCCCAGAATTCTTTAACTGAGTTAACTGAACCTGCTTGAGGGGTAACTTAAATTCTCTTGATGGAGCTCCACTTTTGAGCAGTAACGTGGGTGACACTCTCAAGAGTTCATGTGCTAATTTCCTGTCTGATGGTTTTGTCAGTCCTCTGGACAGTAATGACAGGAAATCAGTTAAAATATATCGTGATACAGGTGCTTGCCAATCCCTTATGCTGACCAGTGTTCTAGGCTCTAATGTTAATTCCTCCGATGAAACTGTAATCTTACAAGGTGTAGGGAATAATTACTTCTCTGTCCCTCTGTGCAGAGTGAATTTAGAGTCTGGTTTTGTTAATGGTTCCGTTATGGTTGGGTTGGTTGAGATACTCCCAATGTCAGGTGTAACTTTCTTACTTGGAAATGATATTGGTGGAAGTCAAGTGTGTCCAGCTCCTCAGTTGTCTAGTGAGCCAGTGGCTGCGACCCAGGATTGTGATGTCCCTGATGTGTTCCCTGCATGTGCTGTCACTAGGGCTAAGTCTAAAGTTACTGGTGATTTAGAGGATGATGATGATGATGATGTTATCCTAGCTGACACTTTTTTTGCTAATTTGGACCACTCACCAGATGAGGTAATACCCTGTAGTGTTGAAAATTTGTCTCGTCAAGAGTTGGTTGAGTTGCAGGTTGCTGACCCTGAGTTGAAAGGTCTAGCTAACTCTGCTTACAGTGAAGAAGAGTCAGCCGGTGCTTCTACTTGTTATTATGTAAAGTCTTGAGTACTTATGAGGAAGGGGAGACCCCCAACAGCATCAGCCGACTGTGAATGGGAGGTTGTACATCAAGTTGTCATCCCTCGTGTTTGTAGACAGAATATCATTAGAGTGGCTCATGATTCCAGTTTGGCAGGACACCTTGGAGTGAGGAAGACTGTGGCATGCATTTTGAAACACTTCTACTGGCCAGGCATCTTCAGGGATGTTTCCTGGTATTGTAAGTCTTGTCACACCTGTCAAGTTGTGGGGAAGTGTAATCAGACCGAAAAGGTTGCACCTCTAGTTCCCATTCCTCCTTTTGAGGCGCCATTCACCCGTGTGTTGGTGGATATTGTGGGCCCTCTTCCTAAGACTTCTTCAGGATTTTCTAATGTGTTGACCCTGATTGATATGGCTACTCGTTATCCTGAAGCCATTCCACTTAGAAATATCTCAGCAAAGAACGTGGTTAAGGTAATGCTAGGGTTCTTCACGAAGTTTGGTCTGCCCAAGGAGGTACAGTCAGACCGGGGAAGTAATTTCATGTCAAATGTTTTCAAGCAATCTCTGAGAGAGTTGGGCATCACCCAGATCACGTCTTCAGCTTACCATCCCCAGACCCAAGAAGCGTTGGAGAGATATCATCAAACACTCAAATCGATGCTCAAGAAATACTGTTTGGAACATCAGAAAGACTGGGATAAAGGTCTTCCATTTGTTGTATTTGCCGCAAGAGAATCTCCAAATGAATCACTGGGCTTCTCACCTTTTGAACTACTGTTTGGCCATGAAGTAAGAGGACCCCTTAAGTTACTCAAGGAATGCTGGCTGTCGGAGGAAGATGACGTCAACCTGCTGGAGTATGTGATGAAGTTCAAAGAACGGCTGTCCACTGCTTTACAGCTGGCGAGAGAGAATTTAGGAGCTGCTCAGGAGAAGATGAAGACTTGGTATGATAAGAAGTCCGGGTTACGCCACTTTCAGCCAGAAGATCAGGTTTTGATTCTGCTACCGGTGCATGGACAACCTCTTCAAGCCAAGTTTAGTGGTCCTTATTTCGTGGAGAAGAAACTCAGTTATGTCAACTATGTCATCGCCACACCAGATTGTAGAAAGAACAAGCAACTTTGTGACATCAACATGCTAAAGTTATATCACAGGCGGGACGAAAATAATCCAGTCTGCACTGTAGCTGTTCCACCTGAGTCTGCAAGTGAAGCTCTCCCATGCAGCATGAGCCTGAGTGATAGTTTGGGGAAGAATCCTGATATCATGAATGATCTCCAGACTAAGCTTTCTCATCTACTCCCGAGGAAAGGCAGGAGTTTTCGGCATTACTGCAGGAGTACCCGCAAGTGTTCCGTGCCACTCCAGGAAGAACCACTGTGTTCATGCATGATGTCAATGTTGGAGACGCAAAGCCAATTAAATTGCCTCCTTACCGTGTGAACCCAGTGAAAGTTCCTCTCATCCAGAAGGAGCTTGGCTACCTGTTGGACCACAAGATGATTGAGCCCTGTCAGAGTGAGTGGAGTTCTCCTGTCACTCTGGTCCCTAAGCCGGGTGGGTCACGGCGGCTTTGCATCGACTACAGACGTGTTAATCAGATGACCAAAACAGACACTTACCCTCTCCCTCGCGTGGAAGATTGCATAGACAAGATCGGAAAGGCTAGGTACATAACTAAGTTTGATTTGTTAAAGGGATACTGGCAAGTACCTATGACTGAACGTGCTAGGGAGATCTCATGTTTTGTAACACTAGGAAAGACTTTTGCATGTTCTGTAATGCCATATGGTATGAAGAATGCATCAGCCACATTTCAGAAGCTCATGAATGTTGTAACAGAGGGTTTGGCAGGGTGTGTTGTTTATATTGATGATGTATTAATCTTCAGTGACAACTGGAAAGATCACCTATGCCATGTCAGTAAATCTCTTGAGCGTTTAGTTCATGCTAATCTTGTAGCTACTTTATTAAAGTGTGAGTTTGGTCAAGCTAAATTTCAATACCTTGGGTACGTAATTGGTGATGGACATGTTGCACCACCAGGAGCTAAGGATCAGGTTATAAGTGATCTTCCCAGACCTAAAAGTAGGAAAGAGCTACAAAGATTTTTGGGAATGGTAGGTTATTACAGGAGATTTGTTCTTAACTTTTCTATTCTTGTATCACCACTTATAGACCTACTGAAAAAGGGATTTAAATTTGTCTGGACCAATAACTGTGAATCCTCTTTCAGCAAACTTAAAGCTATCCTATTAAATCAGCCAGTGCTCGCTACTCCAAATTTTGCTAAGCCTTTTAAGATGTCTGTTGATGCAAGTGATACAGGAGCCGGGGCTGTTTTGCTGCAAGAGGATGATCAGGGTATTGAACACCCTGTATCTTATTACAGTAAGAAGTTCACTCCACCTCAAAAGAACTACTCAACTATTGAGAAAGAGCTTTTGGCCTTGATTTTGGGCTTACAGCATTTTTCATTTTATTTGTGTTTTGGTTTTGACCCCATAGTCATTTGTACTGATCATAACCCACTGAAATTCCTTAGTAAGTTTAAAGAAAATAATCAGAGATTGACAAGATGGAGTCTACTTCTTCAGGAGTATTCATTAGACATACAACATGTCAAGGGGAAAGAAAATGTTATTGCAGATTGCTTATCTAGACTTTAGACAGATTGTTTTAGAGTAATAAGAAATTTCCTTTGTAAATTTCTTTTTCTTTGTGGGAAGGTGTTACATAGCCTATGATTTCATCATCCTTTGTGTAATTTTAACGCACAGTATGCTGCATGTTTGATCACGAGCGTGTTCTGCCTCAGTCCCCGCTTCTATCCTTATAGTAGAGTAAGTCGTCCTTTCTGTTGTTCAGAGTAGGATTGTCAGCTCTTTGTCCCCTATGGCTTCATTTGCGCGTCCTTCTTACAAGTTGTATCAAGCTCTGCCGGCCCCTATATAATGAGCTCAGTCTCTGCATCATTGCCACTTAGATCTACTCCTCATTTTGTTCACATCCCTGTCCTCCCCTGTACAGTTGTTATTATTGTGAGTGCTCAGGAAGTCTCCAACCATCTAGCAGCTGTGTAATTTGAGTATGAGTGTTGTTGCATTTTTTCTTGTACTGTGTAGCATGGGGTGTTAATTCTTAGGCCTAGTAAGGTTTTTGTGATTAATGTAAGGTTTTATGTCAGCCAATTGTTAATAGTAGTTTGTATCTGTAATAATTTATCTTGCATTAACTGAGTATTATCTGGTACTTCATTTTATCAGGGCTGACTTAGATAAATTTACTCTTGCTAATTTCGTGTTAATAGAGGCTATTGCAGTTAACCATATATTTAACCTGTTTTTTGCCATTACATTATCCTTATGAGTCCTGAATGTTTTGTTGTTAGTTTGAGCATTAAACTTTAACTTGTAATTTTACCTAACTCTTTTATTTTGAACCCGGACCTTTACGGGACAGTAGTGATTATTAGTATTCTCACTTAAAGTGTACATTTTCTTCCTCTGTTCCGTAACAATATATATATATATATATATATATATATATATATATATATATATATATATATATATATATATATATATATATATGTGTGTGTGTGTGTGTGTGTGTGTGTGTGTGTAAGCCTATGTAAGTAAGAGGAGAAACTTGCCCATGTATATTATAGCAAAGCTTTCAGGTTGTTATTTGACACGCCCCTCAAACCATTTGGGTTGTGTCCAGTATTATACCCTATTTGATTGACCTGTGCAGCTGAGATGTACGGGGCGAGTAGGGTGTGTTTGATTCGCGGCTGCTGATTGGCCACTGATGATGTAAATCTACAGCTCTTCTTTTTTTAATATATAGATTTATATTTTTAACCTGCCTGCAATATAAGGTGCCAGTTTAAATATGGAAAAATTTCTTACGCTAAAGAGGTCAAACTTTGCATAAAAAGTTTACAGTTATCAAAGAAAATTACAGTTGATTATAAAGTTTTATAAAACGATGAGTGACGGTTGGAGCAAATTAATTTTTCACCCATGGTGTACACCGACGTCCGCATGTTGCACTGCATCCACCCACGGTGTTCACCTCCGTCCGCATGTTGCGTTATAATATCCACCCACGGTGTACACCTACGACCGCATGTTGCAATACATGCCTGCATTTACTTATGACATCATTGGCGGCCAATTAGCAGCCGCGAATCAAACACACTCTACTTGCTTCATACATCTCAGGTGCACAGGTCAGTCAGAGTCAACAGTACAATATTGATCGCTTACACACACTGTTGCGTCAGCCTGAAGATCTAAGTTTAAAAGAAAACGGTAAAAGTATTCTTACATAAAATATAAAATTATGCTCTCTAAATGTATTTATTGTTACTTTTGTTTCTTCATTAAGTCACTGTGTGTGTGTGTGTGTGTGTGTGTGTGGTTTACAGTACCTTTTGAGAGAACTTCATGTAGTGGTTGGGCAATTTCTTTTTGTAGGTAAGTAGTCGCCCACCCAGTTAACATGTTATGTTTGGGCCTAGGAGTGACCCAGTTCTGTTGGATGGAAACAAACCAACTACCAACTACTACGTCCAAACTCTTTCAGTGTAACACTCTGCATTACCCCTCAAATACAGAGTGGTCCATAAATAACACTCAGGTGCAAACTCAACTGACATCTTCTCTTCTAATTACTTCGTTTCTGTAGTTAGAGTCTGAGTCAACCTCTAGTTTCTTCATATAGGCTAAGCCTCTGCTGGCCTGTCTTCGATCAGTCCTCCTCCATTCTTTACTTTCCTTCCTTCATTTCCCTTCATGTTAAGGTTTCGAGTATGTTAATTCATTTTCTTTTTGATAGTTTTCTTAAACCTGGGTGCTTTAGTGTGATCTCTTCTTGTCCTTACAGTCATGTTTCTTGTCTTTATTTATCCTTTGTGCTCACTCAAAGTTGTTGGCATCTTCCCTTAAATGTAGGCTACTCCTTTACTGTAGCCTACATTTGGGTTCTTGCACCTCGACGGAAGTAAAATAGGATTGGCCTTTTTCAGGAAAAAAAAAAAAATAAAAAAAACCTATGGAACTATCATGACTAATTATAATGAACACACCCGATCTTTCACAAAAGCCCATTAAGTCTACCCAAATAAAGGGATGGAAGATTGGTTTCCTATCCCCATATATTCTGGAATACGCTCCGAAGGAAATAAGACAAGATCAGTAATCACTATTCCCTGTAACTTTAAAATGTAAATTTGAATTCTCCATCTTAAATTCTGAGTTATAACAAGAGATCAACACAACAATATTGTGCTGGTCACGAAGAAATATTAAGAAAGAATGTGGAGTCACAGTAGTCTTTTTCTGCCTCTCAGCTACGGGAAATGAGCTGCAAAAGGACGAAAATCACTGCAATGAAGCGAGTGGACTATAGTCCCGTTTACCCTTTAAGAATCGGTTTTCTTTAATTAACATTCAGAAAAAATGAAACTTTTAAGGTACACGATTTCAATTTTAGGTTTCCTACTTTTCTCTCCGACAATGAGATTATGTATTTATCCCTGTTTGTTTTTTACTTCGCCTGGGACGGAGTCCGGCGAGGTATTGTTTTTGGTCGTTTCTTTATTTATTTCTTTGTTTGTTAGCAACCTAACGAAAAAACGGCTGAATGGAATTACATGAAACTTTCAGGATATGTGGACACTTGTCCCAAAAGGAAGTGATTAAATCTTGGAGGTAATCGAGTGTCCTCGAAAGGTCAAAATCAAGGACACAGATTTTCAGAGGGCTATAACTTAAAACTGGTTGAAGATAGAGCCATTTACTATTATTAACATACAGGACCTCACGTATGGGCTTTCATTTGGCACCTAGACCTATGACCTTGAGTGACTTTGAAAAGTCAAGTTTCAGGTCACGGATATTCAGGGGACTGTAGCTCGAAGCTGGTTGTAGAGAGATATTTACTATTATCAACATATAGGAAGTTTTTTTTTTTTTTACTGGTACCATGACCCCTGAACTTAAGTGACCTTGAAGGATCAAACTCAAGGTCACGGATATGCAGGGGGCCATGAGTCGACTCTGGTTAAAGATAGAGATATTTACTATTATCACGATAGGAAACCTCATGGGATTTCATTTGGCACCACGACCTTTGACCTTGAGTGGTCGGGCGAGGTTTGTTGTGTTTGGCTCCACTTGTTTGTTAGTTTGTTTGTGTATTAGCAGGATTACTCAAAAACTAAAAGAGATGATGACCAAGTTTGGTGGGTAGCCTATAGGCTATAGCCCACGTCCCAGGGAACAATCGATTGACTTTTGGGACCGATCCGGATCGTATCACGGATTCTGGATCCGAAAAACATTTTTTTTTTTTTTTTGTGAAACCCTAATCAATGACCAGAAAATCTAACCCACTGTAAAGAGTGATTAGGAAATTACGTTGCCCTTGTAGGGGAGATGCGCATCACTGAGTGCCCCTCTTTTATTTTATCTTTATTTTTTGAATGATTAAAATGAATTCCGTATTGGAAACGATAAATAATATCTGGTATCCATGTTTGATAGTCTTCAGTGCAAAAGTATATATATTTTTATTTAAAATCAAGAGCATACTATATGTGCAGGGACTTAAGTACAATGACTTCCCCAAAAATTATAAGTAAAAGGTTTTACAATTGCAATGGCTTCTCCTAAAGACGTAAAAGGGTCCAAAAGTATTTCTACCTTCAATATGTTATTGGCAGTAACTACCAGGTATACAAATTCAATGAAATATAACTGTTTTAATAAGTCACTCGTGGTTTTACCTTGTATAAGCATGTACTTACACATGCATAGCCTAATCTTTGAAACAGGCATATGACTAATGATTTTCTGTTTTAATGCAAGGAAGACAGAACCAAGGGCCAGAAGCCATAGGACTGTTCTTTCCGGGGGAAAACAAAAATAAAATGACAGATCAAATTCAAGATAGTTCATTTCGAGATGCCTGGACACACTGCGTTTTAAAGACTGGATGTCATATAGGCATTAGGAAATACAGGCAGAGGAAGACAGTTCCAGAATTAACCTGTTGCATACATGAAGGACTGGGATTAACGGTTAACTTTTGCATTAGATCGTAGGAGAGAAAAAAAAATGAGAATTTGTTGCCAGACAGGTGCTACGTGCCTGGCGGATTCGTGGAATGATGTAATCAGACAGTTTAGAGGAGCAGTTACCATTGAAGTAATGATAGAAAAAGTGACACAGATGCAACAGTGCAGCGAGGACACAAAAGGTTGAAGGGAGCCAGTAAGAGGAGGGGAGTTTGTTTGACGAAAAGCCTTTGACTCCACCTTGTTGAGAAGAGATGTATGTGGGGATCCACCTCACAAATGAGAGTTGTAGGTTACTCTACACAAAGACGAATAAAACCCATGCATAAAGTACTTTATCAGAGTACTAGCTGAATCTGGAAAATCTGTAATGAATTGAACTGAATTGTTGTAAAATTGTGCATAGTGCACATGCAATAAAAGGTGGTGTTAAGTACAAGGCTCGTGGTAGCATCTTGAAGAAGTAAGAAGGTAATTATTATGAATACGAGGTTGTATATGCATTACAGAGTAAATATAACATTAAAAATACATTCAGTGCTACATTAAAACCAATTCAGTTACCTCGGTTCTCAATAGTATTGTGTCGATATAAGAAGATTTACAGTTTATTCATACTTAATAAAGTAAATATAGAAATTTGATAGAAAAAAAAAGTGTAATGGCACTTTCGAGCTACTGAGCGGGGAGCCCTCAGGCAGTACGAAGTACTTTTTTTTCCCCCCTGGAATCATTATTGCTTCTATGGCTGAGAGCCGTCTGAGTGTGTCTCGCGTATTTTGGATGTTATTCTCTCAGGCATGGAAGCATACATTTCTTTCTCTTATCCTGTGACTAATACAAAAAATCTTGGTTTAATCAACCTTGTTTTAATGCTGTCCACAACAAGTAGAGGGACTTCAAAACGTACCAGAGCCAACGCAGCCATAAATCTCATTTCTTATGTTTCTCCCCGGTATCGTGCTAAGTCTGTCCTTCGTCCTGCTAAAAATAATTTCAGTCATACTAAATGTTCTGAACCATCTTACTCAAATTCTTCCCGCTCCTTCTGGCACCTTGCCTAAAACCTTTCTGATACATTTGCTTCATCATCCTTCTCTCCTCTGATGATTTTGTAGCTGTTTCTTCTACTGATAAAGCAAAACTTTCCGTTCAGACTTTCTCCTCCAATTCCGCCTTTGATGACTCAGGTGCTGTTCTTTCATCAATTCTCTCATCTGACTTCCTCATGGCTGACATTAAAATTTCGTAAATTGATGGGTTTTCTGCCATCACTGGCCACGATACTAACAAGGCATATGAGCCTGATGTCCTGTTGTCCTCAAGAACTGAACTTCTGTGCATACAGTCTGCCTAGGTAGACTCGTTCGCCTTTGTCTGTCAAGTTTTTTTGCTGAAAATTTGCTGTCACTCAGCCTATCGCAAAGAAAGATGCAAATTCCTAGTCCTCTAATTATCGCCCCATTGCTTTAAAATCCTCTATATCAAAAATTTGTAAATCCGTTCCTAATAAGAACATTTTAAAGCACCGTCCCTATATCACAACCATCTTTCTGATCATCAGTATGGGTGACACCAGGGATGCTTTACTGGCAGTCTTTTTACTGTCCTTTCAGACTCTTGGTCATCCTCCTTTCGGGACTTTGGCGAAAGCTTTGTCCTTTGCATCTGACTTCTCGAAGGCTCTCGATTGAGTCTTTTTTTTTTTTCTTATGCGAGGAAGAAGGAACCAAAGGCTGCGAGCCCGCAATTGTTGTTCCTTCCAAGAGAAAAACAAAATACAAGAGAGAGCCAATTCAAGATCCGATCATTTCTAGATGTCTGAACACACTGCATTTGAAAGACTGGAGATCATAGGAAGCAGGAAATACAGACAGAGGAAGACAATTCCAGAGTTGACCTGTTGCATAAATGAATGACTGGGAGTAATGGTTAACTCTTGCATTAGAGAGTTGGACAGAAAAGGGATGAGAGTTTGCTGCTAGACGGGTGCTACACGCCCGTCGTAGAGGTGGAGGAATGCATGCAGACAGTTCAGAGGAGCAGTGACCATTGAAGTACCGATAGAAAAGAGATAAAGATGCAACAGTGCGACGAAGAGATAGAGGTTGAAAGAAGTCAGTAAGAGGAGAAGAGTTAATGAGACGAAAAGCCTTTGACTCCACCCTAATGAGAAGAGCTATATGTGGGGAGCCTCCCCACACATTAGAGTTGTACTCCACACAGGGGCAGATAAAACCCCTGTATAGAGTCAGCAATTGTGCAGGGGTAAAGAAGGAATGGAGTCGGTTTAGGACACCTAATCTCTTGGAAGCAGATTTTAAGAGAGATGTAATATGATCTTTCCAAGATAAGTCCCGAGTAAATGAAACCCCAAGCATGTTCAAGGATGATGCAGGATTAAGCTGAATATTATTAATCATTATTGGGTATACTTGTGGAAGATTTTGTCGGGTTGATAGGTGTAAAAACTGAGTCTTAGATGCATTAAAAACAACCACATCATTTTTACCCCAGTCAGAGATACGAGCCAAGTCAGACATTAGGTGTGCCATAGCCTCATCCCTTGTTTGTTGAAGTAACTGCTGAGATGGACGTTGCGGGAACCGAATGGAAAGGTGAAGGGTGGAGTCATCAGCATAAGAGTGGATAGGGTTAGATGTACAGCTTAGAAGGTCATTGATGAGTAAAAGGAAGAGAGTTGGTGATAGGACAGAGCCCTGAGGAACACCACTGTTGATAGATCTAGGAGAAGAACGATGGTCATCTACAACAGCGGCTATAGAACGACCAGAAAGGAAGCTAGAGATGAAGGCACAGATAGAAGGATAGAAATCGTAAGAGGGCAATTTGGAAATTAAAGATTTATGCCAGACTGGATCGAAAACCTTAGAGATGTCAAGTGCAATGGCAAAGCTTTCACCAAAGTCCCGAAAGGAGGATGACCAGCGCCAATTTTAATAAAAACTCCTTGGAGTGAAAAGTTCCTCTCAAAGTGAAATTTGGCCCCTAACTTCTAGAAGTACTCCTAAAAGTTACTTTCAACTCCTAAGTTTGCTCATGAAATCGCTTAAAAGTAAAAGTCCTCCACAAGGACTTTTAAGGAGTTAGTAGGGCTTTTAGAGACAGTAAACACAGTAGCTGCATCCCACAAACACCAAGAGACAAGACAACATAGACCATGGCTGACCGACACCACCCACCACGCAGAAATTTTCGAGCTCGAAAGGATAGCCTACATTCATGGAATATGATGATCAAGAACTTGTAAGAAGGTACCGTTTCGATCGTGAGGGCATTCTGTTTATTACTGATTTAGTAAGAGATGTACTGGAAAGGCCCACACATCGAAACCATCCTCTCACACCCGAGATGAAAGTGTTGATACTATTAAGGTACCTTGCAACCGGAAAAATTCAGCAGTGTAATTGTGATGACTTTGGCCCATCACAGCCATCAGTGAGCAATGTCATAACTGAAACACTCTATGCTCTAACTTTCCACACATTGTTAGGAGATTTGTGAAGTTTTCTCTTACACTCCCTGTGTCAGAACTCCATATTACAATTACTGTACAAATCATAATAGATAGCATAATAGATAGATAGATAGACAGACAGATAGAAGAAGCAAGTCAGGGGATGAGGTAGGTAGTGTGTCTGCGAGAATCGAGCAATGGTAAACATGCTTACACACTTTAACTCAAGGAATTCTTGATAGGCACGCGAACAATGCCTCGTGACCATACACACACATACACACATACTCACACACAGGCTTCTAGAATATTTCAACAACAGTGTAACACACGTGACACGACCCCTGCTACACCAGAATTTAGGAAGCAGAGCTCAGAAGGAGGTTAGCCATAGAACCGACAGGTAGTGGAGACAGTGAATAAGAAGAGGGGTCCAACTAGACTTACTTAGTATATTAAGTCTCTATTATACGTACGCTGCTCAACTTAGACTTTCTCTGAAGATAATAAATCAAGATCAACTCCCTGTATTCATCTTTAACTCCTCCTGCTCTTCAATTAACTCGACTCACCTATTACAAGAATTAAGAGTTACATATATAAAAATGTTGGCTACAAAGCTTTAACATTAAATGGTGGCAGTCCACGAGCCTACGAGCCTACGAGTCTACAAGTTTACGAGCATACAGTAGCAACGATGAATTTTACAAATAACAAGTCTACAAGACAACTCTATAATCTTTACGGAACTTCAAGCAGCAGCAAGAAGAATAAAAAACAAAGCAAGTAAAGGAAAAGAAAGACCAGAGCAACAAGCACAAAAAAAACCAACACTCCCGCCTACCTCCATCGCTGACACAGAGGTCAAGACACACAGCAAAACACCAGAGCCACATTTATAATGCATCTTACTCACTTTTCCTCACCCAGGTTACTCATCGCTACTCAGTTACTCACTACAGCTACCAGTGTGGGAAGCCGACGTCACCATGTATATCTGCTGAGACGACATCACCACTTGAGTTTGCTGAGACAATGCCATACCAATCAACGTGAGACTGACACCAGGCACTTCTCACCCACTACTCATTACTCATTATTCACATAGCTCCTACTCACACTCATTTATTTCCACAGTATTGAGTTAGAAATTCGACGTTCTATGATGAGGTTCGTCTGTGACTACAGCTGTTAACCACTACATGCACCAGGCCATGGAATTTCCTGAGTAATATCGTCAACACAGCCCTAGAATTATTGAGAGGAGATCTTCATTCAACCCTGCATATCTTCCGAAATCGACAGTGCGTCGACACTCCTCTCCGATCTGTATCAAGTGGGTGTAATTATACTTACTCATTTCTTCTCAGTGCTAAAATTAGGTATATTCAACTCCTTTGTTTATTTCTATATATATACACTTATACGCTCATTATCTATCATTTATTACAACTCATTTACTCATCTATTTGGATAGGACATAAACAAAAGGCTTATTTCATAACACCATACCTTAATGACAGGGATATTTTCGCCCCCACCCGTGTTAATACCAGATGATACACAATTAGGAGAGCACCAAGGCAACACACCCATTGTACAAGCCTCAACACAAACTAGAGATCAAGAAACAAATACGTCAGTTCTAGATGGTGAGTGGCAAACCCCCTCTGACGTAGCAAGTGAGGACTTTGTCTCAGACTTGCGTACCTATAAAAATATACCTAACAGGGTTCATTGCTCCGACAAATCATTTTCCACCATCCCCTCACACAACGATAAACAAGTCCAAGTTAAATTAACAGAGTAACCAGTGAAAATGAACACCACAGATCAAGCTCAGATATGTTTTTATCATGAAGATAAAACTGCCCCAAAATTCTCTGGCACAGAGAAAGATCGTATTGACGACATTTAATTGGTCAATCAGTGCGAACAAATCTACATCAAACGTCATGTCAAAGATGAACAAGAGAAAACTGCTATTTTTTCATCTTGCATAAGCCAGGAATGATGTCCGGCAAATGACTTACTAAGGTACGCTCCTCAAAGCTAAAACATATGATGAATTTCTAACTGAATTTTTGAAGAAATTTTCTGGAGGTATGAACTTCTTGCCAGGTATAATTCCAGAATTACATAAGATTGTAGATCTTGTAAGGGAGCACACTACATATCATGTGCTCAGTGAAATAACTGCTGATGTCTCCACGATCAAAAGGACATTACTAGCTACCTTAGAAAACTCAAACTGGATAACAGGAGATGGAAAGATGTCCCCAGACCTCGTCGTGGACATCATTGGTTATATAGCTGCCTTGTGTAAATTACCTGATAGGACCCTTAAGATCAACAAGACGATCGTGTACACCCCAGGCATGTGCTTACTAGACTTAATGAACGAGGTAGAGATGCAGTGTAGTAAAGCAAGGATTGTTAACTCAATCAAATTCTAGAAGAATGAGAGTGTCTGAGACAGTATCAGCTGTGAAAACAGCTACAACTACCCCAAACAGGGAACAAAGTCAATCGCAAACCGAAAGCAGGCAGAGCAAACAACTGAACTTGTCAAGGGTACGATCACAAACACCAGGTTACAGGCAGTTTCATAAGTTTCCACGCAGCCCAAGCAGATCTCGCGCCACAGACACCACTAAATATGGGAAGTCGCCTCATAGATCACAGTCAAGAGATAGGTCCATTCTTTGTCATTATTGTGCAAAACTAGGACACACTAGGAATGAATGATTTATCAAAGCAAAAGAAGATAGACAAAAGACACAAGGATTAGGTCCCTACTGTAGACATCATAAGTGCCAAGGGCACTGGACCAGTAACTGCAAAACAGTAGAAAAATTAGTGTCTATGTTCAAATCGGGGAAGACCAAATCACGACAAAAAACGAACAAACGTAAAGAAAAGCAAGTCTAAAATTCACATAGGAAGCATGTTGGGAAATGAGTGTATCTTGATAGCTGTATGTGAGGATCAAAACGGTTCCTTATTTTTAGATACAGGCTCTCCAGTGAACTTAATAACACATGAAGAAATAAATAGATTTTTTAAAAATAAGAAGAAAGTAACTCTTCTGGAAGAATCTGATTTAGATTTATATGCAGTAGATGGAAAAAAAAAATCACAGTAAAAAGTATGATAAGGTTAAATATCAGTTTCACAGAGACTACAAGACCAATCTCTGCATTTTTCTATGTTGTTGAAGACTTAGCAATTAAAGCTCATATGTTACAGGGCTTAAGATGCATGAGAACAGGCATGAGAACAGAGAAAATAACTTTACTCCCACAAATGAATGGAATAGACTTTGACAATGAATTCATAGAGGAAATACCATCAGAGCCCTCACCAATTAGTAAAGGAGAACCAAAAAGAATTGGTAATATTAATTTTATGTGAAAAAGCCTTGCGCGGGAGGATATGATAATACTTACATCATCCGGCGTCCTTTTCTTCTGTTATGTTCAGACATTATTATTTCCAACATAGGAAGGATATCTCGTGGTGAGTGGGGTTGATGAAAGAAATATTTAACCCCGACATTGCTAAGCCTCTCACACACTGGCGGTAGCAGGAATAAAACTAAACATGTCATTGGGATTTGATCCCTAGAATTTTAAGGTTGCATTTAGTCCTATTACGTGACAGCATGCTCAGCCTTTCCATTCTAATACTACTTTTTAAAGTGTACTTGTAACATAATGTGGTATTTTCAGTCTTGCAGTGTCCTGCATCACATTGTTTTCCTATATGGTGAACTGTCGGTAGGTTTGGAGAAAGAGAGAGAGAGAGAGAGAGAGAGAGAGAGAGAGAGAGAGAGAGGGAGAGAGAGAATGTTATTTTTCTCCTATACTTTTATGACTTGGTTGCAATACTGTACTAGATGATTTAGGGCTAGACCATCTCACATGAACTGTAATTTCTGTGTGGTCTGTGTATCTGCGTTATAAAAGTAGATGTCTCTTTCTGCGTGGAAACTTGCTAGGTCATGGTGGTGCTGCTGGGACAAAATACACTAGGTGGGTGGTGGTAAAATAGGTCTATTGGAGTATAGATCCCATATAGGACAATTGATTCATGGCTCGAATAGCCAAGTCTTCCCATGGAAGGAAAATACAGTACTTCACTGAGGGAATTGATTAATGTTTCCTGTAGGGGAAACAGGTCCATGGGGAACACGTAAATTACACATGAAAGGGAAGTAGGTCGTTGTGAGAATACGTAAGCCCTCCATGGAGGCCAAAGAGGTCAAGGGGGGGGGAACAGGTGAGCCTCCATGTGTGCAAAATACTCATGTGGGGAAAATAGGCACATTGAGAAATAAATTAAGTCCACCTAGGTAATCAGTGAAGGCAAAATGAGGGAAAATAGGTCCATGTTGGGAATTTGGGTCTGTGAGGAATACACCAACGAGGAAATGGGACCGAGTAGGGTAACTGGCACATTGCAAAAGAACGGTTCCATGGAGAAACAGGTCCAGAGAAGACCATAGGCCCGTGTGTGGAATACGTGTCACCCCATGGGAGGACAGTAGGTGTATGGTGAGGATAGGTCCATGCAGGAAATCAGGTCCATGGGGAAGTTTGTTCAAATGGGAAAGCTGGTCTACCGAGTAAAAATATGTTCATGGAGAAAATACGTCCATAAGGGATAATAGGTCTATGCTGGGATTAGGTGCTTCCCCGTGGGGAAAAAATAGATCTAAGGAGGAATAGTCGGAGAGATAGTATAGGCCAGTAGGGTGAATATGCCCATGGGCTAAACAGACCCATGGGTAAAACACCATGCGGGACAGGTCACAAGTGAAAAATAAGTTGGTGAGAAGCTGACTGCTAGTGGATGTAGCCGGAGATTGGTTAATGTTGACAATGCATGTAACTTTCTTTCTCTCTCTCTCTCTCTCTCTCCCTCTCTCTCCACTGATTTCATTGGGTAAAATTATTTCAGTTTCCCTCGCTGTCTATTTTTTCCATTGTTTTCTCTCTGTCATATAGTCACACCCAAGAATTATAGTTAATGACAGATAGATAGATAGTTTGAGAGAGAGAGAGAGAGAGAGAGAGAGAGAGAGAGAGAGAGAGAGAGAATGCATAAGAAAAACACATTAAATTAAACACAAAAAAGGGGGGGCTGAGAGAAAATGAAAAATTCAATAATGAGAGGAGATATGAGTGGGGAGAGGGATGAGGAGGGGGTGGGGAGTGAGGATGGGAGAAAGAGATTTGCATAAAGGGCAACAAGAAGAGGGAGGTAAGGTTTATTACCAATGATTCTGACTACATTAGGGATGTATCGGATATCCGCATCCGCATCCGCATCCGCGGAACATCCGCATCCATTTCGACATCCGCATCCGCATCGGCACTTATGTAAAAATATACATCCGCATCAGCGTCCGCATCCGTATCCGCATCCGCATTTGAACGAGACACAAAGCGGATGTGGTGGATATACTAAATACAATGCCTTCGTTATAAACAAAAAAAAACATTAGTGATTTTCCGTGATACGACTTGCTTGCTGTGTTTACTGTTTACCATGGTAGGTGGTCATAAGGGCAATGATTTTGTAGTTATTCTATAGTGCTTTGGTCTGCACAAGACCAAAGTGCTGTGACTAACTCCACCAAGTCGATAAGAGTCGTATGGGTAATACGCTTACCTTGGTACTTTGTAGTGTCTAACAGGGTTAATGGGAATCAAAATGCATTTATATTGGTGTGAATGGCTGTGTGCGTGTGCGTGTGTGTGTGTTATGAAGACTATGGCTAAGGAAGTGTCACAGTAAGTTAAAGAAAGGTGCTGAAAGTACCACTGTCTGAAAACAATGTATTTTTTACAGCAGCTGAGTTCATTATGAATATTTTAAGAGTAGGAAAAAATCAGTTCCCAAGGCCGGGATAAGGGATAGGCAGTTGTCTCCAAGGGCCGAGCTTTAGTTAAATGATTATGCAACAATTTATCCTGAAAATATCCGCATCCGCATCCGCGAGGATGTCAGTTTCACATCCGCATCTGCATCCGCATCCGCAGTTTCTTGAAACAGACATCCGCATCCACATCCGCATCCGCAAGATACAGAAACATGATAACTGCATCCACATCCGCATCCGCGGATGTTTAAATTCTGACAGCCGATACATCCCTAGACTACATTGACGCTAGGCGACGGAAAAATAGGAGAGGTATTTAAGTACAGGGTGTCTGAAAATGAAATAAGGCGGAAGGGCAGTGGGTGATGTTTCATAGAGTTTCGTGGACTTACAGACTGTTATTGTTGTTGCTATTGCTGCTGCTGTTGTTGCTCTAGGCTAAATTCGACGAGAATTTAGTAAACTATAGGCTGCAATTCTTACTTCTATAGTCCACGCTTCCACGTATGTTTTGACAGAGAGGGAGGTGAGGGACCTTTATGTAATCAGGCAGCGGTATATTAGTCACTGCACTGAAGGTGTTTCTCTTCAGCACCAGATTTGCAGGCAGCACATTCCTTACAACCCTTTATATGTGGTCCAACATTCTAAGTAATATTGTACATTAAGGGTCTATTGACTCATTCGTAGCTGCATGAAACTGTCAATGTTAGTTGAACTGAATACTTGAGTTACCCCGATCATGCAATCGTTTACAAACAGTATTAACATTTTCAGGCCCACATCTACTCTCCACTAAATGAAGTTGTCTGGCGTTAGCTGCAGTATGAAAAAAGAGTTATCCCTACTATGAGAGGTCTAAGAAAAAAAGTTACCTTCTAATAACAGAAGCTTACGCATTTCATGAAAATAATCCTTGAATACAATGACCCTTCCAAAATTACATTCTTTTTACAACCAGATGATTGTATTCATGTTCCGTGAGGCTATGACCTGTAGAGGTAAACTGGAGTCATAATTAACACCGCACCAAGAGGTATTCCTTAAACTGAAAAAAATAAGATGGTGGTAATTGATTACGGTGTAAAGTTCGTGACTGTGGTACAAAAGTAAAAAGCAGTACAGCACAGTAAAACATTTTTTCCCTATCTTTCAGATTCTCCGTCAATGACCTTCGCCGGATACTAAGCAGAAAGAACACTATGTAGGACGACATCAATCTATCTAACTATCTATCCAAAGATAGACAGATAGATAGGGAGGTAGATAACTAGGTAGGTAGACAAATAGGCAAATAGATATAAATACAGCAATCGACAGACACAGGTATATAGACAGATAAATACAGATACACTGGAGGTAAAATTTCTGTTTATGATTTCATCGAATACTTCAACGCCTTGCATGAAAAATTATCTATCTATCTATCTATCTATAGCCCGACGCCCTAATCCCGCAAAGGGTGGCCGCAGACAAAACGCCTCCAAGTCACTCTGTCACCCACCATTTGACTACCCTCCCCCCAACTCACCCCCCCCCTCCCTCATATACCTCACAACTCCATCCCTCCACCTCATCCTCGGTCTACCCCTCCCTCTCCCTCCCTCCACCTCACCTACATACACCCTCTTAGTCAGTCTTTCATTCTCCATTCTCTCCACATGTCCAAACCACCTCAGTGTATTTCTCCTAATCTTTTCAACCACATCCACATCTACCCCACAACGTTCCTTCACTTCTTCATTCGTCAACGTGTCCCTCCACGTCACTCCACATGCTCCTCTCAAGTAACTCATTTCCACTGCTCTCACTCTTGACTTGTTCCACTCTTGCAAGGTCCACGCCTCAGGGTAGGGATCACAATACCGTCATGCAGTGACTTCTTAACTTCCATACTCACCTCCATATTTCTCATCACTGAAAAATTATGCTCTAGGATTATGTCCACGACACAGCTGCTTATGAAAGCTTAAAAATATGAACTATCTGGAAATGAAATGGCCTGTACGTCAACCAGGAATTTTTTCGTATTATTGCCCTTCAGGTCTCCTCACGGCATCACAGAAGGTTTATAACTCCATAGGGAGATTCATCTTCCGTGTCCACAGTGAAGGTGAAACCGCCTAATCGTCAAACTGGTCAGTATCGAATTATAGCCCCCAAGGTCCCCCCACTGCATTTTAACTTTGACTCATGGGCAGTTTGGCTTCTGAGCAATCAGAGAAGTGAGGCTCTCAGTGTTGCCGTGTGTAGCTCTTCTATGTGCACGTTCTCCAGGCGTAAATTATACTGGAAGATGTTTGTCGAATTTGGACACATTAGGTCCTTAAGCATGATGACTTGTTATTTGCTTTGATACTGCTTCCTGCACACGACTCAGTTCAGCTCAGGAGCAACTTTCTGAGCTGGAACAGTTGGAGATAGTTTTCACTCTTTACATTTTGCTGCTGCTACGAATAAATGTTATTTTAAACTACTGAGGTGTATTGGTGAACAGGTGTTTGAAGGCTATAGATATCCCATTCAGTACAAAGTGTGTCATCAGAGTTATTTAAATCTATCTGCAGGTAGCTCGAATAAGACAGAACGTTCGCGTACTGAAGGAGTTAAGGAAGATGAGGGTACAATGTGGTCTGATGGATGAAGAAAATGAAGAGGGAAGAGGGAGGAAGGAAAAAGAGAGGAAAGAAAGGCGAAAAAAATGGAGAAAAATAAGTGGAAGGGAAATAAGAGAATGGACATAGAAATAGGTTAGAAAAAGGCAGAAATAAGTGAGATGGAAGATGCAAAGGAGAGAAAATAAGAAAGTGAAGGAAGTAGAGCGAAGAGGGAAAGAAAGATATGGAACCAGTTGTGACACAGCCGAAGAAAAAAAATGAGAGAAACATGTTGAGAAACTGAAAAGATAGTGAAGACAGAGAGGGAAAGGGCAAGAGAGGAGTTTGTCAAATGGAGAGAGAGAGAGAGAGAGAGAACAGGGAGATGGAGGTGAAGAAGAAAGTGGATAAAAACAGTAAGTGTTTAGAGAGGCTGAGGGACGAGGACCATTAAGGGTTAGGCGAGTGAAAGTGAAAGAGAACAAGAGTAAAGAGAGTAAGTGTGTGAAGTGATAGGTTACGGAAGGCGAGTGTGTGAGCTAAGACAACACGGCATTCCCTCTTACTCATCATCTTACCCTCGTTTTTATTCCATTTACAGTAGTATAACAAAAAAAAACATGGTTCCACCCTTTCATCGAATATATATGAAATCTTTATATAATATCATAAAAGGTTTGTTGTGCTTTGAACATTACATTGCTGGTATTCAAATCTTATCGCTCATTGGCTAGCCCTTTTTATGAGGTGGGTCAGTCCATGTCCACAATATGTACACAATGTCTTTAAAAAAAGAAAAAAAAGAAAAAGAAAAGAATCTTAGCTAAATGATGGATAATTTCATAATGAGCGTTATTAGTCTCAGCCTCTTTCGAAAGTCAGTTATTTATGAATGCGCTGTGTATTCCTCAGCTTCATTTAATTTTCCTGAAATGATAACAGCAGAAGACATGATAACAGCGGAAGACGACACGACACCCCCAGGAGGCGATGACAGAGGGGTAGATGCAGCGCACGGGGTGTCCCTACCACATGGGCACAAGTCGTGTAGCCGCGCGCCCCTACTCCCCGGAACCGATCCGACCCGTATACCTCATCCCGGGCGTACTAGCTTCTCGCCAGCCCAGCCTACGTCAGGATCGGGGTGGAGCTGAATCCTAGGCTCCTTAAAGCCCCACGGAGACGGCCTCAAGCCACTCCAATTTAGAGACGGCTTCAAGCCGCTCCACTACTGAAACGGCCTCAAGCTGCTCCACACTCGAGACGGCCTCAAGCCGCTTCACAAGGACTACCCACAGAGTCGGTAGCAGTCCTGAGGATAAGACACCAGCAACAGCCTCCTGCCGTGCCCAGGGACAAGAGACGGCCTCCAACCGCTCTACACCAGCACGCATTCCTCCTGTGTCCACCTGCCACAGTACCAATCTCCAGCCAGGGAATCCACCACTGACAGCCTGGTGGCAGGGCTCTGTAGTGTCCCCGGGGCTATTTTCTCTACAGCTGGCCCCTGAGGAGGACTGCCTCTGACTGACCCCTCCCCGGAACGACGCTGCAGCTCCCTCCTGACGGTGAAGCACCCCGGAGCAGACCGATGCCCCAGGGTCCCCAATGGCGCCCTTGGCTCCCCAGGGCGAGAACCACCCCACTCCTGGCCAAGGCGACGTGGTCCCTCCACCCAGTGGCTCAGAAGGCGCCTGGAGGAGTTATTTGGCCCTTATCCCACGAGCCAGACCTCTGTCCCCAGTTCCCAGCACCCTGGGCCCTTCATCACGCCCACAGGAGACGACATTAACCTGCCCAAACTGTAAAGTGATTCATGTGTATAACAGTACAAAAATATACACTGAAGGTGCCAACAGTGAAATCATTAAGTGACCGTGCTCAGGCAGTGACTTAAAGTGCAGTGTGATAGAAGTAAGGCTCCTGTACCCAAAGTAGTGATATTCAAATTCAACAAACCTCCCCCCCCCCCTTGCACTTGTGCCAACCTAGATTCTTCCCCCCCTCCCCCCTCTCTGTGTGCTCCCTGCAATAAAGTCAAGTCAGTGCCCCCACTCCCCAGTGATCATCACATGGTTGGACATACGGACTCTTACGTAAGTAAAGACTGAATATA
Source organism: Coenobita brevimanus (assembly GCF_032717465.1). Taxonomy (NCBI): domain Eukaryota; kingdom Metazoa; phylum Arthropoda; class Malacostraca; order Decapoda; family Coenobitidae; genus Coenobita; species Coenobita brevimanus. The sequence continues at coordinate 27,325,688 of NC_136971.1, forward strand.
AATAAATATCCTGAGGCACCTAGAATCACACTGTGAACTGTAACATCCTATACTGTGAACTATACTGTAAACTGTACTGTGGACTGTATCACCCTACACGGTGAACTGTACTGTGAATTGTACCATACTGAATCATGAACTGTGTCTGTCACGTATCCTGCGAGATAAGCTCACCCCTAATCAGCTGCCCCAGAATTGATGAGTCAATAATATTGTGAGAAATCTTATTGCCCTTGTATACCCTTAGTGAATATACATGTAAGATGTTGCCTTAAGTTTTTATGCCCTTTTCCTCCTATATTTATAGTATTGCCCCGGTCTTGATAAGAACCCAATACTAGGCAAGGCGTTCTTAGGACGGGAAGCCTTCCGAAAAATACCTAGCATAACAATTCCGTATGTATTCCATATGTATATAAGCAATTATGATGCTACCGGAGTATATATTAGAAATTTCATCCAGTGTCTCAAAATGTATCGGCAAAAATTATCAGGGTACTTATTTTAATTATTAAACACAAAGAGAGGTACAGAGCATGGATGTATCAGCCGAAGGTTTCAAACAACCGATGCATCCCAAGGAGGTCTTTATTGATTTATTTATTTTTTATCACTCCCGGATGGAGTCCGATGAGGTATTGTTTTTGGTCGAGTTTGTATGTCTGTTTGTTTGTTTGTCAGCAATATTATGGAAAAATGATAGAACGAAATTATATGAAACTTTCAGGATGTGTGGGCACTGGTCCCCAAAGAAAGTGATTTAATTTTGGACGTAATCAAACGACTCTGAAATGTCAAAATCAAGGTCACGGATTTTCAGAGGGCTATAACCCGAAAACGGTTAAAGATAGAGATATTTTCTGTTATGAACATACAGGAACTCGTAATACAGGCTTTGATTTGGCACCAAGACCATTGACTTTCATTGATCCTGGAAGGCCAAACTGAAGGCCACGGATTTTCAGGGGGCTATAGCTTGAAACTGGTTAAAAATAGAGAAATATTTACTATTATCAGCATACATGAAATCCCGTATGGGTTTTTAATTGGTACCTTGATTTTTGACCATAAGTGACTTTGAAAAGTCAAACTCAAAGTCACGGATATTCAGGGGGCTATAGCTCACAACTCGTCGAAGATAGAGATATTTACTGTTACCAAGATATAGGAAGTCTCATATGGGCTTTCATTTGGCAGCATGACTTTTGACCTTGAGTGCTCTCAAAGGTCAAATGCAAGACCAAGGATTTTCAGAGGATGTAACTTGAAAAATATATATATATATATATATATATATATATATATATATATATATATATATATATATATATATATATATATATATATATATATATATATGTGTGTGTGTGTGTGTGTATAGATATCGGTCTATCTACAGTATATAAACTTATCTATCTATCTATCCATCTATGTATCTATATCTATTACCTATCTATCTATCTACCTACTTATCTATTTATCTATCTATCTATATACTGTATATATATATATATATATATATATATATATATATATATATATATGTCTATCTATATGTACTTATCAATCTATCTGTCTATCTATCTATCCATCTATCTATCTATCTCTCTCTCTATATATATATGGAGCCTCTGTGGTACAGTGGTAAAGTGTGCGTTTTCGTACGCAGAAGAACGAGGGTTCGCACCCCGCCAAGGTAATAAATTTGGGAGCATTCTTCATTCCACGTACTGCACTGGCGGACACAAGGGATGCTGTGGTTGAACCAGTGTCGCATACTGTAAAGTATGTTTGCACCCAATCGGCGTGTGGTGGCCAATTACACTAGGTTCACAGACTACACACACATCCAAAGCCATTCCAACACAACAATTACACTTACAAGAACTTCTCACCCTACATACAATCTCTACCAGACAACCTAAGCCACTTGGTAGGGATACATTGAATGTATCGTCCCCACTTCGGTCGGGATAGGCCAGTCCTGCAGTGGACACTCAAACGGCTGATGTGATGAGATGATATATATATATATACAGTATATATATATATATATATATATATATATATATATATATATATATATATATATATATATATATATATTTCCCACACAGGCGCCACGTGGAGACACTCAGCACTGACCATCTCCCCCAGCAATTCCCGCATCAGGTGAGTCATCACCCGCTTACTGCCCTACCTCCCACACCTCTCCCTCTCCTTCACCCTCACCCCCTGCCCGTGGGAGTGCACGAGTGCAGAAAAAACGTCCTGCAACTGCCAGGTGGCCAGCTTTCCCACATGTGGCAACAGTCGATACCCTTGTGTGGGAAGATGGAGCTGGCTTGGAGCTATATGTGCCGTTATTTGATGAGGAGGGAGCAGGTGTGCAAGAGGATAAGCTTCCCCCCAGGCCCTGGACTATTAACAGTATATTCAGGGCTATTTTCACTACTGATATCATGCAGTACCTGGTGGAGGAAATCAATTTCCACCAGACCCTGTGTGTGCAGTGGCTGTACGTGGCTGCTAGTGAGAGCACACACATGCGTGACTGGATGCTTGTGGAGGTGGGGGAGATATCTGTGTGGCTAGCTCTTGCCATGTTGATGGCGCACATAAGAAAACATGTACACCATGAATATTGGTCAGTTGATGAACTTGTGGCCACACCTGTCGTTGGTAAGTTTATGGCCCGTGACAGGTACAGGCCATCCTGATGTTCCATCATTCAATAGAAATTACAGGCCTGCATCGAGCGAAAGTTTATGGAAAATAAGACCAATCCTAACATTGCTCAAGGAGTCATTTTCCAGTTTTTTTTTTTTTCGTCCGTCCCGCAAAGTGGTTATTGACGAGTCGCTGGTGTTATTTAGGGGCAGGCTGGCATTTATTCAGTATGTGCTGTCAAAGCGTCACTGATTTGGCCTCAAATTCTTTGTCCTTTGCGACTGCAAAATTGGATATGTGCTAGATGTGATAGTTTATTGGGCAACCGTTGTTGATATACCTGGTGACGATCCTCACGGTTTCTCGGCATCTGTTGTGAAAGTGCTCATGGAAAGGTAGTTCAACAGACACCACATTCTGAATACCGATAATTATTACACTGCCCCAGCGTTGACCAAGTATTTGCTTAAACACGGTACTGGCTCCTGTGGAACTGTTAGGGCCAACAGAAAGAATATCCCTGTATTTCCAGCAAATACTGAGAAAGGAGCCCTTCTTACCAAGAAATGTGGCAACATGTTAGCCCTTCTCTGGTTACAGTACATAAGGGTGTGTTGGAGGAAACTGGAAAAACAGACTACAGGACCAGGGAACCAGTGATAATGGCAGATGCTGTCAACGATTACAATATCAACATGAGGCTTGTTGATAAATCGGACATGCAAATTGGTGAGGTTGATTACTTACGTAAGTTCTGCAACACTCCGAGCGTGAATACTGAGCAGGTGTGTGGGAAAGTGGAAATAGTGTACAGGAATGCACAAATGTGTGTGTTTTTATAAATAAGTGAATTGTTGGATATTATAATTGATTTATAGTAAGTGCTATGATATAGGTGTTTTATAAGTTCTACAAGTGCAGTGCAATAAGTGTTACTGTTTATTTGATATTGGTGAAGAAATTATTGAAAATACCTTGAGTTAGCCTACCAGTTACCTGAAAGAAAACCACTTGTGTGCAGGACAGAAAGTAATTACCTGGTTGGCTATAACAAAATTATTTCACTCGGTACTCATGAAAATAGTGCCGAATATGAGTATCAGTGTATCCTGTTACCTGAAAGAAAACCACTCGTGAGCGGGCCAGAAAAAAAAAATTACCTGGATGGCTATAACTAAATTATTTCACTCGATACTCGGGGAAATTATGCTGAATATAAGCATCAGTGTACTTGTGATGTGAAGTACAAATAATGTAAGTTGTGTGTAACATTTATAAGATTTTCGCGATGCCACAGATTACTACAAATAAGTCTGAATTATAGTACAAATAATTTCCTCATACTCAGCGATACTGCGTGATACAGCCACAGCATTTACTCGTCAAAGTGCAATTACCCGTAATCATGATGTCAAGTGCAGTTATAAGTGTCTTTGTAAAGGGAAATTATTATAACTGACGGAAGAAGTGAATACAGAAAAACAAAGAGATATTTCCTTTCCCACACACCTACGGGGCATAGTGGCACTATCAAACGGGCGGAAAACCCTTTGCGTAGCCACCTGGACAGGGTGATGACTCATCTTACGACGGTGAGTAAAAAGTCGAAAACTGAGTGGGAATTTTTCACATGCCATCCAAGGACGCCCGGGCAGTGTTACAATCACCACTCCGGTCAGTGCTGCCAACGCTAGCCACCAAGGCTAAGGCCATGGCCAGTGGCGTGTGGTCGGATCCGTCCTGACAAACGTGAAAAACCACTCATCTTCAACTCATCCTTACTCATTGACGGACCACCTAGTGACGTCGGGATACCCTCATTGGAAAGAAGAGTGTTGGTGAGTCATTAGTTTTCATTCGCTTCTCGAGCTATTATAGCATGGCAGATATAAGGGCTTGAAGGAAGGATATTTTTGCCAAATTCTCGGAAATCCTCTGTAATGAAGAATGGGTGATGGCCGGAAACCCCCCTGTGGCTAGGGGTTAATCCAGCATTCATGAGTGATTATCTCTTGCTTAGTACTGTTTGAAGAGAAAGTTTATAAATTTCTCGCTTTCATAGAATTGGTGACATAAGCCAGAATAAAGTAAAAACTTAAATCTTAAATTTCATAAGTTAATCCCTTTTGTGACAAATGGTAACCTCCCGTTCCCCATGATACACAAGCTGGTAGCCCTGATGTTGCAAGGTTTGGTTTCATACATCACCAACTAGCAATTTCCTCTTGCAAACATAGAGCAGTGTTACGTTTATATTAATAGATATTGATCATACACACTGAGACGTTGGTAATGTCAGCAGTTGTTCGAATGTTTTCGGTAGGCACTGGACCCTTTGAGCACTGATAATTTTGTAACCTATAGTATCACTTCTTCTTTAGATATTTAGTTAACCTATTTCCCTCTTAAAATAATTCGTGTTATCAAGCCTGTGAAACATGATGGTATCATTTTTGCACCTTGCCCTATTCCATGGCAATCACCTTGTCATGGTTGGGTGCTTGTGTTCCCCATAGATCTGGTGGGCCGTACCAGCTGGGGGCGATTCTCCCAGGACTCAGCAGAGGGACTGGGTTACCTGTGCTGGAGGGGCCATTAGCGAGGAGCCAAACCAACTGTTCACAGGTCCACTGCCTTGTGGATTATCCTTTGATGGGTCAAGGCTACGGGAGTAATCCCCGAACGAAAAATTCAATGGAAGGTTCGGCTCGGCAGACAGAGCTCCTGGTAGACTCCTGCAACCCTGATCATTAGATGGTCATCATGAATCTTCATGCCACCATCACAGGCTAAGAAGAGCAAAGTCATGTGGTGGTAAGGACTACGCACCCTCAGTATCATACTAAATCCTTTCATTGTGCAAGCCTACTGGTATACTTACCTCCCATTTCATCCTTTCTTCAAAATCCAAAGACCTACGGTGACAAGGTAGGGCGTCAGTGACAAGGCATGGATGTGGTTGGAAATTGCTAGCCCGAGTCTTGCACATGGCGGCACTGGCTCAGTGGTCGTTGGCATGATTCCATAGGAGCAGGTCATCCCCTTGGCAGAATCCAGTGTGACTAAGCAACCAGAATCAGACACCCAACTGCTTACCCCTGATGGGGAGGGGTTTAGAAAAGTTAACCTACACATTTACAGCTCCACACCATCTGATCATATAACTCTGACAAGACATCCCACATTGCAGTACAAAAAAAAAAAAAAAAAAAAAAAAAAGAATCCCTCTGACTCTTGCTGCCTGGCGTATACGAACTTTGCTTGATGCTGAGCAAGACACATGATCACACTGCTGAACCACCTTTAACCCGCGCTGTCCCGAGGACGTACTTCCACGTCCTCACGTTTTGTCACAGCTAATCCCGAGGATGTACTTCAACGTCCTGCAATTGCAAGGTTCATAATTTCCAGAATTTTCAATTTTCGTGAGTCATTTTTGGTACGTATACACGGGACACCTTCCTCAACAAGATGCCAGGCAGAGACAATGCCTTACCCAGCATGACCTCCTCCCCCCCCCTGCAGGCCCTTTTCTCAGCAATTCACCTGTTATCAGTGACCTGGCCAGTATAGCCATGTCATGCCACGGTACGAAATTCAGGGCCAGAGTGATTCCCCAATCAATGACAATGTGGAGGACAAACTTTACATAGCATTAGAGGAAGAAACAGTTAGAAATGATGATCAGGTAATGTGGCAAAAAAAGGTCAGGTATTAGTGAGTGAAACAATGCTTATAATGCCTATATTACTGCTTGAAAACCAATATACTCTTGTACTACATATAAATTCGTAAAAAAAAAAAAGATCGAAAATTGCCCGGGATTGGGGGGTACCAGTGGTTGAAAAGTGGCCAGGACGGGGCGGGTTAATGGCTATGAGCTGAAAATATACAAAACTGACATTGCTGCCTACTCTGAGACTTGCCTCTTAGGAGAGAACAACCTAACAGAAGGAAAGGGATATACCTTTTTCTGGAGGGAATACCCAGGCAATGTAAGAAAAAAATCATAGTACTGTCTTTGCAGTCTAGAGCAATCAACTACCGAAGATCCAAGAATAACTTGTATGTATATCAGAGGCTGATGTCTTGGTGCACATCACTCTCAAAGGGCCAATATGCAACACTCTTCAGTGCCTATGCTACGACAGCTGTCTCTGAGGACACCGTGAAAGATTCCTTTTAGGCCTTTCTGAATGCTGCCATTTACTCAGTACCACTTAGTGAAAAACTCATCTTGCTTTGAAATTTTTATGCCAGAGTAGGAAAGCATAATCATCTCTGGCAAAAGGCACTCTAGGCCGTCAAAGGTGTTGGTAACATGAGCAACGATGGCCATAAATTGCCTACCTTTGGAACACAGTCTGGTCGTCACCGACACTATTTTTCACCTTAAGAATAAATACAAGACCACATGGATGCACCCACGATCTAGACATTGGTACCTAATTGATTATGTCACTGTAAAGCAGCGAGATCGAAAAGAAGTTCTTATAGTCCGAGGCCTGAGAGGTGGTGAGTGCGTGACAGACCATAATCTTATACTCATCAAACTGCAAGCAATCGTATGTCCACAAATGCACCATAGACCATTGTCCAAGAAACTAAAAAGATGGGACATCTTGTAACACCCTCTGCCACACTAATATACCCAATCTCTCTCAATTCCCACCAATTGACCCAAACAAAAATGCAACAAACCAAGATGCAGAATGGCTGAACATTAAGACATAGTTTCAAAACACTGCAGAAAGAAACCCAAGGCAACTTCACTTGCTGCCATAAAGAGTTTTTTTATGAGAATGCTGAGGGCATACATGACCTTGCAATGAAGAACAGAACACATAACAACTGATTAGCTCATCCTGTCCCCCTAACCCTAAAAACAGAATTCCAGAATCTCAGAAGTGGAACCTAGAGAAAACTGTTTGACATGGAGAACAAATGGTGGAGTGAACAAGAAAAAGAGCTGCAAATGCTGTCGGATGTTAAGGACCAATATGGCTTCTACAAGTCCATAAAAACCATCTATGGACCACCCAAACACAACATAGACCCTATTCGATCAGCAGAAGGAGAGCTCCTGAAAGACAAGCAGGCAGCCTAAATACCTGTAGATGGACACAACAATTCAGTACCTTACTGCATAGAAGAAAACCAGTGGAGCACAATATCCTTGATGACATCCCAAAAGTCCCTCAGGCAGCAGATTTCAATGTCCCACCTACGATTGCAGAAACTGTTCAGGACATCCAATCTCTATCTTAACCAAGAACGAATTCCACGTGAATGGGTTTACTTTTGATATTGTAACTATCTACAAGAAGAGAGGGGACTCCTCAAGCTGTGACAACAGCAGAGGTATCTCTCTACTTGTGAATGCTAGCAAAGTACTGGCCAAGAAAATGTTATGTAGACTGACAAAACATCTGACCACATTAGCACTTCCTAAAACACAATGTGGATTTCGGAAGGAAAGAAGTACCTATGACTTGATAATTGTTGCGCGACATATACAAGAGAAATGCTAGAAGCAGAGCTGTAACTATATATTACATTCATCGATCTTGCAAAATGCATTTGTCACTGTCAACAACGACGTTTTATGGAATCCACCTGAATTTCGTACCAACCTGATGAGCCGAAACGACAGCATGAATTCTCATGTGTCCATAGGTTGGAGCAAAGCTGAACACTTCAACTTGGATGTGGGCAAAAAGCAAGCATGTGTCATAGCTTCTGTCATTATCAACATCTGTCCCACCGCAGTCACCCTTTTAAGGCCCTATCAAATGATCCCTGATGATGGAATTAATGTCCAGTTCCATCTAAACGGTAACTTATTTAATCTTAAACGTCGTAGAGTTCAGTCAAAGACTGAAATGGCTCATTTCCTAGAGCTTCAATATGCTGACAACCGTGCTGTTCTTGAACATACCCCAGAAGCCCCGCAACAAACTCTCACCATCGTTTCCACATATACCATGCAATGATGCTCCGAAAAAACATCAATAAAACAAAAATAATATCTCGGAGAAATATCCCTGCATATCCTCTTGCATTTCAGATAAATGGCGTAAATATAAGACGGCTGGAGAATTTTCCCTACCTTGGAGGGGTGCTCACAGATAAGTATAATACTCATGCAGAAGTCCTTGCACGAATCAACCATGGCCAAGTTTTTTTTTAATGTCTCAGATCCAGAGTCTTTGAAAACATCAATTTGAGAATCGAGACGAAGGAATCAGTATATACTGCTATGTGCCACTCCACTCTCTTATGTGATGCTGAATCCTAGAATACTAATCAGTGCCACATCAAGTACCTTGAATCTTTTCACATCCGTTCCTTACAACGCATCCTAAGCCTCTTGTGGGAGAAGAAAGTTTCACACTCACTAATTCTTCAGAGGGCAAATTCAACCAGCATAGAAAACATGTTGTCTAAAAAAATAGCTTAGATGGGTCGGTCAGGTGTTCTACATGCCTGGACACTGCCTTCCCGGCCAGGTTATGAATGGCCAACTACCTGCAGCATGCCACAACCCAGGGGGACAGAAGAGAGGATATAAAGATAACATAAGTGCAACTCTGAAGAAATGCAACCTCATACCAAAAGTTCTTGAAACCAATGCCTCAAACAGTAAACAATGACGAGCCCTCTGCAGCAAAGGAACTTCATCTTGAAGAGGCTTAAAACTTGACCAGAGAAGAACATAGACGATGGAGGCACAGCCATAACAGAGTTCTTCCAGCAAACCTGCACTTCATAAGCCGAGTGTGTGGCAAAAATTCCGATTGCAGAGGTGGTCTGCACCGTCACACGCGTTCTGTAGCAGAATGATAGGTTTAAGTAAGTAAGTGTGTGTGTGTGTGTGTGTGTGTGTGTGTGTGTGTGTGTGTGTGTGTGTGTGTATAGTTTGACTCCAAAGCTATTTGATGGATCTGAATGAAACTTCCCACATAACTTTGGTTACTGAGGAACTCTTATAATAATGCAACCATGATTTATATAGGGGCCAACCCCCTCACCAAACTAAAATTCTCAGAAGTAGTGAAAGAAGGGCAGATATAACTTTGATATTTCAGTACAAGCAGAGCAATGTATTCACATCCTTAATGAGGTAACACCCTCCTCCCGAAAACAAAAAAAACGATCAGTGGTAAAAAGGAGAAAAATTTGAATATAACAACCCAGGTGAGTTTGTCTGGTTACTCTAAAGGCCTTCCACTATATACAGTTTTCTAATCATCAAGTGCTGTCTGGGGTGGGGTGGGGTCAGCCTCCCAATCCAAAGAAAAATTTCTCGGTGATAGTGAAAGGAGGGCAGGTAAGACCATATTGTAGTACACGTTGCACAGTGGACTGTCATTCATGATGCGATGTTTGAGGAGTGCGAGTCCCCTCCCCCCAATAATTCTTGGGGAATCAGCCCCCCTTTTTAAACATGAAAATGATCAGAAATACGGGAATATGAGCACAAGAATTTCAACGAAATCAGCGACCATATTGCAGGATTGGATATGCAGTTTCCATGTTTTGACGTAATGCACAGGAAGAACTTGCACATCTACTTTATATATTGTTACGGAACAGAGAAAGATAATGTACACTTTAAGTGAGAATACTAAAAATCACTACTGTCCCGTAAAGTTCCAGGTTCAAAACAAAAGAGTTAGGTAAAATTACAAGTTAAAGTTTAATGCTCAAACTAACAATAAAACATTCAGGACTCATAAGGATAATGTAATGGCAAAAAACAGGTTAAATATATGGTTAACTGCAATAGCCTCTATTAACACAAAATTAGCAAGAGTAAATTTATCTAAGTCAGCCCTGATAAAATGAGAAAACCAGATAATACTCAGTGAATGCAAGATATATTATTACAGATACAAAATATTATTACCACTGGCTGACAATATGAATTATGAATACTTTACCAGGCCTACGAATCAACACCTTATGCTATACAGCACAAGAACAAAATGTAATAACACTCATACTCAAATTACACAGCTGCTAGATGGTTGGAGACTTCCTGAGCACTCACAATAATAACAACTGTACAGGGGAGGACAGAGATGTGAACAAAATGAGGAGTAGATCTAAGTGGCCATAATGCAGAGACAGCTCATTATATAAGGCCCGGCAGAGCTTGATACAACTTGTAAGAAGGATGCACAAATGAAGCCATGGGGACAAAGAGTTGACAATCCTGCTCTGAACAACAGAAAGAACGACTTACTCTACTATAAGGGTAGAAGGGGGGAGTGAGGTAGAACACGCTCGTGATCAAACATGCAGCATACTGTACGTTAGAATTACACAAAGGATGATGAAATCATAGGCTATGTAACACCTCCCCACAAAGAAAAAGAAATTTACAAAGGAAATTTCTTATTGCTCTAAAACAATCTGTCTAAAGTCTAGATAAGCAATCTGCAATAACATTTTCTTTCCCCTTGACATGTTGTATGTCTAATGAATACTCCTGAAGAAGTAGACTCCATCTTGTCAATCTCTGATTTTTATCTTTAAACTTACTAAGGAATTTCAGTGGGTTATGATCGGTATAAATGACTATGGGGTCAAAACCAGAACACAAATAAAATGAAAAATGCTGTAAACCCAAAATCAAGGCCAAAAGCTCTTTCTCAATAGTTGAGTAGTTCTTTTGAGGTGGAGTGAACTTCTTACTGTAATAAGATACAGGGTGTTCAATACCCTGATCATCCTCTTGCAGCAAAACAGCCCCAGCTCCTGTATCACTTGCATCAACAGCCATCTTAAAAGGCTTAGCAAAATTTGGAGTAGCGAGCACTGGCTGACTTAATAGGATAGCTTTAAGTTTGCTGAAAGATGATTCACAGTTATCAGTCCAGACAAAGTTAACTTCCTTTTTCAGTAGGTCTGTAAGTGGTGATACAAGAATTGAAAAGTTAAGAACAAATCTCCTGTAATAACCTACCATTCCCAAAAATCTTTGTAGCTCTTTCCTACTTTTAGGTCTGGGAAGATCACTTATAACCTGAACCTTAGCTCCTGGTGGTGCAACATGTCCATCACCAATTACGTACCCAAGGTACTGAACTTTAGCTTGACCAAACTCACACTTCGATAAATTAGCTACAAGATTAGCCTGAACCAAACGCTCAAGAAATTTACTGACATGGCATAGGTGATCTTTCCAGTTGTCACTGAAGATTAATACATCGCCAATATAAACAACACACCCTGCCAAACCCTCTGTTACAACATTCATCAGCTTCTGAAATGTGGCTGGTGCATTCTTCATACCATATGGCATTACAGAACATGCAAAAGTCTTTCCTAGTGTTACAAAACATGAGATCTCCCTAGCACGTTCAGTCATAGGTACTTGTCAGTATCCCTTTAACAAATCAAACTTACTTATGTACCTAGCCTTTCTGATCTTGTCTATGCAATCTTCCACGCGAGGGAGAGGGTAAGTGTCTGTTTTGGTTATCTGATTAACACATCTGTAGTCGATGCAAAGCCGCTGTGACCCACCTGGCTTAGGGACTAGAGTGACAGGAGAACTCCACTCACTCTGACAGGGCTCAATCATCTTGTGGTTAAACAGGTAGCCAAGCTCCTTCTCGATGAGAGGAACTTTCACTGGGTTCACACGGTAAGGAGGCAATTTAATTGGCTTTGCGTCTCCAACATCGACATCATGCATCAACACAGTGGTTCTTCCTGGAGTGGCACGGAACACTTGCGGGTACTCCTGCAGTAATGCCGAAAACTCCTGCCTTTCCTCAGGAGCTAGATGAGAAAGCTTAGTCTGGAGATCATTCATGATATCAGGATTCTTCCCCAAACTATCACTCAGGCTCATGCTGCATGGGAGAACTTCACTTGCAGACTCAGGTGGAACAGCTACAGTGCAGACTGGGTTATTTTCGTCCCGCCTGTGATATAACTTTAGCATGTTGATGTGACAAAGTTGCTTGTTCTTTCTACGATCTGGTGTGGCGATGACATAGTTGACATCACTGAGTTTCTTCTCCACGAAATAAGGACCATTAAACTTGGCTTGAAGAGGTTGTCCATGCACTGGTAGCAGAATCAAAACCTGATCTCCTGGCTGAAAGTGGCGTAACCTGGACTTCTTATCATACCAAGTCTTCATCTCCTCCTGAGCAGCTCCTAAATTCTCTCTCGCCAGCTGTAAAGCAATGGACAGCCGTTCTTTGAACTTCATCACATACTCCAGCAGGTTAACGTCATCTTCCTCCGACAGCCAGCATTCCTTGAGTAACTTAAGGGGTCCTCTTACTTCATGGCCAAACAGTAGTTCAAAAGGTGAGAAGCCCAGTGATTCATTTGGAGATTCTCTGGCGGCAAATACAACGAATGGAAGACCTTTATCCCAGTCTTTCTGATATTCCAAACAGTATTTCTTGAGCATCGATTTGAGTGTTTGATGATATCTCTCCAACGCTCCTTGGGTCTGGGGATGGTAAGCTGAAGACGTGATCTGGGTGATGTCCAACTCTTTCAGAGACTGCTTGAAAACATTTGACATGAAATTACTTCCCCGGTCTGACTGTACCTCCTTGGGCAAACCAAACTCGGTGAAGAACCCTAGCATTTCCTTAACCACGTTCTTTGCTGAGATATTTCTAAGTGGAATGGCTTCAGGATAACGAGTAGCCATATCAATCAGGGTCAACACATAGGAAAATCCTGAAGAAGTCTTAGGAAGAGGGCCCACAATATCCACCAACACACGGGTGAATGGCGCCTCAAAAGGAGGAATGGGAACTAGAGGTGCAACCTTTTCGGTCTGATTACACTTCCCCACAACTTGACAGGTGTGACAAGACTTACAATACCAGGAAACATCCCTGAAGATACCTGGCCAGTAGAAGTGTTTCAAAATGCGTGCCACAGTCTTCCTCACTCCAAGGTGTCCTGCCAAACTGGAATCATGAGCCACTCTAATGATATCCTGCCTACAAACACGAGGGATGACAACTTGATGTACAACCTCCCATTCACAGTCGGCTGATGCTGCTGGGGGTCTCCACTTCCTCATAAGTACTCCTGACTTTATATAATAACAAGTAGAAGCACCGGCTGACTCTTCCTCACTGCAAGCAGAGTTAGCTAGACCTTTCAACTCAGGATCAGCAACCTGCAACTCAACCAACTCTTGACGAGACAAATTATCAACACTACAGGGTACTGCCTCATCTGGTGAGTGGTCCAAATTAGCAAGAAAAGTGTCAGCTAGGATAACATCATCATCATCATTATCCTCTAAGTCACCAGTAACTTTAGACTTAGCCCTAGTGACAGCACATGCAGAGAACACATCAGGGACATCAAAATTCTGGGTCGCAGTCACTGGTTCACGAGACAACTGAGGAGCTGGACACACTTAACTTCCACCAATATCATTTCCAAGTAAGAAAGTTACACCTGACATTGGGAATGTCTCAACCAACCCAACCATAACGGAACCATTAACAAAACCAGACTCTAAATTCACTCTGCACAGAGGGACAGAGAAGTAATTATTCCCTACACCTTGTAAGATTACAGTTTCATCAGAGGAATTAACATTAGAGCCTAGAACACTGGTCAGCATAAGGGATTGGCAAGCACCTGTATCACGATATATTTTAACTGATTTCCTGTCATTACTGTCCAGAGGACTGACAAAACCATCAGACAGGAAATTAGCACATGAACTCTTGAGAGTGTCACCCACGTTACTGCTCAAAAGAGGAGCTCCATCATGAGAATTTAATTTACCCCTCAAAGCAGGTTCAGTTAACTCAGTTAAAGAATTCTGGGAACTCTCAAGGGTGGACACTAGACCAATTGACTGAATATTTAAAGACTTCTTTTTGTTCACATCACGCTGTCTCCTGAAACATTTCTCCGTAGTATGACCAAGCTTACTACAATAAGTACATTTACTTTTCTGAAATCTAGAGATGAAGCTGGTATTTACTTCCTGAGAAACATCATCTTTATTCTCTTTCCTGTTACCTGTACTCTGAGTAGAGGCAACGTACTTACTCTCAGCTTTCCTTTTTTCTTTATAATATCTCTTGTGAGTGAGAACATATTTATCAGCTAAAACTGCAGCATCAGACAAATTATCTATTCTTTTCTCATCAAGATGTAGGCTTACATCTTTATTAATACACCTTTTGAAGTCCTCCAGCAAAATCATCTTCTTAAATTTGTCAAAATCAGAATCCACATTCTTAGAATTTAATCACTGCTCTAACAGATCTTCTTTGATTTTTGCATACTCAACATGGGATTGCTTATCTTGCTTATAAGTTGTCCTAAATTTTACTCTATAGGCTTCAGGAACAAGCTCATAGGCCTTAAGAATCAAGCTCTTAACTACATCATAATTATCAGATTAATCCTGAGGCAAAGATGCATAAGTTACTTGAGCTTTACCGGTGAGAACAGTTTGAAGGAATACTGGCCAATACTTTTGGGGCCAATTAAAACCTGTAGCTACCCTCTCAAACAACTGAAAATACTTTGTTAAATCAGATTCATTAAAAGGAGGGACAAGTTTAATATTTTTAGCATATCAAAATCATCAGAGCTAGATGATCCAGTTCCACCTTGTTTCATGCGATACTCATGGTCTGCCTGAATCCTAGCAAGTTCAACTTGTGCCTGAAACTCAGTCTCCTTAGCACGAGCCTGAAACTCAGCCTCCTTAGCATTTGCCTGAAACTCAGCCTCCTGAATACGAGCCTGAGACTCCGCCTCCTTAGCCTGAGACTCAGCCTCCTTAGCACGAGCCTGAAACTCAGCTTCCTTAACACGAGCCTCCTGCAGAGCTAGCTGTAACTTAGCTATTTCAATCTGCGTTTGCTCATTTGGAGGAGTTACATTAAACAAGCTTTCATTAATCATGTCAACAATTTGATCTTTAGAATGATGAGAGCGAACAACAATTCGCAATTGTTGAGCAACAAGCCTAAGTTCATTCTTTGTTCTGTTTTCTATATCACACACTGTTTGCACATTTGACAAAAAAATCTTTGGCTTCATCAAGCGTAGTAATAGTAGACATCATGAATAAATCACAGTCACAAAATATCAAGCAATATCCTTATGATAATATCCTGAATATCCTGATAAGAAGTCGCCAAATTTATGTTACGGAACAGAGAAAGATAATGTACACTTTAAGTGAGAATACTAAAAATCACTACTGTCCCGTAAAGTTCCAGGTTCAAAACAAAAGAGTTAGGTAAAATTACAAGTTAAAGTTTAATGCTCAAACTAACAACAAAACATTCAGGACTCATAAGGATAATGTAATGGCAAAAAACAGGTTAAATATATGGTTAACTGCAATAGCCTCTATTAACACGAAATTAGCAAGAATAAATTTATCTAAGTCAGCCCTGATAAAATGAGAAAACCAGATAATACTCAGTGAATGCAAGATAAATTATTACAGATACAAAATATTATTACCACTGGCTGACAATATGAATTATAAATACTTTACCAGGCCTACGAATCAACACCTTATGCTATACAGCACAAGAACAAAATGTAATAACAGTCATACTCAAATTACACAGCAGCTAGATGGTTGGAGATTTCCTGAGCACTCACAATAATAACAACTGTACAGGGGAGGACAGCGATGTGAGGAAAATTAGGAGTAGATCTAAGTGGCCATAATGCAGAGACTAAGCTCATTATATAAGGGCCGGCAGAGCTTGATACAACTTGTAAGAAGGACGCGCAAATGAAGCCATGGGGACAAAGAGTTGACAATCCTGCTCTGAACAACAGAAAGAACGACTTACTCTACTATAAGGGTAGAAGGGGGGAGTGAGGTAGAACACGCTCGTGATCAAACATGCAGCATACTGTACGTTAGAATTACACAAAGGATGATGAAATCATAGGCTATGTAACAATATATATATATATATATATATATATATATATATATATATATATATATATAGATAGATAGATAGATAGATTATATATATAGATAGAGAGTAGATAGATAGATATAGATAGATAGATAGATATAGATATATACCTAGGCTGCTTCCCCCAAGGAAAGGGCGGTAGCCGAGACAGGATGACACACTCCCCATTTACTCATCCATTCAAACACATTCATTCGCACTTAGCCCCAAAGAGGAGAAGGGAGAGAACTTCACTGCACCACACCGCACAAGGGTCACCTGCGCAGTGCAATCAGTGACATCCGCAGCAGGGCCCGACAGCAGAGCTGGTTTACCCCTGCCACATCATAATAGACCCATCCTCTTACCCGCACCTGACCTGACTAGCTGATCAGCCCAAATGCGGGAGAATATTCCCTCAGGGCTGCATCATCATTTATTCATTCACAATTTCTCTCCATTTATTTCTGTCACGCACAGCCACTCTTCCTTGCTCAACAGACATCCCTCTCGCATCCAGCGCTCTCTTCACACTGTCTTTCCATCCTGTTCCTGGTCTCCCTCTCAGCCTTACACCTCTCACATCAGATCTAGTTATCTTTTTCACCAATCGCTCATTATCCATTCTCTCCATATGCCCAAACCATCGCAACACCCTCTGCTCAACTCTACCAGCCATCTCCCGAACAACTCCAGTTCTCCTTCGCACTTCATCATTTCGCACTCGATCCATACGTGTCACTTCACACATAATCCTCAGACACCTCATCTCCATTACATTCAAACTTTTCCTCTCTGCTACACCCATATTCCATGTTTCAGCCTCATATAACGCAGTCGGTACCACAACACCCTCAAACGGCCTTCTCTTTACCATTGTAAGCCAACGACATCTAAACACTTTTTTTCATTCCTCGCAGCACCTTGCCTACTTCATTCATTCTAAACTTCACTTCTGCATCTATTCTTCCATGCACAGCAACATGTGACCCTAAATATTTAAAAAACTCTACCTCCTAAAGCAATTCACCATTCAAAACTATATATATATATATATATATATATATATATATATATATATATATATATATATATATTATATATATATATATATATATATATATATATATATATATATATATATATATATATATATATATATATATATATATATATATCGATACCGTCATGGTTGTACCAGTAACATACAAGAGAGTACTTATCAATATCTGCTTCACCAGCTTTACCACTACGCTGCCCTTTCCACTCCCATCTAGTGTGTGATCTTACATACTCATCTTAATCCTTGGTTGGTATACACAACTTGTTGCCATTATGTCTTTTACATGCTATTGCACCCAGTCCCTCAGAGTAAGTGGTACTAATATGCATGGTTGTTGTGCAGTATATACGAGTAGGTTATATCTGAAGTACTTTTAAGGTTTTATGTGACATACCTGCAGCCTATTCTTATAATTCATTTACTTGCATATACTTAGAGCTATTGTTTAAAAGAAGTAAGGTTTTCGTTGTTTCGTACTTCTCTACTGAGATCTAAAGTGATACCGATGGAGATATGAAATTAAACTGTCATTAGATGATTGGTTCATAACTGTCGATATCATTTGTTATTATTTCATCAGTTCTGAAGTCATTCTACCAGTTTCCAATATATTCCGTTGTCTTGACGGAAAACTACTGTAGACTGAAACGTGAAGTGGTACTTGAAGGGTACTGAAGCGGTACATAATGGTACATGACTGAATCTTGTTCTTGATGTACTCAGTGCATTGCTATAACATCTGAATCTTTTATAAGTTATTCATTTACTTATTCTTCTTTCGTAGGTCTACCCTATTATATAAAATGAATTATAAAAACGACTAGATTATACCTGGTCTATGATTCCTCGTCAATAGAGAGATGCACTTCCTTGAGTTCACTCAGAATCAGAAGTGAGAGAGAGAGAGAGAGAGAGAGAGAGAGAGAGAGAGAGAGAGAGAGAGAGAGAGAGAGGGAAAAAATATATTTTGGGCGTCTTTGTTGAATCATTCAGGTTAAGACAAGGTTCAACAGATGCAATTTTGAGAACAATCAGTCAAAAGTCAAAGTCACAAGGGAAGGCCAAATACCCAGTTCACGGGGCAGTCAACTCAACAGTTCTGATCTGATATGAACCAAAGTTAGTCGAGGGGCCAATGGTTAGGTAAGAATGAAGTAATTCGAATATTAAAGCAATCTGTCGAAAGCCATGGTCACAGCAAATCAGATATTCGGCCCTTAGACTAGGTGGTGCGCGGGTTATGCACTCTGTGATTGCTGGTTGTTGAAACTTACATAAGGCACCTCAGAGAAAGAGAGAGAGAGAGAGAGAGAGAGAGAGAGAGAGAGAGAGAGAGAGAGAGAGAGAGAGAGAGAGTTGGTGATATAGTACAGTAAAATGGAGAAGGTAGCATACGAGAGAGTGGTAGAACTGAAGGAGACATTCGGAAAGAAATGCTGACAGAGATTGGAAAGATATTCGTAGGAGGGAAACGGGGGAAAGAGAGGATAAACAGGAAAAGAAGATGAAGAAAACTTTGAGAGCAAGAGTAGAATTGCTCTGGGACCAGCGGCGAGCTCTTGTTTCAAACAGTTTGATGTAAATAATAACTAGCCATGTCACTTTTATGTCTCAGTGGGTTTAAATGAAGAAATTTTACTAAAGTTGCTGCTAGATTGCCACACCACAGGTGTCAGCTGACAGCAAATTTGGATTCTCCATGTCAAATAATCTTATATGGGTCACTTTCACGTCTCACTAGATTTAAACTAAGCAATTCTACTAAAGTTGTCGCTAGATGGCGCCACCTCAGGTGTCAGCTGGTGGCAAATTTGGATTCTCCATGTCAAATTACCACATATTGTACCACTTTTATGTGTCAAATGCCTCCTTTTAACAAATCTGCCAGAAGCAGAAGAACGCTGGCCACTAAATGACCTGCTGGCTATCGTCGCAAGTAAAAAGGAGACGGGAGAGAGATGGAGAGAAAAGGAAAACTGAAACATGACAGGGAAGGAGGAGGCAACACGGGAAGAGGGGAAGGGAAATGAAGTTTATGAGAAAAGGGAAAACAGTGAAGGAATAGGATGAGAGAGAGAGAGAGAGAGAGAGAGAGAGAGAGAGAGAGAGAGAGAGAGAGAGAGAGAGAAGTGAAGAGCAATGACAGATCAAGAGGGAAGGTCGAGAAGGCAGAATGGAAAGGAGAAGCAGACTTAATGTGAAGGAGGGATAAAGGATGGGAGAAAAAAAGAGCGAGAAACTGGAAATAGAGAGATCAGGATGAAAAGAATAAACATACCTCAAGCGAAGAAGGGAAAAGATTGTAGACAAATGAGGAGTAAATGAGAAGAGAGAGTAAGGAGTAGTAAGGAAAGAATGGAGAAATAAAATAGCAAGAAAGGGAGAGAGGGAGTATGATAGAAGGGTTAGTGTGGTTACTTAATCTGGACCGTCGACTGTGTGTAAGCTACTCCCCTTTGGGGCTACCCAGTAGGTTTCTGCGAATTATTATGGCATGTGCTGTGCAGTGGTCCATTGTTTGTGCTTGTTGTGATATTATATTCTACAAGCGGGGCATGTGTCAGCTGTGATTCCAACCAGCCCGAATGTAATCTGGTAAGTGAGGAAGACTTGGTGGTATCCTGTTGTAAACCTAGCTGTCTTTACTAGAACAACTTTTTTTTTTTTTTTATAATACCAATGATGGGTGATTGTTAGGAGGGGGAGGTTGTAATACTGTGTTCAGAAGTTGCATTGCCCAGAGCATGAAATAAAAATAAAGGTCATTTTTCATCACTAGTCTTGGAAGCTGTGGAGGTGTGTTAGCCTACTGTTGAAGAGGATTTGGTCATGATTGTGGATAACTGTATAATTTGCCTAGTTCTATTATGAGGGTCCTTCATATAATGACAGGGGTGTTGCATGTCAACACAGACTGCCAAGTAGAGATGTATGCCTCTCATATTTTCAAGATTTTCTTTGACAGAGAGAACTTTACTCTCAATGTAAGTTGTGGGGATGGTATTATTGTGGCCAGAGATGATGCGTAGGGTCTTGTTCTGCATGGTTTGCAACATGCTGTAGTGGATTTTAATATACAATAGAGTTCTATGTCAGAGCTGCGTGAGACATCACTTATCTAATTTATTGTTTGTAGAGAAGGAAAAGTTTCTTTCTTTTTTATTTTATTTTATTTATTTATTTATTTATTTATTTATTTATTTATTTTTTGCCCGGTGTGTGTCCCTGGGGGTAGGGTTTTTTTTCGAGAGTACTCCCCCAGTATCCCTGCTTGTCATAAAAGGCGACTAAAAGGGTTGGCGAAGGGTTAGTGCCCCTCCCGGAAAGCAACTAACTAAAAAAACAAACAAGAAGCCTCGGACAAGGACTGACCAAACGATGACGACCCAGGACCGGACAAAGGACTTGATAATGGCTACATGGAATGTAAGAGGAGCGAATGATGAGGTGAAAGAGAGAGAGATTGTCCAGGTGCTTGAGGGTGCGAAAGTGGATGTATGTGGAATAACTGAAACAAAATGGAGAGGAGAAAGTGTGAGAGAATGGGAGTATGGATGGGGTATATGTGCAGGAGTAGGTGAGAATGAGAGGGCAAAGGAAGGAGTATGTATAGTTGTGAGTAAAAGATGGAAGAAGAGCATAAGACAGTATGGATCAGTTGGGTCAAGGATTGTGTGGGTAAAGTTGAAAGTTGGAATAGAAATGTGGGCGATTGTGTGTGTATGCGCCAACGCAAGATCGTGCTAGAAGAGTGAGAGAAGAGTTCTGGACAAATGTGGAAGTGTGCAGTTTGGAAGGAATGCAGTTTGGAAGGAATGAAAGAGTGTTTTTGATTGGTGATATGAATGGTAAAGTTGGGAATGTGAAGGTGGATGGAATAGTTGGTGAGTTGGGTGTGCCTGCTGAGATAGATGAGAATGGGAGTGCGTTAGTGGACATTTGTGCTGGGAGGGGGTTGGTGATAGCCAATACCCTCTTCATGCATAAAATGATCCACAGGTATACATGGCTAGTGATGGGAAGGGTGGGTGGTGAACTGAATGAAAGGAAGGCAATGATTGATTATGTGTCTGTGGATGAAAGGATGCGAAGATGTGTAATGGATACAAGAGTTTATAGAGGTTGGGGGAGTGGACTTTCTGACCACTACTTGGTGGTGGCCAGAGTTAGAATTCAAGTAAGATGGAGGAATAGAAGAAGGGAAAGACGAGAGGTAAGAGTAGTTGCAAGGAGAGTGGAAAGGTTAGAAGAGGATGAGAAAGAGGCAGTGTATGAGAAGTGGAGGAACGATTGGGCAAATATGAATTGGACCAGATGGGGGACGTGGAAGGTGTGTGCAGGATATTTACAGAAGAAATATGTGCAGCATGTGATGTGGTGTGTGGGAGGAGGAGAAAATGGAAGGGGGGTGCAAGGAACAGCTTGGTGGACTGAAGAGGTGAGACAGGCTGTGGCACAAAAGAAGAAAACATACAATGAATGGATGAGAAATAGGGGCGTGGAAGAAGTTGAGAAGCGGAAGAGAGAGTTATATGTAGAAAGAAAGAGAGGTGAAAAGATTAGTAAGAGAGAGTAAGAAGAGAGTGGATGAAGAATTTGGAAGGAATTTGAGTGTAAAGTGGAGGGACTGTAAGAAAATGTTCTGGAAAGAGGTGAAAAGAGTAAGACAGGGTGGAAGTGAGATTAGCAGGGGAGTGAAAGATAAAAATGGTAGATTACTAGTGGAGAAGGGAGAAAAAGTGAGCAGATGAAGAGAACACTTTAAGGAATTGTTGAACATACAGGATGGAAGTAATGCGAGTATAAGTGGCCGGGGAATGGCTGGTAGAAGGAGGGAGGTGAGAAGACAGGAAGAAATCAGTAGGATAGAAGTTGTGGAAGCAATGAAGAAAGTTAAATTGGGGAAAGCCCCAGGAATTGATCGAGTGTGTGGTGAAATGCTGAAGCATGGGGGAGAGATAGTAGTAGAATGGATGTGGAAGATGTGCAGATTGGCCTGGGAGGAAGGTAGAGTCCCGGAGGATTGGAAGTCAGGTATAATTATTCCCTTGTACAAAGGAAAAGGGGAAATAGAAGTGTGTGGTAATCATACGGGCGTCTGTCTTCTTAGTATAATAGGAAAAGTGTATGGTAGGATACTTAATGACAGAGTTAGAGAAAGAACAGAGGAATTAGTTGGAGAAGAACAGGGAGGCTTTAGGAAGGGAAGAGCTTGTGTAGATCAGATATTCATTCTTAGATCTTTAGTGGAAAAGTTTCTAAAGAAGGGAAAGAAGTTGTATGCGGATTTCATGGATTTGGAGAAAGCATATGACAGGGTGGATAGACAAGGATTGTGGAAAGTATTAAAAATATATGGAATAGATGGGAAGTTGTTGAATGCAGTGAAGAGTATGTATGATGGTGCTAATGCTGCAGTGCGTATGGATGGTGAACTAAGTGAATTTTTCTCTTTGAAGGTTGGGTTGAAACAGGGATGTGTCATGTCTCCATGGTTGTTCAATCTGTACATGGATGGGGTAATAAAAGAGGTACAAGGTAGGGTAGTGGATGTTGGAGTGGCCATGGTGAGAGAGGATAGTGTTTGGAATCTCCCTGTACTGTTGTTTGCAGATGATACTGTGTTGTTGAGTGAAGATGAAGGGGAGCTGCAAGGCTTGGTGGGTGAGTTTAGGAGAGTGTGTAAGAAACGGAATCTAAAGGTGAATGTAGGGAAGAGTAAAGTGATGGTCTTTGAGAGAGGTGAAGTCAGTGAATGTACAGCGAGGTTGGATGGTGTTGAATTGGAAAATGTGAGTACGTTTAAGTACTTGGGTAGTGTAATGAGTAAGGATGGAGGTTTGGAGGGTGAAGTGCTTGAAAGGGTACAGCAGGGAAGAAAGGTTGCTGGTTCTTTGAAAGCAGTGATAAGAAACAGGGAAGTGAGCATGGAAGAGAAAAAATTACTACATGACAGTATTGTGATAGCAACTCTAACGTTTGGAAGTGAAGCTTGGACGTTGTTGGAAAGACACAAGTCAAGAGTGAGAGCAGTGGAAATGAGTTATTTAAGAGGAGCCTGTGGAGTCACATGGAGAGACAGGCTGACGAATGAGGATGTAAAGGAGCGTTGCGGTGTGGATGTGGATGTGATAGGAAGCGTTATGAGGAACACACTGAGGTGGTTTGGCTATGTGGAGAGGATGGAGGGTGAGAGACTGACGAAGAGAGTGTATGTGAGTGAGGCGGAGGGGGGAAGAGGAAGGGGGAGGCCGAGGATGAGATGGAGGTATGGAGTGGAGAGGTATATGAGAGAGGGGGGGTGAGTTGGGAGCAGGGCAGTGAAATGGCGGGGGACAGGGTGAAGTGGAGGCGATTTGTTTGTGGCCACCCCAAACGGGATTGAGGCGTCTGGCAATAGATAGATAGATAGATAGATAGTGTCCGAGTGCGCAAACTGAGTCGATGTACCTCCTTTTGATATTTTGTTTGTGATCCTTGAAGTTCAGCGTCACATCATTTGAAGGATATTAATGAAGGGTGTTTGTGGCACAGTTTCAGATGTGATTTTAGTGTTACCTGTGCTCATGCATGCTGCTGGTGACGTGTGTGGTGGTGGATTTAGCTGGAGCAATCGTCTGTCTGTTGTCCTCGAGTCATGCCATAAATGTTCTGAGGTTGCCTTGTTGCAGTGCAAGGATAATGGAGGTACAGGAAGTAAGGAGAGAAGAGATTGGGGGGGGGGGAAGAAGAGGCCAGGAAAGTAACAAGGAGAAAGAAAGAGGAGAAGGAAAGTGTAAATCTAAGTGAAGAAGCTATGGACGAAATATGAAGTGAAAAAAAAGTTAGAAATTAGACGAAAGAGGAATGGAGTGGGGAGAGGAGAGAT
This sequence comes from Coenobita brevimanus, assembly GCF_032717465.1. Classification (NCBI taxonomy): domain Eukaryota; kingdom Metazoa; phylum Arthropoda; class Malacostraca; order Decapoda; family Coenobitidae; genus Coenobita; species Coenobita brevimanus. Next base: position 27,350,241 of record NC_136971.1, read on the forward strand.
TGACAGTTCATGTGCCTCTTAAAACAGAAGAAAAAGGGAGGGAGGGAAGGCGCGAGGAAAACGAAAAGCAGGCGGGAGGATGGAATGAAGAGGGAAGAAGTGTATAGGAATACGGACAAAAGCAAACAGCAGCTAACCAATTGGATGTTTCGAGGCTCTTTGTTATAGGGATGGTTATTACCAAGGTATCTGTTTTCTGAATCAAAGACAACAACAGGACAACAGGAAGGATCCTTTCACCCACCATTTCCTTCAGCTGAAGCAAGTAAGAAATATGAGACAGGACTATCATGCAGTATAGAAAAGTTGTCATGGAAACTTCGTAGAAAAGAGTGAATGGAAATCGTACTGAGCAAATCTTGACGCGAAAGAAAAAGTAAATATCAAGTAAACTTCAGGTACATGTTGGAAGAGGTAGGGGGGAATGGCAAGGGATACCAAGAAAGATGGAGGCAGAGAGGAATGGACAGAGGAAGGAATGAAGAGAAAAGCAAGAGGTCAGTAGGTAGTATAGGTTAAGAAGATCATGAAGAAGAGAGGGAAGAAGAAAAGGAAGAGAGAAAAAAGAGGGAGGTGTATGGAGAAGGAAGAAGGAAGGAAAGAATGGGAATGGTTGTAGGGATAGAAAGGGAAGAGATGGAAAAAGAGGAAGGAAAGAAAGAAGCGGTAGAGAGAGAGAGAACTATGGGAAAACATAGTGGTGTGGAGGGAAGAAAGAAAAAAGGAAGTAGGTATCAAAGGAGAAGGAAAAGAGGATGGAGTACGAAGGACGAGGGAAGGATGAAGGAAGCAAGAGAAGAAAGAGGAATATGATGGGGTTAAGTGGATGGACAGAGAAGAAAGCATGTAAAGAACAAGAGAATACGGTGAGAGGAAAAAGAGAGAGGGGGGAAGTGGCAAACGAGAGGAGCAGAAAGGAAGTAAAATAAAATAAAAGTATAAGAGGAAAGAGAATAGAAGGCCAAGGGGAAGCGAAGGTCAGGAAAAGAAGAAAGAAAAGAAAATGAGAGAGAAAAGAACAGAGAGAGACTGAGAGATAAGTGAGAGTGGAAATTTCAGAAAGGGGGATCGGCGACCTGGACCCATTTGCCTGAAAAATATTTGATGGACAAGAGGAAACGAGGAAGAGGGTCCAAAGCTCACACTCTGTCAGATCAGATTAACAGTATGCTTCACTTTATTTTGTTCATCACATTCTC
>NC_136971.1:27356439-27373939 GCF_032717465.1 Coenobita brevimanus
ATTTTCTCAGGATCAACAAGAGGAGGATTGATGCCATTCTTCTTCCCTGCAGTCAGTGATGTTCGTTTTGTTCACACTTTCTTTACATAATGTTTTTTTTTTTTTTCTTGTCCCGGCTGTCCTACTCACAGAGGAAACAACAAAACTTCGTGTAACCAAATTGCATTCCTAGTAAAGTGCCACAACCTCTAGGTCTCCACATGCATTCCACTTAAGTCCCATACTTAGTTTCTCCCAGAAGCTTCATGTTATTATACGATTCCTTCATGTAATCTGAATGAACCAGAGGAACGGAGGGGGACTTATTTCCGTTGTGGAGTAGAACCGCAATCAGGTTTACTTTTGAAGAGGCAATAAACAAGCGCCACTCATCTGTGTTATATTCGTGGCCAAGTGCCTCCATAATCGAACGAACATCATTGCAAAACACCAGACCATCTTCAAAGGAGATTTTTTTTTTCTTTGAAAATGTCATGGCGATCACGATAAAAACAAACTTTAGTTTCATTCTGGAGAAGATTCCAACCGTTTAACCTGGAACCCAAGTTCTGCTTGCTTCTTGGACAAATTTAAATCGCAGGCGAGATCATTAAGATCTTGATTCAGCAAATGTGGTTCATTTGAAGAACAGTTGCTTCAAATCTCGGATCCATATTTTCCTCTACTTGGTCTACTACCGTATATCATCACCAGACACCAGACTCATGGTCACTCAGTGTCATGTTTCTTGGAAGCTCTGGCACAGGTAATTCCTGACTGTGAAGTACTGGCGTCATAGCATATGGCAAATTACGATATTTAACAGGATGTCTGGATTTTCATTTTATACCATTTATATACGTCAGGCAGAAGAAGCAATCCGAAGCGTGATCTTTGGGTTCTGTCGAAACCATAGGAATGGCAAAAGGCACGCGTCATGAACCTTTTGCCCATGCTGTGAGAAGCCTGACACATGTGACACAACAAATACTGGGGGCCCAACTTTAATCCTGGTCACCCACTTTACAACCAAAGTAATGCTCATAGCATTTTTAATGAGGGGTGTGAAAGAACGTTTTTGCGATATGATTGCCAATTCACAGAAGATGTAGCCGAAAGAATTCGGACTATTTACACAGTTTGTCCGCATTATAATTGTGGATGGGGTATCAGCACAACACTTGAACACACAAAAGCACACTCTGTCAGCAAAGACACTACATACACACTGAGTTCCAGTCTGCAACGCAACTGACAGAGAACTGCTACTCAGGAGTGGGCACTGCTTGACTGTCCCAACATGTCCAGTTGCGTTTCTGGAGGCCCCTGGTGACTCATTTATCTAGGCTTGTGCTTTCAAAAAGAAGCTATTACACTTCACAAACAATGAAAATATCTATCTCTATCTATTGCCAGACGCCATAATTCCGTAAGGGGTGGCCATTTGACTCTGAGTTATTTGTTTTACGGGGAGGGGCACTAACCCTCCACCGACCCATCTATTGACAGGTAGGGAGCACGAATGGTTTGGTTATATGGTTACCACCCAGCGTTGTAAATGGTTTCTTGGCTTACAGGAAACTATTTGGCTTGTCACTCAATGTAAAGTCATCTGTAAAGGAAAGAAAAAGTAAAAAGAAGTGACAGGAAAGATGGGAGAAAGAGGAACAGGGGAGGGCAGGCACAGAAAAAGAATGGTATAAAGGCTAAGGAAGAAGTAAGCAGCACTACATCAAGTGAGTGAATGATGGTCGCCACCACCTACCACTAAGCTGTGTTAATTAAACGACTTGTTTCAAATGCTCAGTAGAGCACTGGTACATATACAGTATACTATACGTAATGATATGCGAGTATGCTGGAACAAAATAAACCAAGGGTGAAAGAGGGTCAACATCATGACAAACATTAAGCTTTACCTGGGGTTCTTTCGCAAGAACCTTTGAAGGCGTAAACCGTGGTTTAACATACTCGCACCAGTACTTGTATAAACCAGTATGATGGCAGAAAAACAGCTTAAACGAGCGAGCAAGAGATTGGTTTTCAGTGACATCTTTCAAAACTCGGTTTTTCCTATTCAAATTACATTGCTTTTTACTCCTCCTCTCTTTACGATTCTTCTATAACACACTTTTCAAAAATTTGTGGGTGAAAACCAGCTGACAGTAATGTATGTATGAACTCTCTACACGGAATTTTTTTTCTTTCTTTCTTAAAACTCCTTTAGCTCCCAAACTGAGATTATCTAATTTCTGTTTGTTGCATCGTGCTAAGAGGCAACTTTTCGTTTTATCTGTATTAGATTTATGCCCATATATTAAGTAGTGGCGATAGAGAGTAAGTGGTAATTTAGGGCTGCTCCGCTGTTTTTATCTCTACTCATCGACATTTATTTATAGTATAAACGTATTTCAAAGGCATCCACGTGGAAAATCTGTCTTTGCAGCTTCTCAGGACAAAGGCTTCATATCTGTATGCCTAAATTTATGAGCCGAAGAACCCTCGGCAATAGAGTTCAGAAAATTATTTATTGGCCTGCTTACGCGGGCAAGCTACCAAGTCAGTGTTAAACTTGGATGACTCACTGGACATCTTTGAGAGAGAATATATATATATATATATATTACTGCAAATTGCACCGTCTCATGATGCGATAATTTTTTGTGAACCATAAAGTACAAAATTGAAATGATCGACATTATATCTAGAGAAGAAGTCTCTGCTCTTGCTTTATTAGGTAAAAAGTTACTAATATCTGATAAGTATAACGGTCGGGCCGAGCTGCTCATTAAAATTTTCTGCCCATACCCTGACAATAGACTTTCCATGCTTGATGATTATAAATTACTGTAAGGGTCACACAAAAGGCAACTGCAAGAAAGATCTATTGTGTTTACAATCACAGTAGACTACATCAGTTACTTCGTCAAACCAAGACATTAAAATAACCGCATTGACAGTAAGAACACTTACATACAAAATGCAAAATCACAAACAATATAGTTGTCAAGGATTTTCACACAGATCAGCTAAGCCCCTAAAACTTCACACACCTTTTCTTCTCCCGATTCATCTAAGGGCGCATTTCATTCCCACTTCATATAGTTAATCATCATCATCATCATCATCATCCTGACCTCCTTTCCCATCCAAGGGCAGGGTGAGGAGTAGCAATGTCCAGAAAGCACAAACTTGCCCAATCCAAATAGGCCATGTTTCCATTCACTCATCATTCAAGCCCTCTAAATCCTGACTCTACTGGATACCCCCAAAACATTCACCACATTCTGCAGCTTCACACAAACGTAGCCGATTGAGTCAATCCTGACGCTGCCATGCTCACAAGGGGTGCCAAAATCTCTGGTCATGCACTTCTCCTCACAACATTCATCCAGCCAGCTAGATCTCTTGTCAGTTCCCTAGCCTTGCCGACTTCCAAACCTCTCTTCGTCAAACACTCATCCACCGTATCTCTCCACCTTCTCCTTGGCCTACCTCGCCTCCTTCCTCTTTCAAATTCGCTCAGCTATACATTTTCACCACTCTATTGTTATCCATTCTTTCCACATGACCATACCATCTCAGGATATTCTCTTCAATTCTTGTGTCCACCGACTTCCTCACTCCACATCTTTCACGAATCACATTATTTCTTATCCTATCCACCCTCTGTACTCCACATACATTCCTCACCAGTCCCATCTCCACTGCTCTTACTCTTGACTTTTCATTTTCATGCCACACCATAGTCTCACACCCATATGTTAATGTTGCCACTAACACTCCCTCATGTAAGCCTCGTGCAGCTGCAGCACTCAAGCCTCTCTTTCTTATCAAGGCCTTCACTGCACCAGCTACTTTTCTTCCTTGCGTCGCTCTACTTTCAACTACTTTTGCACAGTTTCCTCTCTTTTCTGTCATTGTACCCAAGTATTTGAAATCTCTCATCAATTCCAGTCTCTCTCCATTCACTGTGACATCACGCTGGGAGTCGCCTTCTCTCTCAGTAATCATCACTTTACTCTTCTCTACATTTACTTTCAAGGCACGACGCTCACAGACATCAGCAAAACTCTGCACTAGCCTACCAAGTTCTTGTTCGGTTCTTGTAAGCATTACTGCATCATCAGCATACAACAAATTTGAGATATTCCATCTATCACCATTCATTACCAACGCCATCCCTCTCTCCATTACTCGTGTTTTTACTTCTCTCATCACCCCATCCATATATATATTGAACAGCCACGGGGACATCACACAACCTTGTCGCACGCCCACACCGATCGTGAACCATACACTTAGATGCCCATTAACCCTTACACATGCTTCATTACCATCATGAAAACTCTTGACAGTACCTAGCGGCTTACCATCTACACCATACATGCGCAAAACTTTCCACAATCCCTCTCTGTCTACTTTGTCGTATGCCTTTTCCAGATCCATGAATGCCATAAACACCTTATGGTCCTTCTCACAAGCCTTCTCTGCTATCTGTCTCACTGCAAGTACTTGATCCACACATCCTCTGCCACTCCTAAAGCCTCCCTGTTCATCGCTCACTAGGACTTCTGATACCTCTCTTACTTTCTCTGTATTAATTCTTCCATATACCTTCCCTACCAAACTCAATGAGCTTATGCCACGATAATTCTTGCATTGCACTCACTTCGCTCACCTTTATTTTTGTACAGGGGTACAATCACAGCCTTTCTCCACTGTGCAGGCACAGTTTCACTCATCCATGCCTTCTTACATACCTCCAACAAGCACTTCATTCCACTCTCTCCACTACATTTAAGGATCTCTGCATATACCTCATCAACCTCAGCTGCTTTCCCATTTTTCAGCCGTTTCACAGAGCTCTTCGCCTGCGAGAGTGTCACGTCTCCTGGCACTGCATTCCTTTTCTACACTCTCCCAAAACCAGTCATGTTTACAGCAGCTCTGCTCTCTCTTTTCTCATTCATCAGGCTTTCAAAATATTCTTTCCATCTGGTCTTTACTTCATCTCCATGGGTCAGTAACCTACCACCTGCATCTTTCACATCATCACATTTCTTTCCTTCTACATTTCCACACCTTTTTCCAGAATAACTTCCTATTTTCGGAGTAGTTTCCATTCATTTTTCTACCCAGGTCATCATTTGCCTCCTTCTTTTTCCTCTTCACTAGTCTCTTTACGTGCTTCTTGCTCTCAATATACTCAGTTCTTATTTCAACAGAACCCCTATCCTGTAACCACTTTAGCCACTTCTTCCTCTTTTCCTCCACTGCTCTCTTAACCTCCTAATCCCACCATGCCGTACCCTTCTTTTTTGTTGATACTCTTCCCTCACCACACACCACTTTAGCATTCCTAACCAAGCAATCCCTATATGCATTCCACAGTCTGTCTAGATCCAATTCATTCCAGTTCACTAATTCTAACTCGTCCTTTACTTGGTACTGTAATCATCTGCCATTTTTTTTATCCTCAGCTTCTCAACTTTCAGTGTTTCTCCTTGACTGCTCCTCTCTCTCTTGATCCACCTCACTCCTCTCAGCTTGATCTTGCATACCACGATCATACGATCTCACAGACCTCCACATTGTCCTCTCACAGCCCTCGTATCAGCAACCATTCCCATCATCGACCTCTCTACGAGCACGTAACCAATCAGGCTTCTTTCAGCACGATCCCCGTTTCCTCTATACCAAGTATATTTATGTGCATCTTTGTGTTTGAATTACGAATTACAAATGCACAACCTCCTTTACTGACACATATCCTTTAGTCGATTCCCATTATAATTTTCTCCTGATACTCCATAACAACCCATTATGTCAACCTCAGGACCAGTACCTACTCTTCCGTTCATATCCCCCACCACGATCACTTTATAGCTCCTGGGCATTTCTCCCACTACTTCACCCAGCTCATCCCAAAATCTTTCTCTCTCTCGCTCCTGTCCTCACACGATGCATACGCTACAATCACTGCCACTTTCATCTTCTCAGACTTGAACTTGTCATACATACACCTCGAGCTAACACATTTGTAGTCTCTCATTCCACACTGCCACACCTCATTCATCAACAAAGCAACTCCTTCCTTACATCTTCCTCGCCCATTCATACCCAGTCATACACATTTCACACCTTCCCACTCCTCCACTTCACACCCTTTCATCTTCGTTTCACACAATGCCATCACAGCATATCTCGCACTCTTGAACACATTCATCACTTCCACCCTCTTGCTCTCCTCATTCACATCTCTCACATTCCACATGGCCATGCGAATCTTCCTATTTGGTTGGGGCCCTGGGCAGGTATTGGGCCTTCCGAGGCTCTCTGAAGCAACTGCCATGATTAAGTGATTTTGGACAGGGGACTCTGGAGGACACTTAACGCTGCCAGAAACCCAGGTTATCTCTCTCTCTCTCTCTCTCTCTCTCTCTCTATGTATATATATATATATATATATATATATATATATATATATATATATATATATATATAATTTTTTAATAACAGAACGGAGGAAGAAAAAAAACAAATGAGTAAAAAAAAATAATCCATACACCAGATTACTGGTGTCCTCTGTTCATAAAATATCTGTAACAGTTAGACTTGAACAGTTGTGGGTTGAAATCCGGAGAGAAACAACTCTGGGGAAGCGAGTTCCAGAGAGATGCAGTTCGGGGAATGAAAGAATTCTGATAGGCAGAAGTTCTGCAATATGGCTGAGTGACATTCCAGTCATGAGCGCTACCAGATGCCCGTGTAGTAGGAGGGAAGGTATGGAGAGGTGGCACCATGGACGCAACTTCGTCAGAGCATTTGCCAAAAAATATCTGTAAAATAATGCAAGGGAGGCAACATTCCTTCTTACTTGCAGGGGAGGTAGTTTATATGTAATGGCAGGGTTGTTAATAATTCTAACAGCTTTGTTTTGAATTTTGTCTAGTTGTCTTAATGCAACCTCTCCCACAACCATTCCACAAGGGAGAGCAATGTTCAAGCTGAGAGCGCACATGACTCTTATAAATTTTAGCTAACTGGTCATCGGCGAAGAAGTTACGGACTCTGTACAATAATCCAAGTTTCTTTGAGGCGGTTTTAGCAAGTGATTTGACATGAGAGGTCCAGCTGAGGGCACTGTTAAGTGAAACCCCAAGAATTTCAATACTTTTGGAGATGGGAATATTAGTACCACTGAAGGCAATGTACGAATCTGGCAATATCTGTCTATTAGTAAACTGTATATATTTAGTTTTACTAGCATTAAAAGAAACAAGTTTTTTTTTTGTCCCCATTCACTGATTGTAAATATATCTTGATTTATGGAGATGGCTGTACTGAGTTGAGAGGTAGAGATATTAGACTTTGTAAATGGATGTCTGAGTGTGAATGAACTATGCAGTGTTGAGTCATCTGCATATGAGTGAATGGGATTGTGGGTGACAGATAAGAGATCATTAATATGAACCAGAAATTGGGTTGGCGCCAGAACTGACCCTTGCGGCACGCCGGCGTTAATTGAGTGGAAATTGGAATATACATCATCTATGAAATATAAATCATATGGTTACCACCCTGCTTAATAAATGGTTTCCTGGGTACAGGAAACCATTTGGCTTGTCACTCAATGTAGAGCTCATATGGCATCACTTTACATTAAGTGAGTGGATGATGGGCGCCCCCAACTACCACATAGTTAATAGTTGCACATTAAATATTATAAACGCTAGGATCACCAGCCGGTATATTTCTACCCCCGACCACTAATCCCAGCACGATTCTAGCATACTGTGCTACGCAGAAGCAGTCCTCTGGAAGTACGTGTATCAGGATCAGCTCCAGTGAGGTCATTTTCCTTTTATTCATGCTACCACCTGATAACCAGAAACTTTTAATCAGCACTGACAACATTTTTCGCAATGGAGAGCTTAGAGTTAGATATAATGATTATTACCCTTTAACTATAAATGTCCCATAAAGCTGAATGGAATTATCTGGAGGTAGCAAGGATTTATCAATATATTGAATCACCGGACTGAAAGGGTTGAGATCAAGGTCAAGAACGTAAAATATTCCCAAAGTTTACAAAATCGTAGTAAGAACAAAGTAAATATGACATTGCCGAAATAGAAAACTTAACGCCAAGTTATTTACCGTAGATTATGATATCGCTGCATATAAAGCTATTTGGATGTAACTATAATGTAGGCATATCAGGCGCACACAACCCATCACTTAAATACTTGTACACCCTCTCCAGCGCCCAGCCACTTCATTTAGCTGCGTGTAACTATTCTCATTTGTTTTCATAATCCACTAGGCTATCATCCTCCCTCATCTGTAAAGACGCTCCCACCAGCTCACTAAGCTCTCTCGTTCATCGTGCTTCCTCCTCTTCCTCCTCCTCCTTCATTCCTCTCCATAATCCTCTTCTCCTCTCTCCCTCGACGCCTGTGTTATTTTCTCCTTCTCTCTCTCTCTCTCTCTCTCTCTCTCTCTCACAGACCCCCGTCGTTCTAGCATAGCCCGGGACAAAAATTCGCCTAATACATCGACTCCTTTTTTTTTTTCTTTCTTTTTTAATCATTGACTTTTCCTCCTTTGGTTAATATTCCTATGGAAAGAGAGCCTTTGTGTGTTACCCTGACCTTAGATGATACTTTTTGATATGATACGTCAGGGAGGAAGCTGATGGACGGGTCTCAAGTGTAAAATAGACGCACTGGAAATAGTTAGCGAACCTTTGTCGAAGACTGTACACACACCAGTGGCTCGCTCTGCATACTCCATCACCGATGGCAGGAATTTTTAATGATGGTGATCTTTATGGCTGCCAGCTCACTTTTTTCACTTCCCTCCTTCCAAAACCCTCGTCATAACCTTCAACAACGCGTTCAGCCTGATAACATTTATTTGTTCTTCCAGTCTGCAGACGATTTTATTCAACTGAGGGGAGATGTAGAAGTGATCATTTTCTTCATTTACCCCTTCAGAACTAAGCGATTATTGTCATAATTTGCCAATAAGAACTAAGTAATTAGTGTCTTCATTTACCCCTTCAGAACAAAAGGTCTACATGAGGCGGTATAAAACTGACATCAGTTAGCAAAGATAAGTATACGGTATGTCATCGGACTGCAGTATAAAAAATAGTTATGTCACTTTTAACCTATTCAATCGGGCAACGTATAATTTAGCTTATTGTACTATTGCCTTTTTTTTTTACATTTGGAATGGACTTTTCTAACTAGAGAGGTTTCGCATAAACTTCCTCAAGCCCTTCGGCACGAGAGGCCTTTCCTGAGTTTAATACAATGTTCCCGAAGATCTATCTATCTATCTATTGCCAGACGCCTCAATCCCGTTTGGGGTGGCCACAAACAAGTCGCCTCCAAGTCGCCCTGCCCCCGCCATTTCACTGCCCTGCTCCCAACTCACACACCCCTCTCTCATATACCTCTCCACCCCACCCCTCCATCTCATCCTCGGCCTCCCCCTCCCTCTTCCCCCCTCCACCTCACTCACATACACTCTCTTCGTCAGTCTTTCACCCTCCATCCTCTCCACATGGCCAAACCATCTCAGTGTGTTCCTCATAAAGCTTCCTATCACATCCACATCCACACCACAACGCTTCTTTATATCCTCATTCGTCAGCCTATTTCTCCATGTGACTCCACAGGCTCCTCTTAAATAACTCATTTCCACTGCTCTCACTCTTGACTTGTGTCCTTCCAACAACGTCCAAGCTTCACTTCCATACGTTAGAGTTGGTATAACAATACTGTCATGTAGTAACTTTTTCTCTTCCATGCTCACTTCCCTGTTTCTTATCACTGCTTTCAAAGAACCAGCAACCTTTCTTCCCTGCTGTACCCTTTCAAGCACTTCACCCTCCAAACCTCCATCCTTACTCATCACACTACCCAAGTACTTAAACGTACTCACATTTTCCAATTCCTCACCATCCAACCTCGCTGTACATTCACTGACTTCACCTCTCTCAAAGACCATCACTTTACTCTTCCCTACATTCACCTTTAGATTCCGTTTCTTACACACTCTCCCAAACTCATCCATCAAACCTTGCAGCTCCCCTTCGTCTTCACTCAACAACACAGTATCATCTGCAAACAACAGTACAGGCAGTTTCCAAACACTATCCTCTCTCACCAGGGCCACTCCAACATCCACTATCCTACCTTGTACCTCTTTTATTACCCCATCCATGTACAGATTGAACAACCATGGAGACATGACACATCCCTGTTTCAACCCAACTTTCAAAGAGAAAAATTCACTTAGTTCACCATCCACACACACTGCAGCCTTCTCACCATCGTACATACTCTTCACAGCATTCAACAACTTCCCATCTACTCCATATATTCTTAACACTTTCCACAATCCTTGTCTATCCACCCTATCATATGCTTTCTCCAAATCCCTGAAAGCCGCATACAACTTCTTTCCCTTCTCTAGAAACTTTTCCACTAAAGATCTAAGAATGAATATCTTATCTACACAACCTCTTCCCTTCCTAAAGTCTCCCTGTTCTTCTCCAACTAATTTCTCTGTTCTTTCTCTAACTCTGTCAGTAACTATCCTACCATACACTTTTCCTCTTATACTAAGAAGACAAATGCCCCTATGATTACCACACACTTCTTTTTCCCCTTTTCCTTTGTCAATCAATCATTTCCTGTGGCACCCTCGGGGATGCATAGGGCCTCGATGAACTCACAACACCACATCCTATCTTGTGCTAACTCCTCAAGATCTCCCCAACACTCATCTCCAGCTCCCCGTCTCATTGTCCTCACCCACGTCTCTTTTGGCCTTCCTCTACCTCTCCTACCAAGTGCCACCCACCCTGGTGTACCTCGTACTATTCCCTGTCTCCTATACACATGTCCTAGCCACTTCCATCGTGAGAACCTAACATATTCAACGACCGGCTGCACTCCCGTTATTTCTCTAATTCTACTATTTGGTATCCTTTCCCACCACTTAACTCCTAATATTCTTCTAAGTGCTTTGTTTTCAAACACCAAGAATTTATTTTCCATAGTCACTGTGCTGTACCAAGACTCGTGTCCATAAATTAAGATACTCCTAACCATTACCTTATAAAGTTTGATTTTTGTATGCACAGAAAAATTGTTATTATTCCAAATATTTTTAAGCATTCCCATTGCCTGATTAGCCTTCTTTAACCTTTCCTCGAATTCAAAGTTCAAAGAACCATCCTTGGCTAAATAAGTACCTAAATATTTAAACCTATCAACTTGCTTTACAACCATACCTCCAATTACACATTCCTGTGCATTTTCCATATTCATATTGATTATTTCAGTTTTTCCACAATTAATAACCAAACCCACCTTGCGACCTTCACTCACCAAACAGTCCAACACTCTCTGCATCTCTTCTGGCCCATCACAAATCAAAACTATATCATCTACATAATCTAAATCCAAAAGTTTCCTGTTCTCTCCCCAAAGTATACCTGCACCGGTTTCTGTTCCAACGCGTTTCATAATGTAATCAATGACCAATATAAATAGTAAAGGCGATAGAACACCACCTTGAATTACTCCGGACTTGACTTCAAACGAATCACTCAGACAACCATCAACCATCACTTTACAAAATGTGTCCTCATGCATGTTCATAATGACCCTCACAAACTCCTCTGGTATTCCATAATGTCTCATGATCTTCCCCATAGTCTCTCTCGAAATACTATCAAAAGCCTTTTCAAAATCAACAAAACAAAGACTTAACGGTACTCTCATTTCATTAACTTGCTGCATCAAATGCCTAACTATAAAGATCTGATCATTGCAACCACGTCCCTTTCTAAAACCAGTCTGTTCATCCCTCAGAATACCCTCAACCACCGGCTCCAACCTATTTAACAACACTCTACTGAAAACTTTCAAAGCTATCGGTGACAAAGAGATTCCCCTCCAATTACCACATTCACTCAGGTCTCCCTTCTTCGGAACTTTAACAATTACACCATTCTTCCAAACTGATGGTAGTAACCCCGTCACCCATATCTTATTGAATAGCTTGGTCAAGATCATTATTAATCTATCCCCCTCCACTTTAAACATTTCCGGAAATAAACCATCCTCCCCTGGTGCCTTATTATTCTTTAACTGTTTTACTGCTTTCTCCACTTCTGCAAGCCTCAACTCTCCTGTTTCTATATTTAAATCTTCCTAAGCAGACGGTATATCCTCTTCTGGTGGTATTGGTCTATTAAGAACTGTTTCAAAATGCTCTTTCCATCTATTTTCAATATCTCCATCTTTGGTCAATAAATTTCCTTCCCTGTCTCTAACTGGTATTTCCTTGCGTTTACCTGCATTACCACTCAGTTCTCTAATCGATTCATATGCTATTCTTTGACTGTGTCCATCATTTTTGTTTATTAAGATTTCAGTCTCTGCAACCTTTTCATCCACACATCTTCTTTTATCTCTCCTAGCTAACCTTCTTACTTCTGAATTCAAACTCCAGTACGCAGCTCTTGCTAATTCAATCTCTCGTTCATCAACGCATTGCATCTCACTCCTCAATTTAGCCTCACCTCTCTTTTTTATCATATCCCACGTTTCCTCTGATATCCATTTCTTTCTCCTGAATCTATGTCTCCTTCCAATTGTACATTCAGCAGTCTCATGCAAAACTTTGTTCACATCCTCCCACATCTCATCTACACTTCTCTCCCCCTCTTCCAACGTTTCCAACACCAAAAACCTATTTCTGCATTCTAATCTGAATTCCTCCTTTTCTTCTCCTTCCCTTCTAAGCTTAACAATATCGTATCTACCAACACCAGAGTTTTCCTTCTTCTGATTTTTAACTTTAAACCTTATTTTTACAATGCTGAGTTGATGGTCACTACCAATATCCGCTCCCCGTTTAACATGAACATCTAGCAGAGAACTTCTATGTCTCCTACTGATAGCGATGTGATCAATCTGATTTTTTTATTTTCCACACGGCGACACCCAAGTTGTCTTGTGTATATTGCAATGGTGAAAGAGTGTGCCCCCGATGACTAAGTCATTTGCTAGACAGAAGCTTCCAAACCTCACTCCGTTTTCACTCATCCTACTACCAACTCCCATCTTACCCATACATGCCTCAAATCCCTCATTTGAACAGCCCATTACTGCATTAAAGTCTCCAACGCAGATCAAAACATTATGTCTACCCTTTGTACAAGGGAATAATTATACCTGACTTCCAATCCTCCGGGACTCTACCTTACTCCCAGGCCAATCTGCACATCTTCCACATCCATTCTACTACTATCCCTCCCCCATGCTTCAGCATTTTACCACACACTCCATCAATTCCTGGGGCTTTCCCCGATTTAACTTTCTTCATTTCTTCCACAACTTCTATCCTACTGATTTCTTCCTGTCTTCTCACCTCCCTCCTTCTCCCAGACATTCCCCGGCCACTTATACTCGCATTACTTCCATCCTCTATGTTCAACAATTCCTTAAAGTGTTCTCTCCATATGCTCACTTTTTCTCCCTTATCCACTAGTAATCTACCATTTTTATCTTTCACTCCCCTGCTAACTTCACTTCCACTCTGTCTTACTCTTTTCACCTCTTTCCAGAACATTTTCTTACAGTCCCTCCACTTTACACTCAAATTCCTTTCAAATTCCTCATCCACTCTCTTCTTACTCTCTTACTAATCTTTTCACCTCTCTCTTTCTTTCTACATATAACTCTCTCTTCCGTCCCTCAACTTCTTCCACGCCCCTATTTCTCATCCATTCATTGTATGCTTTCTTCTCTTGTGCCACAGCCTGTCTCACCTCTTCAGTCCACCACGCTGTTCCTTGCACCCCCTCCGTCTTCTCTTCCTTCCACACACCACATCACATGCTGCACATATTTCTTCTGTAAATATCCTACACACACCTTCCACGTCTCCTATCTGCTCCAATTCATATTTGCCCAAACGTTCCTCCACTTCTCTCTTATACTCTGCCTTTTTCTCATCATCTTGTAACCTTTCCACTCTCCTTCCCGAAGATGCAAGGGGAAAAAAAGACGTCACAGGATTGAAGGAATTCAAATGACGCTAGTCAAGAACTGAGATCGCAGAATCTCCCCTCCTCAAATCTTAACCTTCTCAGGCTACCTCCCAAAAATGGCCGTGTGCAGTCGTTTGGCATAAATCTAAAATAAGTTCTTTTGATTCATACACTGAACCGTATTACCGGTGCCTTTGAATGCTTCGTAGAGCCTGTTCCTTTGCGGTGTGAATAAGTATATATATATATATATATATATATATATATATATGTGTGTGTGTGTGTGTGTGTGTGTCCGACTCTGGGCATAGGCTTCACAGCCTGCGCTCAGTAGTCCTCCTACATGCCATTCACCTCTACATGTCACCACTTCGGCTCTAACACCCACCGTCCATATCGAATACATGCTAGGGCTGTCTCATACAGAACTGGTGAATTGGTATTAGCGAGGGTACTTTTACATGTCGGCGGGTCTTCTTGTAGATCAGTAAAGTATGATTTAAGTGAGACGCCGAGAATTTCAGTACTTTTGGAGATGAGAATATTAGTAGGACTGAAGGTAATATACGAATCTGGCAATATCTGTCTATTAGTTAATTGTATACATTTGGTTTTACTAGCATTAAATGAGACAAGGTTGCTTTGTCCCCATTCACTGATTGTAGATAGGTCTTGATTTATGGAGATGACTGCACTGAGTTGAGAGGTAGAGATATTAGACTTTGTAAATGGGTGCCTGAGTGTGAATGAACTATGTAGTGTTGAATCATCTGCATATGAGTGGATGAGATTGTGGGTGACAGATAAGAGATCATTAATATGAACCAGGAACAGGATTCGTGCCAGAACTGATCCCTGTGGCACGCCGGCGTTAATTGGGTGGAAATTGGAATATACATCATCTACTTTTACTCTTATTTTCCTATCACTGAGATAGGAAGAAATCAAAGGAACAAAAATAGCAAGGGAATTTGGACAGCAGGGAATGGTGCCATACTCTGTCGAAAGCTTTAGAAATATCAAGGGTTACTGCATGAGTTTCTCCGTGTAGGTCAATTGATTGATGGATGGTATGAGTTAGGAAAATGAGCATGTCAATGATGGATCTTTCGTGGCAAAAACCATATTGTCTATCATTAATTAAGTTGTTGGATTCAAGATGTTTAACAATGTGCTTTTTAATCAAAGTTTCAAATACCTTACCAAGAGAAGATGTGACAGCTATTGGTCTGTAATCAGAGGGGTCAGAGGAACTTCCTTTCTTCGGAATTGGGTGGATATTGGCTTCTTTCCATGAATTTGGGAATGAAGAAGTACTTATGCATTGTCTGAATAATTTAGCTAGGACAGAGGCAAGTTCAGGGGAACACTGTTTCAAAACAATTGGTGGAATTCCATCTGAGCCTAGAGCTTTGTTTGTAGGTAAATTGTCTAAAATGGATTTTACGTATCGTGTCTGCATTTTAAGTGGAACAATTTCTGGAGAGTCAAGTTCTAGTACTGGGACGTTCTGGCTAGCATCGTCTATGGTAAAATTTCTGGCAAATGTACTGGCAAAAATATCTGCTTTCCCACGCGGGTCATTTATAATGTTACCATCTGAAGATTTTAGTGGGTGAATGGATGATGACTTGTTTAAGTTAGTATTGAAAGAATTAAGAGTTGACCAGAATATTCTATTGTCATTAGGGTTGTTAAGTAGCTTTGATGCTTGCTTTTGAAGAAAGTTTGATTTAGTTAGAGTTATTACAGCTTTTGCATGATTTCTAGCATTTTAAATTGAGAAAGTGATACAGATGTTTTTGATTTTAAGAGTTATATGCTAATGACTTTTGGGCTGTTGCTCTGGCACAGTTGCCGTCAAACCGTTTTGGAGAGTTCGATCTTTTACTGAACTCTCGACTTGGTATGAATAAATCCATACCAGCTAGTATCAAGTCGCAAATGTGGAAATGGATAGAACTGGGATCACGTCATCCTCTGCATCCCCATATCCTCTTCTCCGTCTTCAAGTCACTCACGTGTATTATCCCAATCAGTCTCTCACTTTCCTTTTGCCCAACATGGCCAAAGTATCTCAAGGTACTCCTCCTATCACTCACTCTTCCAGTACATTCACATTAAGACCTAGACGATCCCAGACTTTCTCATTTGGCTGTTTTCCTCTCCGCATTACTCCACACTGCAATCTTTTCCATCCCTTTCGATCATTACTTGTCTTCGTAAAGTCAAAGTTTTACATCCATATTTTAGTAAATAGATCAGAATAATAATGACATGCAACAACTTCTTTGTTTCCATGCTCGCCTTCCTGTTCTTTATCACCGTTTTAGTATACCTACAGTGCTCCTTCTCTGAGGTACCCTTTCTTGCACTTCATCCTCAAAACTCCTACCTATGCTCACCACACTACCTAGATATTTGAAGGCGGTTAATTCATTAATTTTTTGGTCATTAAGCCTTACTCAACACATTATTACCCATTATTGCTATGTGTGGAATTTTGTTGCAAGGGCACTTAGGGAACCGCTCTTCACCTATCGGCTCGGCTCACAGTCGCAAAACTCATAGGTCAAAATCTTGGGATTTCCAGTTTCGTTGATTTTTGAAAATGCTCAGTTCTGTCCCGTATATGGACAGTGCCCTCTCAAAACTCCTAATGTTACTCATTTCTACACTCACAAAAAGAAAAAAAAAATGGAAAAAGAAAAACGAAAAGAAAAAACGACACTTTCCATGTAACTAAGACCTGTCTTTGTAGACGAAATTATAGACCTGAGAAGTTTCTACATAACTCTTGTCTTTGCTGCAACTATAGACGTAAATTACAACAAGGAATTGATTGTAAGTCTGAGGATCTCAGTCCAGGTTTAAGTAGTTGTCTTTATAGATTACAAACAACGGAATAGAGAGAAAAAGTCTGGTTGGAATGAAGATTCAAAAATTTCTTAGAGTCCAATGTATAACAATCAGTTTTTTCCCTGTAGTATTCCACTTGCTAGTTCGTGTGTGTGTGTGTGTGTGTGTGTGTGTGTGTGTGTGTGTGTGTGTGTGTGTGTGATCCAGTCTTTTCCCGTGTTATTCCATTTTTCTCTTCGCGCACTAATCAATCTTTCATTCAGCTTTGTCTCATTCTCTATTTGTTTAACAACTTTGACTTCCTTTATCATTCCATCTTGACATTTCGTTTATCACTGTATTTTGTTTCATCCTTTCTCAGTTTATTATTTGCCTATATTTATCGTTTTGTCTTTTTCCTGTGTGATTTTATACTGCTGAGTTCTGTCAACAGCAATGTATGTGTGTGTGTGTGTGTGTGTGTGTGTGTGTGTGTGTGTGTGTTATTCCCTGAGAAATATGGCGCGAATAGTGAAATTATGTACTATTGGCCACAGAAGTTTCGTCCCTTTCTTGGTGGGGGATTTGATGAATGTGGCA
>NC_136971.1:27378939-27683939 GCF_032717465.1 Coenobita brevimanus
GATGAGCCTCTGGGTCAGTTTTGGACATGTTCTGTGAAGGTCAAGTTGTCTTTCATGCCAGAGATCTTCACGTCATTCAGTGACATGTTTTTTTGTGCACTATGACCAACAAATCAATAAATGAATTCGGAAGTTCTGATTAACTATTGATGAAAAATGATGTCAGCGTTTGCGTTTCATATATTCTGCCATGTACGTACAAAGGTTTAGTTTGAATCACTGACATAGTCCATGATCCCTAACTTATTTTGTCCAGTATATATATATATATATATATATATATATATATATATATATATATATATATATATATATTTAATATCTGTCTTTTTGTTAGTGGCAAACCCCCTCGGGGAGTGAGGCATCTGGATGTAGATAGATGAACACACTTTAACTTTATTCCTGCCACACGAAAACAAGTTTATAGCACCCACAAGCTAAAGAGCAACAGCGATGTGTTTGATCTGAGTTGTATTTCTGTCTGTCTGTTTATTAGGTAGATTATGAAAAAAATTATTTAATACAGTGCTAAAGGATCATCACAGGAACAAGTGTTCAGTTCTTTGGTTAAAAAGAAAAAATAAAAGTCTTATCGGTTATGTCATATTTCAATGGCGTGGTTAACTGAAGCAGTTTTGATGCGCTTTTGAACAAACTTGTTGGAAGGCTCGAGGGACAAGAAAGGGATGAGTAATTTCAATTTTGAGATCAATTGGACAGTGATACAGGTTACAGGGAAGAAAAGTTTGGCTTTTTTTTTTTCTTTTTTTTTTTTTTTTACATCGTCGCACTGCAGTGGGTCGGGATTTGAGAGTTCGAAACGAAACGACACTATAATGTGGTGCTCTCACATCTTGTGGGCCCATAGTGACTTGGGGAGTACAAGGCCTCTTTCTTAGGGCTAGTGTATCATCCTGAAATTATATTTAATAAAAATGATAATAGTAGCACTAATGACGATTTTAATAATACTAACATTAATAATAATAATATTAATAGTAATGGTAATAATAATTGTTATGCAGCGTATTCTAGATTCTGACTTTCGATCCTAGGTACGGTGCAGTGTGGGGTTCTTTGTTCCAGACCGGGTCAAGGTTAGCCAGGAAGGGAAAAACACAAACACCTTGGGTTCAACAGTACACTTACCTGTTAAATTGTCATAAAGACTTTGTAGTTACTTGTAGAGAAGTATATTTTAGACTTGTGGTCGAGCGGCTTTTATATCTTGTAGTAGTTTCCCCACCAGATGTCATGTAGTGACGGGAGAGGTAAAGAATAGTATGGGACTATTTTTATTTGTCTTGGAAATATTAAACAGGTATAATAGTATAAGTCCTGGGTAGCTACCTCCCTGTCTCGCTATCTCTCTCTCTCTTCCTGTTCTAAGGCTAATCTCCGTCTCGACCTCTCTCTAGGGTCGCTTGTCTCCTTCTAAACTCTCTTTCCTAAAATCTGGTGTAGTAAGGATGTGTCACGTATGTTCCTCATGGCAACCGGATCTTTCTCACGAGAGGACTGCTAACAGCTAACTGCATCATCTCCTTACTGGCCGCTGTCGTCAGCTTTCCTCCGTGTAAGCATGTTTAGCGCTGCTCGATTCTCGCAGACACAACACCTTCTCATCATTTGACTTCCTGCTTCTATCTGTCTCTCTATCTATCTATTTATCTATCTATCCATTATGTAGTCCTATATTTGCTCGGCCGCGCGAAAATGGCGTACCATCGACATTTAATAGTTATAATATATTAATACATACTACATACACATTATAATGAACTTATAAGCTAATTAAGTGAAATACATAATATTGTAAAGTAACATAATTGTATGAATATTGTATACATATATTATTCATAGTAAATAGTGATTATTCAGTAATATTACATTTTTAAAAAGTTGAATACATATTGGAATAAATGCATTAAAGTAAATTATTTAACTGTAATACAGTATGTACTTGGGTTATTATAGTGAAATGCATACATGCAAGAATAAAAATAGTTTAAAATTAAGATTATTGTAAGAGTTATTAATATTTCATTCAAAGATAATGGTACTGGTTTGTCATATATGGGTCATTCTTCTTTGTGTTATTATTATTATTATTATTATTTTTTTTTTTTATATATAATTAATACTATATACAAAATATATACACTTCATTCAGGGTGGTTAACTGTGATGTTAACTCTCCCCCCACTAAACAATGACTCCAAATTAGCAATTCTTGCATGCATTCTGTGCATGGCCAACAGCAATACTGCAACTACAATGCAGATAATTATAAAGACAGAAGGTGCTTGGCTATACACATAATATGGGTTGAACATACTCAAACTCAAATCTTCCCAGGGCTTCATTGTTTCATTGATTAGCTGCATAGTTTCAAACTTAGGTGAAGTCAGCTTAATACTTGTGCTCATGTTTAAGTTCATATCAGGCAGTGGGTGGAAATGTTTGTGTGTATGGTTGATAATGGCGTAGTGATTGATGGTGGAAAAAGTAGACATGGATGGTGTAAATACCGCACAGTAGTCTGGTGCTATGTATAATCCTGAGGCTGATGTATGAGATGGTGGTATATCTGGACAGACTATGTAAACTGATGTGTTATGAGGGAAATAAAAAAACTGCGAGTGTCCAATGCGTTGATGGTGTACAAGTTTATCTGGAGCAAAAGTGAAGTTGCAATGATGATGAATATTGTTATTGCTGATGATAGCCATTTCACAAGGGACCGTATCAGTAGGCTGAAACGTGAAAATGTACGCAGGACAAAGATGAACAGCATGTAAGGATGTGCGGCACTTTCGCTCAATCGTTGACTCACTTGCGAAAGTGACAGTGTCTCGTCTCTTGGAGACCATGATGAGTTCGGTGTCTGTGTTGATGTTGATGATGACTAAAGTGTTGTTGTTTCTATAGGGGAAGGGGTGTATTTGGTATACTGTGAACAGGTCTTCCGTGATGAATGGTACATGAACTATCACTGATGTTGGTGTTAGTGTTGCTTCCAAGTACGGGTAATATTGCATAAATTCCCTACTGCGGAACAATGGCTTCAATTTATGTTTATGTATGCCTTGACTAACTATCTGACGTAGCTCATGAACTGGGAGTAAGTCATTTGTGATCTTGCCATCACCAGCATTCGAAATTCCTTGCATAAGTGCCCTGAAATGATCTCTAGTGTTCTCTAATTGTAGTAGAATCGTGTCAATATGTTCTGTGATGATGGAGAAGTGCTGGAAAAGAGTAACGTTGCCCTCCAAGTCATTTATTTTATCTATACTCTCGAGAGCTACGTTTTCTGCTTGTTTCAGATTTTTCACAATTGTTTTCATTGCCGAGTTCTGTCCTGTGATGAATTTATCTTGGTATGTTAGTACCTGAGCTATCTTATTAAATTTTTTGTTTATTTCTTTAAGGTCATCCTCTGTAGCCAATCCAAAGATGTTCCCAAGAATTGCGCCGCCCAGATCGAACAAACCGCGCTTTTGGCGAGTAGGCTACGTGTGATGTTGTTCCTGTCGCTCAGCACCTCTGTTCCATAAGATGGGAGATCTTGGATCATGACGAGCATAGTTGACTTCGCCTGTTCTAGTTTCCATTTCGCTAACTTCACCATTTCATCCACTTCCTTGGTGATATGTGATTGTGAAACATCTTGAAGTCCAGAGTTCGCATCGGCGTCGCAAGTCTTTCTATATAAGCAAACTAAATTTGCATTTAGAAAGTTTAATTTTTAATCCAGCATCACTAAGCTTTTGTAAGAGTAAGTCTAATTTCCTGAGATGATCCTTAATATTCTTCGTTGCGATAATAATATCGTCAAGATAAACAAATATTCCTTGTCCTAAAATTCCGGACAATACGTAATTCATTAGACGCTGGAACGTACCGGGGGCTGTCCTCAGTCCCATTGGCATTCTTGTATATTGATAATGGCCTCTGTTTGTTGAAAAGGCAGTGTATTTACGTGACTCCTGAGATACCGGAATCTGATAGTATCCGTTTAGGAGATCGATGGTCGAGAATATATTATTCTCAGGACCAATATTCTGTAGAACATCACTTAGCAATGGCATGGGAAATCTGTCAGGGATTGTGTGATTATTTAGTTTACGGTAATCTACTACCGCACGCATTTCTCCATTTCTCTTGGGCACAAAGAAAAGGGGAGCGTTCCACGGAGAAACTGAAGGCTCAATAATTCCAAGCTTTAACATTTCATCGATATACTGATTTGCAAGTGTACGTTGGGAGTGTGGTATGCGATAAGCTGGTACGAAAATTGGTGGTGTTTCTGGGTGCACATTAATCATGTGATTAATCAAGTTAGTACACCCTAATTGTTCTCCGGGCAATGCTACGGTGTCCCTGTGTGTTTCCAGCATGGTTAACAAATCATTTTCTTCGTCAAATTCACCTGAGTGAATTAAATTCTCTTTTATTCTTTCTCTATCCGTAGATTTGATCTCACTTGTTACTCCACCAATATTTATTTCCTTCACAGGGGCGAAACATTTTTCAATATTAACTATGCAAGTTCCCTTCTTCAACTGAACTTCCCCATTCATGTGATTAATAATGAATATCTGAGTTAGTCCTTCGTCGTTCGTATGACATAATGCGTTTTCTACTGACAATCCTTTTACTTTACATAATTCTTCTAAGACAAGAACAGTACTATTCCGTAATTTGCTCTTTATGGTAACCTTCATGTATGAATTAGGTGGTATAACCAAATCATTAGTGAGATGGGCTGGAAAAATTGATAAATCAGTACTGTTAGCTGGGTCACTAATTCTGGAGGATGGGGTTGCTGGTATAAGTGGATCTATACACTCATCTGTTTGTGTATGTTTGTTAAAGCCTTTAATATTACCAATTCTTTTTGGCTCTCTTCTACCAATCGGTGAGGGCTCTGAAAGTATTTCCTCTATAAATTCATTATCAAAGTCTATTCCATTCATTTGTGGGAGTATAGTTATGTTCTCAGTTCTCATGGATCTTAAGCCCAGTAACATATGAGCTTTAATTGCTAAGTTTTCAACGATATAGAACAATGCAGAGAATGGTCTTGTAGTTTCTGTGAAACTGAGATTTAATCTTATCATACCTTTTACTGTAATCTCTTGACCATCTACTGTGTTTAATTCTAAATCAGCTTCATCCAGAAAAGTTACTTTCTTTTTATTTTTAAGAATTCTATTTAGTTCTTCATGTGTTATTAAGTTCACTGGAGAGCCTGTATCTAAAAATAAGGAAACGTTTTGATCCTCACATACAGCTGGTATCAAGATACACTCATTTCCCAACATGCCTCCTATGTGAAGTTTAACCTTGTTCTTCTTTACGTTTGTTCGTTTTTTGTCATGACTTGGTCTTCCCCCGATTTGAACATAGACACAATTTTTTCTACTGTTTTGCAATCACTAGTCCAGTGCCCTTGGTATCTATGATGCCTACAGTAAGGACCAAATCCTTGTGTCTTTTGATTATCCTCTTTTGCCTTGATAAAGCATTCATACCTTGTGTGTCCTGGTTTTGCACAGTAATGACACAGAATGGACCTATCCCTTGACTGTGACCTACGAGGTGATTTCCCATAAAAAGTGTTGTTTATGGCGCGAGACCTGCTCGGGCTGCGCGAAAACTTATGAAACTGCCTGTAGGAAGGCGTGTGGGAACGAGGTCTAGGCGTCTTTGTTTGTTTGGGCTGCCTCATTTCAGGTCGCGATCGATTTTGTTCTCTGTTTGGGGTCGGTGTTGATGTTTTCACAGCTGATACTGTCTCAGGTACCCTGATTCTACCAGAATGTGCATGTGTGTCGACCACACCTGCTTTACTGCACTGCATCTCTACCTCGTTCATTAAGTCTAGTAAGCACATTCCAGGGATGTACGCGATTGTTTTGGCGATCTTAAGGGTTCTATCAGGTAATTTACACAAGGCAGCTACATAACCAATGATGTCCACGACGAGGTCTGGGGACATCTTTCCATCATCTGTTATCCACTTAGAATTCTCCAGAGTAGCTAATAGGGTTCTCTTGATTGTGGAGACATCAGCAGTTATTTCACTGAGCACATGGTTTGTAGTGTGCTCCCTTACAAGATCTACAATTTTATGTAATTCTGGAATTATACCTGGCAAGAAGTTCATACCTCCAGAAAATTTCTTCAGAAATTCAGTTTTAAATTCATCATATGTCCTAGCACGATGTAGCTTATCGGAGCGCAATAAATTGCTTGCTGGACATCTTTCCTGGCTTATGCAAGATGAAAAAATAGCAATTTTCTCTTGTTCATCTAGTATGTGGCGCTTGATGAACATTTGTTCGCACTGACTGATTAATGAAATGACATCAATGCGATCCTTGTCTGTGCCAGAGAATTTTGGGGCAGTCTTATCCTCGTGATACACAAAAACGTGAGGTGTGGTTTTTAGATCAGCAGTATTTGGTTCTTGATTCATATTTAATGATTGCCCTGTTAATTCAACTTGTACGAGTTTATCGTTATGTGAGGGAATGGTAGAATATGTATGACCGGACCGGTGAACCCTGTTAAGTATATTGGCATACGTATTCAAGGCAGCCGCAAAGTCGATACTCTCAACGTCTGAAGGGGTTTCCCACTCATCATCCGAAACTCCCGTATTTGTTTCCTTATCTATAACGTGTGGTGTGGGTTGTACAATGGGTGGGCTGTCTCTTAATTGTGAGTCTGATGTTGTGGCAATTTGTGTGTCATCTGGTATTAACGTGGGTGGTGGCGAAAATATTCCTGTCATTAAGATATGATGTTATGAAATACGCCTCTTGTTTATTTATGTCCTAGCAAACTAGATGATTAAATAAGTTGAATATAGCTAATTTTAGCACTGAGAAGAAATGAGCAAGTATAATTTTACCCACTTGATACAGATCGTAGAGGTGTGTCGATACAAAAGTCGATCTCGGAAGAAAATACAGGTTTGATTGAAGATCTCTTGATAATTCTAGTGGTGTGTTGATGGACGATATTACTCAGGAAACTCCATGGCCTGGTATTTGTAGTGGTTAACGGCTGTCCCAGGCAAACCTCAACATAGAACGTCGAATTTCCAACTTAACTGTGAAAATAAGTGAATATGAGTAGGAGCTATGTTAATAATGAGTAATGAGTAGTGGGTGAGAAGTGCCTGGTGTCAGTCACACGTTGCTTGGCATGGCAGACTCGCGTTGTGATGTCATCTCAGCACATGGTGACGTCGGCTTCCCACACTGGTAGCTGTGGTGAGTGAATGAGTAGCGATGAGTAACTTGAGTGAAGATGAGTTGTGAGTCGTGTCTCACTCTTCGTTTGTTTGTTCCCTTTATTCTATGTGGAAGTTTTCTCGGTCCTTTCTCTAGTGATTTACTCGTTGTGGGATGAAGACTGCCGCTACTTGTAGGTGCGTGTAGAAGATTATACAGACGACGTAGAGTTGTTAATTGTAGTTGATTGTAGATGGCTGTAGTTGATTGTAGATGGCTGTAGACTTTGTAGAACTGAAGCTAACCTTGTAGTCTCGGTTGCTTTTGTAGAAATTTGCTTTTAATTCGGAGACGATGTCCGCAGATTTGCTGGTTTGTCGTTAAGCTACTTGCAAGGCGTCGAGTGATCTCTTGACCTCTGCATCAGCGTAATGATCTGGGAGACGGAGGGGGCAGGAGCTGATATTGTTGGTTCTTTTCAATCTTGATATTTTGTAAGAATTTAATGTTGATTCGTAGACGAGGTTCGTATCCCACCGCTGCCACCAAATGTCATAAAGACTTTGTAGTTACTTGTAGAGAAGTATATTTTAGACTTGTGGTCGAGCGGCTTTTATATCTTGTAGTAGTTTCCCCACCAGATGTCATGTAGTGACGGGAGAGGTAAAGAATAGTATGGGACTATTTTTATTTGTCTTGGAAATATTAAACAGGTATAATAGTATAAGTCCTGGGTAGCTACCTCCCTGTCTCGCTATCTCTCTCTCTCTTCCTGTTCTAAGGCTAATCTCCGTCTCGACCTCTCTCTAGGGTCGCTTGTCTCCTTCTAAACTCTCTTTCCTAAAATCTGGTGTAGTAAGGATGTGTCACGTATGTTCCTCATGGCAACCGGATCTTTCTCACGAGAGGACTGCTGACAGCTAACTGCATCATCTCCTTACTGGCCGCTGTCGTCAGCTTTCCTCCGTGTAAGCATGTTTAGCGCTGCTAGATTCTCGCAGACACAACACTTTCTCATCATTTGACTTCCTGCTTCTATCTGTCTCTCTATCTATCTATTTATCTATCTATCCATTATGTAGTCCTATAAAATAAGAATGCATACATACACTATTCCGTGATCAAAGGCAGATGAATACAATGGTACAATATAGCAGTTGCAAGGATCACTCTCAATTCCTAGGTCAGCTCGTCCAATACGGGATTGCACCAGAGTAATTTTACAATATGTCCATACAGTATCACAATGAGTATTCCACAGAAATATTCTGGCACATGACATGTGACACATAGATATACAACAGAGCTCAGTGTCTCCAGCACACTAGAGATGACAATATATATACTTAACCATAAGCCTAGGTGTCCGCGTCACAGAGACGAAAGCCTAGCTAATATAATATGTGGAGAGGATGGGGGATGATAATTCGGTGAGGAAGGTGAGAAATGTTAATATTGGGGATGAGGTTATGAGGGGTAGACCGAGAAAGACATGGAACGAGGTCATTAAGTGTGACCTCAGGGTTAAGGGACTGAACAGGGGGGCTGCAATGGATCGTGCAGCGTGGAAAGCCACCATTAGGTGACCAAGGCCGACGCATGCAAGCAAGTTGGAGCCTTTAAAAATGAAATGAAATGAATGAAAATGCATCACATATATGAAGCCCTAGCTAACTTAGTCCATACTGCGTCATATATAAGAGAATATATATATATATATATATATATATATATATATATATATATATATATATATATACCTAGGCTGCTTCCCCGAAGGAAAGGGAGGTAGCCGAGACAGGACGACACACTCTCCATTTACTCATCCATTCAAACACATTCATTCACATCTTAGTCCCAAAGGGGAGAACGGACAGATCCTCACCGCACCACACCGCACAAGGGTCAACTGCGCAATGCAATGAGTGACATCCGCAGCAGGGCCCGACAGCAGAACTGGTTTACCCCTGCCACATCATAACAGACCCATCCCCTTACCCGCACCTGACCTGACTAGCTGATCAGACCAAATGCGGGAGAATATCCCCTCAGGGCTGTGTCATCACTTATTTATTCACAATTTCTCTCCATTTATTTCTGTCACGCACAGCCACTCTTCCTTGCTCAACAGACATCCCTCTCGCATCCAGCGCTCTCTTCACACTGTCCATCCATCCTATTCGTGGTCTTCCTCTCAGCCTTACACCTCTCACATCAGATCTAGTTATCTTTTTCACCAATCGCTCATTATCCATTCTCTCCATATGCCCAAACCATCGCAACACCCTCTGCTCAACTCTACCAGCCATCTCCCGAAAAACTCCAGTTCTCCTTCGCACGTCATCATTTCGCACCCGATCCATACGCGTCACTCCACACATACTCCTCAGACACCTCATCTCCATTACATTCAAACTTTTCCTCTCTGCTACACCCATATTCCATGTTTCAATATATATATATATATATATATATATATATATATATATATATATATATATATATATATATATTTTTATGCGAGGAAGAAGGAACCAAAGGCCATGGCCCGCAGTAACAGTTCCCTCCAAGAGAAAAACAAAATACAATAGAGAGCCAAATTCAAGTTCCGATCATTTTGAGATGCCTGGACACACTGCATTTGAAAGACTGGAGATCATAGGCAGCAGGAAAAACAGATAGAGGGAGACAGTTCCAGAGCTGACCTGTTGCATAAATGAAAGACTGGGAGTAACGGTTAACTCTTGCATTAGAGAGTTGGACAGAAAAGGGATGAGAGTTTGCTGCCAGACGGGTGCCACGCGCCCGTCGTAGAGGTGGAGGAATGCAAACACAGTTCAGAGGAGCAGTGACCATTAAAGTAGCGATAGAAAAGAGATAAAGATGCAACAGTGCGGCGAAGAGACAGAGGTTGAAGGGAGTCAGTAAGAGGAGAAGAGTTAATGAGACGAAAAGCCTTTGACTCCACCCTATTGAGAAGAGCTGTATTTGGGGAGCCTCCCCACACATGAGAGTTGTACTCCACACAGGGGCGGATAAAACCTCTGTATAGAGTCAACATTTGTGCAGGGGTAAAGAAAGAGCGGAGTCGGCTTAGCACACCCAATCTCTTGGAAGCAGATTTTACAAGAGATGTAATATGGTCTTTCCAAGATAAGTCCCGAGTAAATGAAACCCCAAGCATGTTCAAGGATGATGCAGGATTAAGCTGAAAATTATTAAACATTAATGGGTATACCTGTGGAAGATTTTGTCGGGTTGATAGGTGTAAGAACTGAGTCTTAGATGCATTAAAGACAACCATATTATTTTTACCCCAGTCAGCGATACGAGCCATGTCAGACATTAGGTGTGCCATACCCTCATCCCTTGTTTCTTGAAGTAACTGTTGAGATGGGCGTTGCGGGAACCGAATGGAAAGGTGAAGGGTGGAGTCATCAGCGTATGAGTGGATAGGGTTAGATGTACAGCTTAGAAGATCTTGATGAATAAAAGGAAGAGAGTTGGTGATAGGACAGAGCCCTGAGGAACACCACTGTTGATAGGTCTAGGAGAAGAACGATGGCCGTCTACAACAGCGGCTATAGAACGACCAGAAAGGAAGCTAGCGATGAAGGCACAGATAGAAGGATAGAAACCATAGGAGGGCAGTTTGGAAATTAAAGATTTATGCCAGACTCCATCGAAAGCCTTTGAGATGTCAAGTGCAATGGCAAAGCTTTCGCCAAAGTCCCGAAAGGAGGATGACCAGGAGTCTGAAAGGTAGGTGAGAAGATCGCCAGTGAAGCGTCCCTGACGGAACCCATACTGACGATCAGAAAGAAGGTTGTGATAGGAAAGATGCCTTAAAATTTTTCTATTAAGAATTGACTCGAAAACTTTTGAAATACAGGACGTTAAAGCAATTGGACGATAGTTGGAGGGTTGGGAGTGGTCACCCTTCTTTGGGACTGGCTGAATGAGAGCAAACTTCCAGCAAGAAGGAAAGGTACAAGTTGACAGACAAAGGCGAAAGAGTTTGCCTAGGCAGGGTGTAAGCACAGAAGCACAGTTCTTGAGAACAACAGGAGGGACCCCATCAGGCCCATATGCCTTGTTAGTACTGAGGCCAGTGATGGCAGAAAATACATCAACTGAAGAAATTTGAATGTCAGCCATGAGGAAGTCAGAGGGGAGAAGTGATGGAGGAACAGCACCGGAATCGTCTAAGGTGGAACTGGAGGAGAAAGTCTGTGCGAAGAGATCTGCTTTATCAGTAGAAGAAATAGCTACAGAACCATCAGAGTAGAAAAGAGGAGGGAAGGATGATGAGGTAAAGTTGTTAGAAAGATTTTTGGCAAGGTGCCAGAAGGAGCGGGAAGAATTCGAGTTGGAGAGTTGAGAGCATTTAGTATGGATGAAATTATTTTTAGTAGAGCGAAGAACATACTTAGCAAGGTTCCGGGCAGAAACGTAAAGATGATGTGATTCAGGGGTGGGTTGGCTCCGGTACCTTTTGTAGGCCTTCTCCTTGTTG
This sequence comes from Coenobita brevimanus, assembly GCF_032717465.1. Taxonomy (NCBI): domain Eukaryota; kingdom Metazoa; phylum Arthropoda; class Malacostraca; order Decapoda; family Coenobitidae; genus Coenobita; species Coenobita brevimanus. Next base: position 27,390,706 of record NC_136971.1, read on the forward strand.
CGGACAGCATTAGAACAAGCGTGATTAAACCAAGGCTTTCTTGCGTTAGTCAGAGGATATGAGAAAGGAATGTATGCTTCCATGCCCGAGAGAATAACCTCCGTAATGCGCAAGGCACACTCAGATGGCTCACGGCCATGGAAGCAATAATCATTCCAGGGAAAATCAAAGAAGTACTGCCTGAGGGCCCCCCAGTTCGCGGCTCCAAAATGCCACAGACGACGTTTCCCTGGAGGGTCCACAGGCCGCACTGGAGTGATAGGACAGGTTAAGGTAATAAGGTTGTGATCGGCGGAGCCCAACGGAGAGAAAAGATTAACAGAGTAAGCAGAAGGATTAGTTGTGAGGAAGAGGTCAAGTATGTTGGAGCTCTCTCCAAGGCGGTCAGGGATACGGGTAGGATGCTGTACAAGCTGCTCTAGGTCATTAAGGATAGAAAAGATGTAGGCTTGTTCACCAGGTGGATCCGTGAAAGGAGAGGAGAGCCAAAGGTGGTGGTGAACATTGAAATCTCCAAGAATGGAGATTTCAGAGAAAGGAGAAATGGACAGAATGTGTTCCATTGTAGAAGTAAGATAGTCGAAGAATTTTTGATAGTCAGTAGAATTAGGGGATAAGTAAACAGCACAGATATATTTAGTCAGAGAATGACAGGAAAGCCGAAGCCAGAGTGTGGAGAATTCAGAAGAATCAAGTTCAGGAACACGAGAGCAAGATAAATCGTTGCGTATGTATACACAACAGCCACCTTTGGCTTTGAAATGAGTATAGAGAAAGTAGGAGGATACAGAAAAGGGTTTGCTGTCGGTTGCCTCAAACAGCTGAGTCTCCGTTAGAAAAAGAAGGTGAGGTTTAGAGGAGGAGAGGTGGTGCTCAACAGAGCGAAAGTTAGATGAAAGGCCGCGAATGTTGCAGAAATGAAGAAGAGAGTCAGACAGTGGTTCCAGGCACCTCGAGTCGTCACCGGGAGAGGGGCAGATGGCGGGGGTATTTATGGTCCCCCCCCCCTGGGGACTCCGAGTCTTGATTAGTAGACGCCATTTTTGTTGATTTTTGAATAGGAAGTGTAGTGTGTACTGTGCATGCAGTTTGGTGAAGATAGAGAAATTTGTACTGGAGAGCATGCTGGCCTACTCTCTGTGTAACTGAGACACTGAAAAAGTTATATATATATATATATATATGGTCTCACACTGGCAGTCACGGGGGGGGGGTTAATGAGGCTAGGGTGGGTGTACCCTCGTAGGAATTGAGAAAGGGAGGGGAGTTAGTGGGAGTCCATGGGTGCGGGTTACACTGACGTCTGCTGTTCTGTGGGGAAGGTGACACTGGGGAAATATTGGTCATGGTAGGGGGGGGGAACTGACCCGTGCGGGTATGTCGAGCACTCCTCGTAACAGCACTTTGAGTAATATGGTACACTAGAATTCACAAGGAGGAGGTGAGCACAATGGGCAAGAGTTACCCGTTCTTTGGGGAGGGATCATGGGGAGGGTCCACTATGGAGCGGGCGCTGGTCACACTTGGGTAATATAAAGGGAGGATCGATTACTCACTGTTTCTGACGGAGGGGAAGACAGGGCCCGCTATGACGGGAGTTCCACGTGGCGGCCTGGCGTAGGAGGGCTGTCCGGTGAGTAGTATAGAGGCAGGTAGTCTGTTGGGTTGCCACGAGTCCAGGAAGAATGGGCCGGTTCTGTGTGGGGCGTCTCCCTAGCTACTACGGCCTGACAGGGGGCTGGGCTCTTGGGGCTGGGACCGTAGAGAGCCAACGGGCGCGCAGCTCAGTGCCAGCCCTTCGTTGTTGTCGGGGTTCTTGGAGAGGACCTGGGGAGGCCCGGGGCTGGGGTCAGGCGTGGTGGGGGCGGCGCTCTGGATGCCCAGCTATCGTGCCCCTCGGGGGCAGCCGTCAGGGAGGGGCTGCGGCCGCCGACATCTGGGGTGGCTTGGCTGCTGCAACAGGCAACGGGGGAGGCCTGCCGTTTCTGGGGGTTTCAGTCACTCCGTCTGGAGGAGGCCATCAGGGGCGACTTGCCGCCTCCCATCCTGGGGGAGTCTGACAACACCTGGGGCTACACCAACAGGACACTGTCCCTCGGGGATGTCTCACCCGCTTTCGTCTCTGGAGGTTCCCCTGAAAAGGAGCAAGAGTCACCTTCGGATATCATGGGGCAGGGCGAGGGGCACCTCACTTTGCCACTGAGGTGGCGGTCAGGGCGGGGGGTGCCGCGCTCTGCAGGAGCCCAGTTATGGGCAGGGGGAGAGCGGCCTGCAGCCAACCTGCCTGCTGCTACAGATCCTGATAGTGGGGAGTAGGCACCCAATGGATACACCCGACTATTGCCACAGCTTAGACAGAGGCTGCATTCTAGCTATTGTGTTGGAGGCAGGGAGAAGGCGCCCGATGGATACACCCGGGTACTGCCACAGCTCAGACAGGGGCTGCTCTCGGGCCTAGTTCCTGACGACGGGGAGAAGGTGCCTGATGGATACGCCCGGCTATTGCCACAGTGCTGACGGAGACTGCTCTCCAACTATCTTTTCAAGGGCAGGGAGAAGGTGCCTGATGGATACTCCCAGCTATTGTCACAACGCCGATGGAGATTGCTCTCCGGCCCTTGGGTCTGGGGCTCCTGCCCTGGAGACAGCTTTGGTGGATGGTGGCGGCATGTCCACCGCTCCTCCTGGGGGATAGCAGCCCTTGAGGTTCCTCCTGAGTCTTCTGTCAAAAAGGAGACCAGTCCAGGGGACTCGGTGTCTGAGGGTCCACTTGGGAGCTTGCCTTTGCAAGTCCCAACCCGATTCTGATGAGCGTTCCATCTGCTGGAGTGTAGTGTGTTTTTCCTGCACACTGCTGTGTGGTCTGGCTGTGGAGAAGAGGGGCATCGGGGTGCGAGGGAGTTATGACGCTCTTGACTGGAAGACGTGACAGGTAAACCAGCCTCCCTGTCACCTCCTAGTGGGGTGGGTATTGCCGCCCCGTACTCTCCTCCTGCGGTTGTGGTGTCTGGCTCACCTCGCCGTGCAGATCTTTCAGTTAGAAGAAGAAGAAGAAAAAGAATGATAAATTAATAATATTGATGATGAGGAGGATGACGATGATGATGATTATTCTACTACTACTACTACTACTACTACTAATAATAATAATCAATCTGTCAATCTATATACCTAGGCTGCTTTCCCCAAGGAAAGGGAGGTAGCCGAGACAGGGGCAACACACTCCCAATTTACTCATTCACTCAAACACATTCATTCGCATCTTAGTCCCAAAGGGGAGAAGGGGCAGATCCTCGCCACACCACACCACACAAGGGTCAACTGCGCAGTGCAGTCAGTGACATCCGCATCAGGGCCTGACAGCAGAGCTGGTTTACCCCTGCCACATCATACGAGTAGTAGACCCATCCCCTTACCCATACCTGACCTGATCAGCTGATCAGACAAATTCAGGAGAATATCCCCTCAGGGCTGTGTCATCATTTATTCATTCACAGTTTCTCTCCATTCACTTCAGTCACGCATAGCCACTCTTCCTTGCTCAAAAGACATCCCTCTCACATCCAGCACTCTCTTCACACTGTCCATCCATCCTATTCGCGTTCTTCCTCTCAGCCTTACACCTCTCACATCAGATCAAGTTATCTTTTTCACCAATTGCCCATTATCCATTCTCTCCATATTCCCAAACCATCGCAACACCCTCTGCTCAACTCGATCAGCCATCTCCCGAACAACTCCAGTTCTCCTTCACATTTCATCATTTCGCACTCGATCCATACGCGTCACTCCACACATACTCCTCAGACACCTCATCTCCATTACATTCAAACTTTTCCTCTCTGCTACACCCATAATCCATGTTTCAGTCCCATATAATGCAGTCGGTACCACAACACCCTCATACAGCCTTCTTTTTACATCCATTCTAAGTGAACAACATTTAAACACCTTTTTCAATCCTCCCAGCACCTTTCCTACTTCATTGATTCTAAACTTCAGTTCTGCATCTATTCTTCCATCCATAGCAACATGTGATCCTAAATACTTAAAACACTCAACCTCCTCAAGCAACTCACCATTCAAAACTATATTCATCCTCCTACCACCTACCAACCCCGTACACTTTATCACTTTACTCTTATTCTCATTTACTTTCAATTTCCTCATTTCACACACCCTTCCAAACTCCTCTACCAACTGTCTCAATCTCCCCTCTGAATCAGCCGCCAGTGCAGTATCTTCCACAAACAGAAGCTGCTTCAGATTCCACTCTCTACCATCAACATTCGCCAGAGTCAGACCTCCACCTAACTCTCTTGCATTCACCTCCCTTACAACACCATCCACATAAATATTAAACAACCAAGGCGACATTATACTTCCTTGCCGTAGCCCCACTCTCACGGGAAACCAATCACTCACAGTATTTCCCACTCTTACACATACTCTACTATTTACATAAAAACTTTTCACTTCTTTTAGTAACCTACCATCAAGTCCATACAATCTTAAAACAGTCCACAAAGCCTCCCTATCAATTCTATCATACGCTTTCTCTAAATCCACGAACGCCCAGAACACATCCTTACCATTCGCTAAATACTTTTCACACACCTATCTCACAGCGAATACCTGATCCACGCATCCCCTCCCTCTCCTAAAGCCACACTGCTCATCACCAATCACTCCCTCTGTATCCTCTCTAACTCTCTTAACCCTAGTTCAGTAAAGTCGTCCAGGATTCCGAATTTAGGCCTACTTTTGCGTTGTGGAGGAGACGTTCTAAGGCCTACGGCGCTCAGCTGCTATGACATTTCAGTTTGTACTGTGTCCTGTGTGTGTGAGGTGTGTTCGTGTTGCTCCCGTTTTTTTTTTTTCTCATCTGCTGTAGCCAATTGTCCGGTATTCCGTACAATGCTATTACAATAGGACCTTGTGAGTGTGCCTACGAAACATATACTGTAATATGTCGAATTTTGTCTAGAGAGGCTGGAGCATATCGGGGGACGTCTGGACTTCTTGTGTGGCACAAGTCATCACCATCAGGCAACACTGTGGCTGGCAGTGGTGAAAAGATTTCAAAAAATTTTTGTTTTATTTTTTTTATAATGTTTTAGTTAATTACATTTAGTTCATAGTTCCTAGAGTTAAGATTAGCATCTAATTTAAGTGATTTTGTTTTTTTAAATAAACTGTACCATTCCTATATGTATATTTCAACTCCGAAAGTTTGTCCGGGATTCCGGACATCGCTAGTAGGCACGTGATGCTGACAACGCTACTATTCCAGGGTTAATTAACACCCTACCATACACCTTACCTACAACACTCAACAGACTTATGCCCCTAAAGCTAGTACATTCATACTTATCACCCTTACCTTTATACAGTGGGACCGCACAAGCACTTGCCCAGTCAACTGGCACCATACATTTCACAAAGCACACGTTCAACAATCTTACTAACCAGTCAACAATAGTCACTCACCATCCTTCAGGCATTCCACAGCACACCCATCCATACCTGCAGCTTTCCCTGTTTTCGTCTCCTTTACTGCCTTCTCCACTTCCTCCTTCGTGATCAAAGAATCATTCAACTTTCCCAACACATTTATTCCTTGCACCCTTCGATCCGCCACAGTCTCAGCCACCCTTTCCTCCTCTACGTTTAACAGTCTTTCAAAATACTCTGCCCATGTTTTCCTACTGCATCCATCTCAGTTAATGTCCTTCCATCCTCTGCTTTTACTCGCTCTTCCTTCCCAGACTCTCGTTTTCGCATCCTTTTCACCTCCTTCCAAAATATTTTCTTATTCTGTTGAAAATTCTCAGTCAACCGCCCACCCCACCTCTCATCTGCTGCCATTTTAGCATCACGCACAGCCCTTCTCACCCTATTCCTCTTTTCCTTATACCTCTGATATGGCACATCATCCTTCTTCTGCAGCCACACTTCATATGCACATCTCTTCTCAGCCACAGCCATACTTACTTCCTCGCAGCACCATTCACTTCCTTGTCTTACACCACCACCCACTCGTCTCGCACCACACACCTCTTCCGCATGTCCCACCACAGCACTCTTAAACAACTGCCATTCCTCCTCCACACTGCCATTTTCCTGACTTTCACTGAGTTCCACTTATCTTTCAATTTCTCCTGATACTCTATCATTCTCTATTTTATCAAAGTCACTTACTTTCAAAACCTCCCTGCCACACCTAACTCTCCTAGCTCTCACCCATCTCCTACCTATAATAATGATCATAATTATTATTATTATTATTATTGTACTATTGTGGTGGATGGGGGCACCCATCATCCACTCACTCAGTGTAGAGATGCCATATGATCTCTGCACTGAGTGGCAAGCCAAATGGTTTCCTATACCCAGGAAACAATTTACTACGCTGGGTGGAAACCATATAACCAGAGTTTCTGGCAGGGTTATGTGTTCCCCAGATTCCCCTATCCAGAATCACTTAATCATGGCAGTTGTTTCAGAGAGCCTCGTAGGGCCCAATACCTGCCCAGGGCCCCAACCAAATGGGCAGATTCGCATGGCCATGTGGAATGCGAGAGACGTGAATTAGGAGAGCAAGAGGGTGGAAGTGGTGAATGTGTTCAAGACTGCGAGATATGCCGTGATGGCATTGTGTGAAACGAAGATGAAAGGGTGTGAAGTAGAGGAGTGGGAGGGTGTGAAATGTGAAAGATTGGGAATGAACAGGCAAGGAAGATGCAAAGCAGGAGTTGCTTTGTTGATGAACGAGGTGTGGCAGAGTGGAATGAGAGACTACGAATGTGTTAGCTCGAGGTGTATGTATGTCAAGTTCAAATGGCAGTGATTGTAGCATATGCACCGTATGACGACAGGAATGAGAGAGAGAAAGACGGGTTTTGGAATTAGCTGGGTGAAGTAGTGGGAGAAATGCCTAGGAGCTATAAAGTGATCGTAATGAGGGATATGAATAGAGGAGTAGGCACTGGTCCTGAGGATGACATAATGGGTTGTTATGGAGTATCAGGAGAAAATGATAATGGGAATCGACTAAAGGATATGTGTAAGGAGAGGGGGTTGTGCATTTGGATCTTATATATCAAACACAAAGATGCACATAAATATAGAGGGAATGGGGATCATGTTGAAAGAAGCCTGATTGATTACGTGCTCGTAGAGAGGTCGGTGATAGGCATGGTTGCTGATACGAGGGCCGTGAGAGGACGATGTGTAAGTCTGTCAGATCATAACTGTAGTATGCAAGATCAAACTGAGAGGAGTGATGTGGATCAGGAGAGAGAGGAGCAGTCAGGGAGAAGGAATGAAAGGTGAGAAGCTGAGGATCAGAGAAATGGCAGATGATTACAGGAGCAAAGTAGAAGAGGAGTTAGAATCAGTGAATTGGAATGGAAGGGATCTGAACAGACTGTGGAATGCATATTGGGATTGCTGAGTTAGGAATGCTCAAGCGGTGTGTGGTGTGGAAAAAGTAACAACAAAGAAGAAAGGTATGGCATGGTGAGATGGTGATGTTAAGAGAGCGATGGAGGAAAAGAGGAAGAAGTGGCTAAAGTGGTTACAGGATAGGGGTTCATTTGAAATAAAAACTGAATTTATTGAGAGCAAGAAGCACGTACAGAGACTAGTGAAGAGAAAAAAGGAGGTAAATGATGATCTAGGAAGAAAAATAAATAAAAACTACTCTGAAAATAGGAAGTTATTCTGAAAGAAGCTGCAGAACTGTAGAAGTGAAAGCAGAAAGAAATGTTATGGTGTTAAGGATGTAGGTGGTAGATTATTAACCCATAGGGATGAAGTAAGGACCAGATGGAAAGAATATTTTGAAAGCCTGATGAATGGGAAGAGTGATAGCAGTGCGGTTGTAAACATGATTGGTCTTGGGGGGGTGCAGAGAAGGAATGCAGTGCCAGGAGACATGACACTAGCACAGGTAAAGAGTGCTGTGAAGCGGCTGAAAAATGGGAAAGCAGCTGGGGCTGATGAGGTGTATGAAGAGATGCTTAACTGTAGTGGAGAGAGTGGAAAGAAGTGCTTGTTGGAGATATGTAAGAATGCATGGATGAATGAAACTGTGCCAGCAGAGTGGAAAAAGGCTGTGATTGTACCCTTGTACAAAAATAAAGGTGAGCAAAGTGAGTGCAAGAATCATCGTGCCATAAGTTTAATGAGTGTGGTAGGGAAGGTATATGGAAGAATTATCATAGAGAAAGTAAGAGAGATATCAGAAGTCCTAGTGACTGATGAACAGGGTGGCTTTAGGAGTGCCAGAGGATGTGTGGATCAAATATTTGCAGTGAGACATATAGCAGAGAAAGCTTGCGAGAAGGACAATAAGGTGTTTATGGCATTCATGGATCTGGAAAACTATATGACAAAGTGGACAGAGAAGAATTATGGAAAGTTTTGCGCATGCACGATGTAGATGGTAAGCTGCTAGGTGCCGTCAAGAGTTTTTATGGTGGTAATGAAGCATGTGTAATGGTTAATGGGTATCTAAGTGACTGGTTCATGATTGGTGTGGGCGTGCAACAAGGTTGTGCGATGTCCCCGTGGTTGTTCAATATATATATGGATTGGGTGATGAGGGAAATAAGAACATGAGGAATGGAGAGTGGGATGGCGTTGGTAATGAATGGTGATGGATTGAATATCTCAAATTTGTTGTATGTGGATTATACTGTACTGCTTGCAAATATCTGACAAGAACTTGATAGGCTGGTGCAGAGTTTTGCTGATGTTTGTGAGCATCGTGCCTTGAGAGTAAATGGAGAGAAGAGTAAAGTGATGGTTATTGAGAGAGAAGGTGACTCCCAGTGAATGGAAAGAGAGTGGAATTGGTGAGAGTTCAAATACCTGGGTACAGTGATAGAGAAGAGAGGAAAATGTGCAAAAGAAGTTGAAAGTAGAATGACACAAGGAAGAAAAGCAGCTGGTGCAATGAAGGCCTTGATAAGAAACAGAGGCTTGAGTGCTGCAGCTGCATGAGGCTTACATGAGGGAGTACTTGTGCCAACTTTAACATATGGGTGTGAGACTATGGTGTGGCATGAAAATGAAAAGTCAAGAGTAAGAGCAGTGGAGATGGGACTGCTGAGGAATGTATGTGGAGTACAGAGGGTGGATAGGAAACGAAATAATATGATTCGTGAAAGATGTGGAATGATGAAGTCGGTGGACACCAGAATCGAGGAGAGTGTACTGAAGGTGTTATGGTCATGTGGAGAGAATAGATAAAAATAGTGGTGAAAAAAGTATGTCTGAGCAAACTTGAAGGAGGAAGGAGGCGACGTAGGCCAAGAAGATGGAGAGACATGGTGGATGAGTGTGTGAGGAAGAGAGGTTTGGAAGTCGGTGAGGCTAGGCAGCTGACAAGAGATCGAGTTGGCTGGATGAATGTTGTGAGAAGTGTATAATCAGGGATTTGGCACTCTTTTTTAACGTGGCAGCGTCCTGATTGACTCTATCGGATACGTTTATGTGAAGCTACAAAACGTGGTGAATGTTTTTGACGTATCCGATGGAGTCAGGATTCCGGGGGCTTGAATGATGAGTGAATGGAAGTGTGGCCCATTGGATTGGGCAAATTTGGGCTGTCTGGACATTGGTACTCCTCCCCCTGCCCTAGGGTGGGAAATGAGGTCCGGATGATAATGATTATGGTGATTGTTGTTATTATTATTATTATTATTATTAGTAGTAGTAGTAGTAGTAGTAGTAGTAGTACTACTACTACTACTACTACTTCTACTACTGCTGCTACTACTACTACTACTACTACTACTACTACTACTACTACTATTACTGCTATTTTTGTTAGCAAAAGATTAATTTCAAGTCAGAAGAGTGTATTTGAAGTGGGGGCTTTATAAGGGTTCATTTAATCCTTCATTAGTGAAAAAATTCCTGTATGCAAGGAAAATTGTTTCTGAATTTAACAGGAATAACCTAAAGTAATATGGGACCATAGTGAATGGGTTAACAGTGGAATTTCTGCCCAATAGAAATTGTTTGTGAAAAAATCTGTCTTCCACGATAACTGGTTTAGGGAGAGTCAGAACAGAATCAGGTGACATTACCAGTGAAGATAAAGAAATGTGCTCCATCCTAAATAATTATTTCATATCAGTATTCACCAAGGAAAATCTAAGCCTGGTCCCTCAAGCAGCAAATATTTACCATGAGAATACGGAAAATATTCTTAGTAAAATAACCATTAGTAAGGAGGACGTATTGAAAGAAATTAATAAGTTAAAACCTCAAAAATCGCCAGGTCCGGACGATATATATGCAAAAATTATAAAAGAAACCAAAGAAGAATTATGTCAGCCACTTTTAACGTTATGACTCTTTAAGTTCAGGAGAAGTTCCAGAGGCGTGGAAAACCGCAAACGTAGTGCCCATCTTTAAAAAGGGTGATAAATCAGCTGCATCGAATTATCGTCCGATAAGTCTAACGTCAATAGTAGGAAAAATGTTAGAGTCAATTTTGGCAAATAAGATTAGAGAACACTTAGAAAGATTTAATCTTATAAACGAAAGTCAGCACGGATTCAGGCAAGGACGATCCTGCCTCACAAATTTGTTGTCATTCTACTCGGAGGTCTATGAGGCAGTAGATAGCGATAAAGCTTACGATGTTATTTATCTGGACTTTAGTAAAGCTTTTGATAGGGTCCCACACGACAGGTTAGTTAGAAAGGTTCGAGCACACGGTATAGACGGCGATATCTTAAAATGGATAGAATCCTGGCTGAAAGGACGAAAGCAGAGAGTATTAATAAATGGAACTAAGTCGGACTGGGGATTAGTAACTAGCGGTGTACCACAGGGTTCAATACTCGGTCCTTTATTATTTATCATATATATATATATATATATATGATCTAGACTTAGGAGTCAATAGCAGCATCAGCAAATTTGCCGACGATACAAAAATAGGGCGTATCATTAACTCGTCTGACGATTGCCATAACTTACAAAAAGACCTCGATACATTGTCCAAATGGTCTAAAACCTGGCAAATGGAATTTAACGTTGAAAAATGTAAAGTACTTAACGTAGGCAAGACCATTGGAGATACTAAATACAGCTTAGATAACAAAGAAATTAGCAAATCGGTATGCGACAGAGATCTAGGAGTTATGATTAGTAACGACCTTAAATCAAGGCAACAGTGTATTAATGCGAGAAATAAAGCAAATAGGGTCCTAGGATTTATTTCGAGAAGCGTGAGCAATAGATCATCTAAAGTAATACTGAAACTTTATCTAGCATTAGTAAGGCCACATTTAGACTACGCAGTACAATTTGGTGTCCTTACTATAGAATGGATATTAATTCGTTAGAAAATGTACAGAGAAGAATGACTAAAATGATACATGACGTCCGGAACCTGTCATATGAAGACAGACTGAAAAGACTAAGTCTGCATTCGCTAGAGAGGCGTAGAGTAAGGGGAGACTTAATTGAGGTGTTTAAGTGGATGAATGGTATAAATGAGGGAGATATTAGCAAGGTACTTAAAGTGAGCATACAGGATAGAACTAGAAATAATGGTTTCAAACTAGAAAAATTCCGTTTCAGAAAGGAAATCGGTAGAAATTGGTTTGGTAATAGAGTAGTAGACGAATGGAATAAGCTACCTAGTAAAGTAGTTGCTGCCTCCTCCATTGAGAGTTTCAAGCATAGGCTAGATAAACATATGACAAGTAAGGGGTGGATATTGAATAAAGAAAATCTTATAACCAATACTAATTCAAAAAAAATTTCTTTTCAGGTTACACTGTGATAGTCTCTATTCTCCTTTCACACTTTCCTGTAAAATGTCCACGCCAGTTTTTCTATACGGCGTGGTGTTCTTTCTGACTTTTTCCTGCCGGCTTCGGCTGGAGGGCTTGGAGAGCGGGGGAGAGCCTTCTTCTTTGCTATCCTTATCTCATTCTAGTAGTTCAGTTACTCTTCTAGGAGCTGCCTAGCATGGGCCAACCGGCCTACTGCAGTTATCCTCTCTTCTTATGTTCTTATGTTCTTTAGGACTTAGCTGTCATCCACAGAACGGATTTGTTAAGTATGTCCTTCATCATAACAGTCATACTAACAGTCAGGGGCTCCGCTTCATGTAGAACTGAATGGTGAGGGTTAGGATTCCAATAAATCTAATGTCTTCTGCTAGAACAGGCCTACGTAGAGTCTGTCTGTTTATAAAAATTATTTATGTAAAGCTTGTTTTGTTAATGTCTGGCATGTGTGGGGAAAGAGGTGCTGTGTTGTTATGGTCCAAAAACACGAATCCGACACACGTTACCGGCACTGTAGTGGACACTAGCTCACTTCACCCCTCCACCCCCCCCCCCGCGCCCATATACTCTCCAAGTTCCCCTCCCTATATCCCTCATAATGACCCTCTGCTCCTAAACATTCGATCCCCACCTCTCCCATACACTGCCCCCCCCCCTCTACATCCACACACCAAGTCAGTAAAGAGGTGATCTGCTGTACCAATGGGTACAGGTTCGAATCCTGGCTAGGACAGGGGACAGCTTTAAGGATTTGAATTTCGTTAAAGCAGACTTGATTGATGTACCTTATGACCAGGTGACATACAGGTATAGTAACCCCCTTTCCCCCTAGAAAGTACCAACACACCAGTCCAATGTAAGACAGTCCTAGGATGTTTTCAATATGGACTGTGGGTGCTAATGTCAATGTGGTGACATGTAGAGGTGTATGGTATGTAGAAGGAGAGCTTGGCCTCAGGGAATGGGTTGTTAAGCCTAGGTCCAGAGTCGGATGCATAAAACACACACACACACACACACACACACACACACACACACACACACACACACACACACACACCGTACTGTGGTTCTAGTGATACACTGCTGAATCTCATACTGCTAAAACATTTCTCCGCATGTAACGTATGCATGAAATTTGCCTTTCAACTGTTTAAGCAATACCTGGAATATATTTATTACACATAATAAGAAACATATCAGCAACTCACTATATTAGGAAAGCACTGTGGCAAGATTAACAAGTTTAGTGGCAAAATGATTGTCCAGTCAGCTTCAGAAAATACATTGCAAAAATGTGGTGTGTAAAAAAAAAAAATAATAATAATAATAATAATAATAGTAACAGTAACTACAATTCTGAAATTGCTGAAGCAACATTAAAAGAACTCCACATTCCAGATGAATATATATATATATATATATATATATATATATATATATATATATATATATATATATATATATATATATATATATATATATATATATATATATATATATATATATATATATATATATATATATATATATATATATATATATATATATATATATATATATATATATATATATATATATAATTGTACACCTAATACTATGGGACTTTTGGCATGACACAAAATTTTTAACGGATTTTGACATGTGACCTTGAGATCAAGGTCAAGGTCATTCATACTATGTAGGTCATGTTCTCTCATGACTTACTACACTTCAATCATATTTGGTCAAAATCGGCCAAGTACTTTCCTATTTAGTATTTGCAGGCATGGGCCGGCCGCTTTGATTTTTCTGAATATCTCAAATGTATATGTTGGATCTCAGTATCAATACCAAGGTGCAATATTATACTATTTATTACCAGACGCGTTCATCCCGTAAGGGGTGGCCACAAACAAATCGCCTCCATGTCGCCCTGTCTCCCGCCATTTCACTGCCCTGCTCCCAGCTCACACCCCCCTCTCTCATATACCTCTCCACTCCATTCTTCCATCTCATCCTTGGCCTCCCCCTCCCTCGCCCCCCTTCCATCTCACTCACATACACTCACCTCGTTAGTCTCTCACTCTCCATTCTCTCCTCATGGCTAAACCACCACAATGTGTTTCTCCTATTGCTTCCTATCACATCCACATCCACACCACAACGATCCTTCACTTCCTCATATGTCAATCTGTCTCTCCATGTGAGTTCACATGCTCCTCTCAAATAATTCATTTTCACAGCTCTCACTCTTGATTTCTGTCCCTCCAACAAGGTCCAAGCTTCACTTCCATACGTTAGTGTTGGTATCACATTACTGTCATGTAGTAACTTATTCACATCCATGTTCACTTCCCTGTTTCTTATCACTGCTTTCAAGGAACCAGCAACGCTTCTTCCTTGTTGTACTCTTTCAAGCACTTCACCCTCTAATCTTCCATCCTTACTCTTCACACTACCCAAGTACTTAAACTCACTCACATTTTCCATTTCCTCCTCATCCAACTTCATTGTACATCCACTGACTTCACCTCTTTCGAAGACCATAACTTCACTCTTAACTACATTCTCCTTAAGATTCCGTTTCTTACATACTCTCCCAAACTCATCCACCAAGCCTTGAAGCTCCCCTTTGTCATCACTTAATGACGCAGTATCATCTGCAAACAACAGTACAGGGAGTTTCCAAACACTCCCCTCTCTCATTAGGGCCGCTACAACATCCACTGCTCTACCTTGTATCTCTTTTATAACTCCATCCATGTACAAATTGAACAACCATGTGACATGACACATCCTTGTTTCAATCCAACCTTCAAACAGAAATATTCACTCAGTTCACTATCCACACGTACTGCAGCCTTAGCACCCTCATACTGTACATACTCATCACGGCATGCAACAACTTCCCATCTACTCCATAGATTCTTAATACTTTCCACAATCTTCGTCTCTCCACCCTGTCATATGCTTTCTCCAATTCCATGAAGGCCGCATACAACTTCTTTCCCTTCTCTAGAAACTTTTCCACAAAAGATCTAAGAATGAATATTTGATCTACACAACCTCTTCCCTTCCTAAAACCTCCCTGTTCTTCTCCAACTAATTCCTCTGTTATTTTCCTAACTCTGTCAATAAGTATCCTACCGTACACATTCCTTATTACATTAAGAACGCAAATGCCCCTATGATTACCTCATGCTTCTTTTTCCCCTTTTCCTTTGTACAGGGGAATAATTATACCTGATTTCCAATCCTCCGGGACTCTACCTTACTCCCAGGCCAATCTGCACATCTTCCACATCCATTCTATTACTACAGTATATCTACCCATGCTTCAGCATTTCACCATACACTCCATCAACTCCTGGGGTATTCCCCATTTTGACTTTCTTCATCGTTTCCACAACTTCCATCCTACTGATTTCTTCCTCTCTTCTCACATCCCTCCTTCTCCCAGCCATTCCCCAGCCACTTATACTAGCATTACTTTCATTCTCTCTAATCAACAATTCGTTAAAGTGTCCTCTCCAACTGATCACTTTTTCTCCCTTCTCCAATAGAAATCTACCATTTTTATCTTTCACTCTCCGACTAACTTCTTTGTCACCCTGTCTAACTCTCTTTACCTTTTTCCAGAACATTTTCTTACATTCCCTCCACTTTACACTCAAATCTCTTCCAAATTCCACGTCCACTCTCTTCTTACTCTATCTTACTAATCTTTTCACCTTTCACTTCCTCTCTACATACAACTCATTCTTCCATCTCTCTACTTCTTCCTATCTATCTATCTATTGCCAGACGCCTCAATCCCGTTCGGGGTGGCCACAAACAAATCGCCTCCACGTCGCCCTGTCCCCCGTCATTTCACTGCCCCCCTCCCAACTCACACCTCCCTCTCTCATATACCTCTCCACCCCATCCCTTCATCTTATTTTCGGCCTCCCCCTCCCTCTTCCTCCCTCCATCTCACTCACATACACTCTCTTCGTAAGTCTTTTACCCTCCATCCTCTCCCCATGGCCAAACCACCTCAGTGTATTCCTCCTAACGCTTCCTATCACATCCACATCCACACCATAACGCTCCTTTGTATCCTCATTTGTCAGCCTGTCTCTCCATGTGACTCCACAGGCTCCTCTTAAATAACTCATTTCCACTGCTCTCACTCTTGACTTGTGTCCCTCCAGCAACCTCCAAGCTTCACTTCCATACGTTAGAGTTGGTATCACAATACTGTCATGTAGAAACTTTTTCACTTCCATGCTCACTTCCCTGCTTCTTATCACTGCTTTCATGAAACCAGCAACTTTTCTTCCCTGCTCTACCCTTTCAAGCACTTCACCCATCAAACCTCCATCCTTACTCATCACACCACCCAAGTACTTAAATGTACTCACATTTTCCAATTCCTCACCATCCAACCTCGCTGTACATTCACTGACTTCACCTCTCTCAAAGACCATCACTTTACTCTTCCCTACATTCACCTTTGGATTCCGTTTCTTACACACTCTCCCAGACTCATCCACCAAGCCTTGCAGCTCTCCTTCGTCTTCACTCAACAACACAGTATCATCTGCAAACAACAGTACAGGGAGTTTCCAAACACTACCTTCTCTCACCAGGCCCACTCCAACATCCACTACCGTACCTTGTACATCTTTTATTACCCCATCCATGTACAGATTGAACAACCATGGAGGCATGACACATCCCTGTTTCAACCCAACTTTCAAAGAGAAAAATTCACTCAGTTCACAATCCACAAGCACTGCAGCCTTAGCACCATCATACATACTCTTCACAGCATTCAACAACTTCCCATTTACTCCATATATTCTTAATATTTTCCACAATCCTTGTCTATCCACCCTGTCATATGCTTTCTCCAAATCCATGAAGGCTGCAGACAACTTATTTCCCTTCTCTAGAAACTTTTCCACTAGAGATTTAAGAATGAATATCTCATCTACACAACCTCTTCCCTTCCTAAAGCCTCCCTGTTCTTCTCCAACTAATTCCTCTGGTCTTTCTCTTACTCTGTCAATAAGTATCCTACCTTACACTTTTCCTATTATACTAAGAAGAAAGATGCCCCTATGATTACCACACACTTCTTTTTCCCTTTTTCCTTTGTACAAGGGAATAATTATACCTGACTTCCAATCCTCCGGGACTCTACCTTCCTCCCAGGCCAATCTGCACATCTTCCACATCCATTCTACTACTATCTCTCCCCCATGCTTCAGCATTTCACCACACACTCCATCAATTCCTGGAGCTCTCCCCAATTTAACTTTCTTCATTGCTTCCACAACTTCTGTCCTACTGATTTCTTCCTGTCTTCTCACCTCCCTCCATCTCCCAGCCATTCCCCAGCCACTTATACTTGCATTACTTCCATCCTCTATGTTCAACAATTTCTTAACCCGCGCCGTCCCGGCGACGTGAATTAACGTCCGCACATGATGTGCACTCATGTCCCAGCAACGTGAATTAACGCGGCAACGTTGCAAGTTGCATAATTTTCACATTTTTCAAAAATCGCGCCTGATTTCTGTTTCGCCCGCCTACGCAAGCCTCACCTACTCCCTGCCAGGCAGATAATCCCCTAGACCCAGATTAACCTCACCCGACCCCTTGATCCTCTACTTACCTCTCAGCAGTCACCCAGGTCAGATATGGTGGGTCGTGGGCTGTCAGAGGAGGAGATACAAGTCGCCCTGGATACCTTTACAGGGGATAGTGATTCCCCAATGGACGATGACACCCTCAATGTCGATTATGTGCAGCCTGAGGAGGTAACCAGCAGCAGTGATGAGGAGGTCCCTTCCCCAAGGAAAGTCAAATATATTACATATAGGAGGGCAGGGGACAGCCAGCCTGCACCACGTGCTGCATCTAGGCAGCAACACCTACCATCAGATGAGGACGAGGACGAGGAAGCAGTACACGGTGGCGAATTTTCCTGGCTGGGGAAGGAAAAGATATCGCCACGTGGGACTGGGACAGACGGCACATCGCGACTGTTCCACAGGTATGTTCCTTTTATGTGTTCTGTGGCAGGAAGTAGTGGTGTGGGGATGGTTAGGGCAGTAGAAAGTGAAAGTGTTGGGGTGGGAGAGCTCAGACAGATTCGTGAAAGCGAGAGTGGTGTGGGGGAGGCAACACGTTAACGTGGTGTTCATGTTAGGTGCAGTGTGAGTTAGCAGAAGGTGAAAGCACTTGTCTAACATGTAAATGGGTAATATGTTATATTCGAAGTATTATAAAAGGTGAATAATTAGATTATGAGTTGAAAAAATAATGACGGTACCTGAAGTCACGTTGTAGCACTATTGCTATGCTCATTCTTTTCGTAAAGGATGTACATCTATAAAAGCAATTGTATAGTTACTGTAAAGTTAGTATGTAAGTTGAAAAATAGTCTAAGTTGAAAGTCATACAACATACATTCAGTAAGTAAATAAGCGCTATAGTCTGACAAATCTAAACGTAGGGTTTTGGTGGAGTCAGCCCCTCCCTGCACTGTTGCCACGTTTCCGAGCTGACCTCTCCATCACCGATGACCTTGACACTGTTTCCCTCTTGTGATCTCCGTTTTTCTAATACCCCCTATACCCCTGCCACCAACACCGCCTATACCCCTACCCCCAACAACACCCCCATCAACAACACCCGCTATACCTCCACCACCAACACCTCCTATAAATATAGACCCCCACCATCAACACCTGTATGATAATTAGCCGTTAATAATTGCTATGCTATTTTATTGAGAGCATACGGAAATGTAACCTACCGTACCGTAACTGCTTGACTCTCTCTCTCTCTCTCTCTCCTCCTCCTCCTCCTCCTCCTCCTCCCAGGTGCATTGGGAAACATTCTACCCTATTGCTCAAACTCCCTAATCTTACAATCCCATCTGTCTTAATCCTTCCCACTGCCTTCGTTCCTAAATCCCTTAATTGATCTATTTTTAACCTAAGTGTCCCCACACCTTTTAAACCATTTACCTCTCTGTCACTATTCTCCACCATATGTATCAACTTGTATTATATTGTGTATAGAACTTTCATACTGTATGCTGTACTACTGTATAATGTATAAGAATACCCACTGTTTAGTGGAAATAAAGTTTTATTATTATTATTATTATTATTTCTCTCTCTCTCTCTCTCTCTCTCTCTCTCTCTCTCCCTCACGTGTCGCGTGAGTGCTGCCACCCCAGAGCTGTTTGATATATTTATTTTAATTATGAAAGGATCGCCTCTTCCCACTTTTATCCCTTCAAATTTTCTTGCAATTATACTTGCTAAATTAATTAGCAATGTTAGAAGTGTTGGGGAAGTAAATAATAATTCGAATATTTTTAGAGCAACACTGCCAAATTTTTATGCCACGTTTCTCTATTATCGTATAATATAGTATGCAGAATAGTTTTATTCTTCCTTGATACATGTCAGCACTTTCATTACAGTTATATTAGTATGAGTTATGTTTATGTATCATTCCTACTACACAAACCACAGGCGTTATACATCGTAGGGTTAGGAAACATGGCATCAGTGCAGGGAGGGGATGACTCCACCAAAACCCTACGTTTAGATTTGTCAGACTTTTTTTATAGGAAGAATTCTGTTCACAGTGTAAGATGAGCGGAAAATTCCCCAGTGGCTCCTAATTTAGCCACCAATTATGGGATAAGGTGTCTCCCAGTGGACCACCATCCCACCTCTCTCTCTCTCTCTCTCTCTCTGTATATATATAATATAACATGTAGAGGGGTAATATGTTGTATTGGAAGTATTATAAAAGGTGAATAATTAGATTTCGAGTGACCTGAATTCACGTGGTTACGCTATTGCTATGCTCATTCTTTTCGTAAAGCATGTACATCTATAAAAGCAATTGTATAACATGTTAAAGGGGTAATATGTTATATTGGAAGTATTATAAAAGGTGACCTGAACTCACCTGGTTACGCTATTGCTATGCTCATTCTTTTCGTAAAGCATGTACATCTATAAAAGCAATTGTATAGTTACTGTAAAGTTGGTATGTAAGTTGAAAAATAGTCTAAGTTGAAAGTCACAGAACATAATCAGTAGGTAAATAAGCGCTAGGAAGAATTTTATTCACGGTGTAAGAGGAGTGGGAAATTCCCCAAGGGCTCTAAATTTAGCCACCAATTATGGGATAAGCTGTCTCCCAGTGTACCACCATCCCACCTCTCTCTCTCTCTCTCTCTCTCTCTCTCTCTCTCTCTCTCTATATATATATATATATATATATATATATATATATATATATATATATATATATATATATATATATATATATATATATATATATTAGGATAAGGCTTACTGTAAATCGTGTACTGCTGTGAAAGCAAATGTCTGACATGGAAAAGGCCAGAATGTAATGTAAGAAGTACTATAAAGGGGGAGAAAATAAATTCAGAGGTGAAAAAATAATGACATGATTTACCTACGTAAATTAGCGCTACTTCTATGCCAATTCTTTTCATAAAGCATGTATATCTGTAAAAACAATTGTCTAACATGTAATTGGGTAATATATTATGTTATAAGTAATCAAAAAGGTGAAAAAAAATAGAATCTGAGTTGAAAAAAGCATGAAAGACCAAGTTGTCACTTGGTAAATAAGCGCTATTCTTATGCTAATTCTTTTCGTACAGCAAGTACATCTATAAAACTAATTGTATAACATGTAAGTGGGTTATATATTATAAGTAATCTAAAAGGTGAAAAAATAGAATCTGAGTTGAAAAAACATGACATAAAATGATCTCACTTGGTAAATAAGCACTACCTTTATGCTAATTCTTGTCATAATGCCTCAAAATATGTACAAACAATTATGTAAAGTTGAAAAAGGTATGATGTAATTGTGGAAATAATATGGAACATGAAAAAATACAATAGCTGATGAAATAACGATGTTTGCTACCATCATTGACATAATCGACCGATTTCGCTAGGGTCGCACAATGGTACATACCTTATTTCTCAGTTTTTTCTGTATAAAACCCAATATACTTGTGGTATACATATTTCCAACATATGAATACATGATAATAAACGTATACTGCATCAGTTCAGAGTACCCGTGCCACCATAGAAAACGTACGGCGAAAAGACTACTCATAGAGCATGGCAGTACCTGTCAAACTTAAGTGCTCCAGGTAAGCCATTTCTGGACCCAAGGGACACCTTTCTTTGTGATTTTCCTTAGTTTCTGACCAAAAGCGAATGTTTGAGCAAAAAAAAAAAATGGTCCAAAAAAGCCGGGACTGGGGCGGACCAAAGCTCAGAAAACGTCGGGATTGGGCGGGTTAAAGTGTTCTCTCCATCTGCTCACTTTTTCTCCCTTCTCCACTAGTAATCTACCATTTTTATCTTTCACTCCTCTGCTAACTTCACTTCCACCCTGTCTTACTCTTTTTACCTCTTTCCAGAACATTTTCTTACAGTCCCTCCACCTTACACTAAAGTTCCTTCCAAATTTCTCATCCGCTCTCTTCTTACTCTCTCTTACTAGTCTTTTCACCTCTCTCTTTCTTTCTACATATAACTCTCTCTTCCACCTCTCAACTTCTTCCACACCCCTATGTGTCATCCATTCATTGTATGCTTTCTTCTTTTGTGCCACAGCCTGTCTCACCTCTTCATTCCACCACGCTGTTCCTTGCACCCCCCTCCGTCTTCTCTTCATCCCACACACCACATCACATGGTGTACATATTTCTTCTGTAAATATCCTGCACACGCCTTCCACGTCCCCCATCTGCTCCAATTCATATTTGCCCAATCGTTCCTCCACTTCTCTCTTATACACTACCTTTTTCTCATCCTCTTGTAACCTTTCCACTCTCCTTTCAAAAACTCCTTTTTCCTGTCCTTCCTTTCTTCTATTTCTCCATCCTAATTGGACCTTGATTCTGGCCACCACCAAGTGGCGGTCAGAAGGTCCACTCCCTCAACCTCTAGAAGCTCTTGCATCCATTATACATTTTCGCATCCTTTCATCCACACACACATAATCAATCAATGCCTTCCTTTCATTCAGTTCACCATCCACCCTTCTCATCACTCGCCATGTATACCTGTGGATCATTTTGTGCCTGAAGAGGGTATTGGCTATCACCAACCCCTTCCCAGCACAAATGTCCACTAACGCACTGCCATTCTCATCTATCTCAGCAGGCACACCCCACTCACCAACTATTCTATCCACCTTCACAATCCCTACTTTACCATTCATATCACCGATCAAAAACACTCTCTCATTCCTTCCAAACTTTTCCATGCACACTTCCACATTTGTCCAGAACTCTTCTCTCACTCTGCTTGCATGATCTTGCGTTGGCGCATAGACACACACAGTTGCCCACATTTGTATTACAACTTTCAGTCTTACCCACACAATCCTTGACCCAACTGATCCATACTCTCTTATGCTATTCTTCCATCTTTTACTCACAACTATACATACTCCTTCTTTTGCCCTCTCATTCTCACGTACTCCTACACATATACCCCATCCATACTCCCATTCTCTCACACTCTCACCTCTCCATTTCGTTTCAGTTATTCTGCATACATCAACTTTCGCACCCTCAAGTACCTGGACAATCTCTCTCTCTTTCACTTCACCATTCGCTCCCCTTACTTTCCACGTTCCGATTGCCATGTCCTTTGTCCGGTCTTTGGTTGTCATCTTTTGGTCAGTCCTTGTCCGAGGCTTGTTGTTTGCCATTTTAGTTAGTTGTTTCCGGGGAGGGGCACTAACCCTCCGCCAACCCTTTTAGTCGCCTTTTACGACAAGCAGGGATACTGGGGGAGTGTTCTTAAAAAAAAAAAAAAAAAAAAAAAACTACCCACAGGGGGTATGCTCTTTCAGTAATATGCATTGACGACTAAATACTGGAACATTTGCAATGCAATTGACTGAGAAGATTTTGCTGCACAGAACAAAGTTTGAACAAATAACACACAGGGCGCTAGTGTTGCGATAGGGCTAGAAAAAAAAAAAGTGCCAAAGAAACCTGCTACCAAGATACATAGCTCCTGAAAATTTTACGTCTCTATCTTGAAGGGTCTTGAACTGCCAGCCTTCTAGATCCCCCCCCAAAAAAAAAAAAATCTACAATATCAACACAAACATTACAGAATATGGAGTTCAAAATAATAAAAGGAGGAGGAGGAAAAGAGGGAGGAGGAAGAGGAGGATGAGGAGGAGAAAAAAAAAGTAGAAGTCTGGCTTGATTAATGACATTTATGCCTCCCTCCCACTCTTACTGCCTCATTAATCTAGTCCCCAACACACACACACACACACACACACACACACACACACACACATTTTTCTCATTTCATCCCCCGCCGCCCTTTCCAGCCACTTACAGAAGAACTCAAGTTCGATTCTAGGGCCAGACTCGAAAAAAACTTTGTTCCCCCTGTGTCCCTCTTCACCTACCAGTACATTTCGGGACTGATATAACACCACAGTTGTGAGTTGTATTCTACTGTACGTGAAGACTAGGACATAGTAAATACTGATTGTTCTAAAGAACTTCTTGAAGTCAGTAGGCACTGATCTGACTCTTCTTTTCTCCTTTACCCTCATTCATAGTTGTCTTGGCTATCGCTAACCCTTCTGTTTCCACATGTTCGCTTTCCACCTCTTCCCACTTCTTCACCATCCCTCCAGCCCCTTTCCCTCCACCCCATCACTACTCGCTTTCCTCCCTCTCACCATTTCTTCATGCCCTTCCCACTCCTTCACCATCACTTACCCTTTCCCTCTCCGTAACCATCTTCTCAGCCCCTTCCCTTTCCCTCATCATTCTTCCCCCTTTCCTTTCTCTCTCACCATCTCTCCAGACTCCTTCTCCCCAGCTCATCATTCCACCTCCACCTTCCCACCCCATCACCATCTCTGCTGCCCCTTTTCCTTCCACTAATCGTCTTTCTTTCCTTCCCTCTCCCTCACCATCCCTCCAGCCCCCTTCCCTCTCCCTCATCATTCCCTCCGTCCGCTCTTCCTCACAATCCCTCCACCCTCATCCTTTTCATTTTCTCTCCTCACCCATCTTTCTACAACTTTCGTCCCAACTTTCACAATTTCCTCCCTTCCACCTCCATCCCTGTCCCTCACCTTCTTTCCTTGTTTTCCCTTAGTCTCATGGTTTCTCCAGCATCTTCCCTCTCATCTTTAGTTCTACCCCTAGTTATTTCCGCATTTCCTTAACACACACACTCTCTCTCTCTCTCTCTCTCTCTCTCTCTCTCTCTCTCTCAAAATCTCTTTTCGTGCTTTCCTCATCCCTCTATCTCAACCTTTCTCTTCACTTTCACCCTCTCCCTAACCTACCTCCTCCATCCATCCCTCTGTTTTCCGCTCTTCCCCTCACCCTCGCCCTGTCTCATTCACATTCGCCTCTATCCTCTCTCAACTCTTCCTTCTCATTCACCTTCCCCTTCTCACCATCCCTCCTCCATTTTCCTGTGTCACCACTCCTCCCCTCCCCCCTCGCATTTTCTTTCTCCCCATTTCTTTGACCAGCTAAGTGCCGGAAAAATACTGTTGGTGGGCTAGAGGCTGCGACTAAGACACGGTATATGCTCTCTCTCTCTCTCTCTCTCTCTCTCTCTCTCTCTCTCTCTCTCTCTCTCTCTCTCTCCACTATTATGATGTACACACACACACACACACACACACACAAACTCACAGATTCACGCACGCACGCACACACACACACACACACACACATACACACACACACACACACACTCACACACACACACAGAGGGAGTCAATCGAGGCAGTGCGACATCGGCGCTCCGTACCGAACCAACACGGCCAGTGGCATTACCTAAATTAGTATCTTTGTATGAGTCAAGCTCTGTACCAGGTTAGACTAATTGATTTTTCATTATTAAAAGGAAAAAACTAATAAGTTTAAACAAGACTTGTTCAAACAGAAAAGAGAACCAAGACGAAAGAATGTGCTGAGTCATCTGAGGTTTGTTTAGACTACAACAACACGGGGATTGTCAGTACATACTCTGTACTTTTAGTATTGCAAAATGGATACATACTTTAGTAAAGCAAATTTGGAAAAGAAAAGGGATAAAGGTAAAAAACAAATTGATGATTTCTACCAAGAACTGGTTGAAGTGGAGACTCACAATAAACTGGTTGAACGTGTACACAAACTAGAAATGGCTTTCAAAAATGAAATTGATGAAATAAAGAAGCAGATGCACTTGCAAAAGGAAGAAATAGAAAAACTAGGAAGGGAGGCCAACAAGAAAGACACAACCATCAGTGAACTAACAGTGGAATTGAGTACACTTAGGAAGAAAATGAATGAAATGGCAAGTACAGTAGTCAATCACGAGAGTGTTATGGAAGAGTTCAAAAATGACACAGAGACAATTAGGCAAGTAAGCAGTCCAAAGTTAGTGATATTGAGGAGAAGATAACACAGGTGAATGAAGCTGTGCAAAGCTACAAAAATGATGTAAAAACCACGTATGCTGAAATGGTGAAAGCAAAGAAAGACTTAGAAACAAGGGTGGAGGAAAAAAGCATTAAAAAGGAAGTGAAAAGAATAATCCAAAACAATCCAAAGTTAGTCAGAGATTCAGTAGATATAAACAAATCTATAGTAATCACTGGTATAGAAGAGGAAGAAGTAAAACAAGATCACAAGAGACAAAAAGGAGATGGCAAATGTAATGAGCTTACTGAAGGAAGTATCAAAGGAAATCTGTAGTAAAGACATTGAGGAACACAAAAGATTAGGGAACTATGAGAAAAGCAAGACAAGACCTCTAAAGGTGACTTTCCAGAGTGTAAACACTGTGGAAGAGATACTAAAAAATGCAGAGAATCTTATGGAAAAAGAGGAGTTCAAAAATGTATGGATAAAAAGATGCCTAACACAAGAGGAACTGGAATTACTGAAAGAGAAAAGGGAGGAAGCAAAAACACAAAATGAGGGAAGATCAGAAGAGGAGAAGAAGAACTTTTTTTTACAAAGTAATAGGATTGCAGGTACGAAAGTGGTACACAAACAGGATGGAATAAAAAGGAGGAAGGTAGTAGAACCACGTCATGACAAGTATATAAACAAGATGATAAAGTTGATGTACTCAAATGTGGATGGAATGGTATCTAAATTATTAGAGATGAATGATTATGTCAGACAAAATGAACCACAAATAATATGTCTAACTGAAACAAAATTAACACCAAAGATATCCAATGACATACTAAACTTAGAGGAATACAATATATGGAGAAGAGACAGAAATTAAAAAAAAAGGAGGAGGAATTATAATATTAACTAAGAAAAATCTAAAAGTCAATGAAAAAAAACTAGATATACCATCACAAGTAGAACTGATTGCAGTAGAGATCACCACATCTGAAGGTATAGTAATTGTAGCCAATTTGTACATGCCACCCAGATCAAACACTTGGGAAAGAGATGAATATGAGGACCTGGCAGAGAGTACAATTCAGAGTTTAAGATCATTACTACATAAAATGGAAGAGAAATCGGAAAGAATTATACTAACTGGGGATTTTAATACAAATATAAATTGGAATACTCTAGATATAATTAGCCAAGAAAGCTGTTGGGACCAAAAGCTCCTGGATCTCGTACAAGAGTTTTTCCTAACGCAACATGTGAGGGAAACCACCAGAAAAAGAGGATTTGATGTACCTTCAGTGCTAGATCTAACATTTACTAGGCAAGAAAATGATATTGACAGTTTAATATATCACCCTCCACTCGGCAAAAGCGATCATGCAGTACTAAATTATAACTTCAGGATAGCATATGATATAGTAAACAGCAATGACAGTTACAACAAGAGCCTAAACTATAAAAAGTGAAATTATCAAGACCTAAAGAAGTATTTCTCAGAAGTTGATTAGGAAAATGAGCTTATAGGATATGATTTAAATGTTGTATATAAAAAATTCTGTGAATTTTATGAAATAGGAGTCCAGAAGTATATCCCACAGCACAAAGAAGCAGATAAGAAAATACAGAAATGGTTCAATACAGAATGTAAAAAATCAAAAGAAAGAAGAGATTTGTTGTGGAATACATACAGAAGACACAGTAGTGAAAGGGAGTATAATAATTACAAATAGGCAAGAAACGATTATACAAGAATAAGGAAGGAAGCCCAAAAACAGTTTGAGGAGGATATAATAAATAAAAGTAGTGATCAACCAAAGCTGTTTTACAGCTATATCAGAAGCAAAACCAAAGTAAAAGATATAATACAATTAATTACGGACGAAGGAATCACTTATACACAAGAGAAAGATATTTGTGAAGAACTAAATAAGAATTTCCAATTAGTTTTTACAGAAGAAAAAAAAATTGAGAGGGACTATGTGGAACATGCATGTCCACACATACTACCAGATATACAAATAGCAGAAAAAGTAATACAGGAGGAGTTAAGTAAATTAGACAGAGGAA
This sequence comes from Coenobita brevimanus, assembly GCF_032717465.1. NCBI lineage: Eukaryota > Metazoa > Arthropoda > Malacostraca > Decapoda > Coenobitidae > Coenobita > Coenobita brevimanus. Next base: position 27,418,057 of record NC_136971.1, read on the forward strand.
AAGCAAGTGCTCCTGATGAAATTTCATGTTGGGTACTACGAGAATGTGCAAAGGAGTTAAGTAAACAATTATTTTTAATTTTCAAGAAATCCTTGAGTCAAGGTAAACTACCTGATATTTGGATAAAAGCATATATTGTCCCCTTATTTAAGAAAGGAAATAGACAAAATCCACTCAACTACCGACCAGTATCACTGACCAGTGTTGTAAGCAAGGTATTAGAAAAGCTTATAAGAAAAGCTTGGGTAAATCATCTAGAAGAACACAGTATGATAACAGAAAGAGAGTTTGGTTTCAGAAAAGGAAAATCATGTGTTACTAATCTGTTGAGCTACTATGACAGAGTAAAAAACACAATACAGGAAAGGGAATGATGGGTGGACAGTATCTATTTAGATCTCAAGAAAGCTTTTGACACAGTACCACACCAAAGACTTTTATGGAAACTGTACCATCAAGGAGGAATTCGAGGCAAACTGTTTTGTTGAATGCAAGACTTTCTCATAAAAAGAGAAATGAGAACAGTACTAAGAGGAAACTACTCATCATGGAAAGAAGTGACTAGTGGAGTACCACAGGGTTCAGTGCTGGCACCAATCATGTTTTTAGTGTATATAAATGATATAAACAGTAACACTGGAAATGAGAGCTATCTGAATATGTTTGCAGATGATGCAAAAATACAAAGGAGAATTACTAACACAGACTCTTGTAAAGAGCTACAAGAAGAATTAAATAAACTTGATGAATGGAGTAGTACATGGCAAATGGAATTCAATGTGGTCAAGTGTCATGTAATCAAGTTTGGTAAAAGTAGAAAAAGACCTGAGTGGGATTATAAGTTAGGAAATAAAACCCTATACACATCAGAAAGAGAGAAAGACCTAGGTATGATTATCAATAACAGACTATCTCTGGCGACCACATCAGCGAGAAGGTACGGAACATGGATACACTGCTTGCAAATATGAGAATAGCATTCACATACATAAATGAAGACATGCTATGAAGGATAATAACATCATTCATTAGACCAACCCTGGAAAATGCATCATTAGTCTAGAGTCCTCATCTCAAAAAGCACATAGACAAGATTGAAAAAGTTCAAAGGGCCGCTACAAGATGGATACCAAGCTTAAGGGACCTAGGCTACGAAGAAAGACTAAATAAACCGAATCTACCAACACTACAGGAGAGAAGGAAAAGAGGTGACATGATAATGCTATATAAGTGCATATCAGGGAAGGAGAAAATAGACATAAATGATTACTTAACATATGGAGAAGCATCAGCAAGAGGACACTGCAAAAAACTGCATAAGAAGAGAGGTGATAAAGACGTAAGGAACTCCAGTTTCCCAAACAGAGCAATTGATCAATGGAATGTACCGAATGAAATAGTGTGTGCCAAAACAATTAACAAATTTAAGGATATGTACGATAAATATGGTTTAAGACACGGGACAGTACGAGCTTGACTCATTCCTGTAAAGATACAATTAGGTAAGAACACACACACACACACACACACGCACTCACGCGCGCTCGAGCTTCTATCAGTGTTTACGTTGAGGAATAAATATTTTTTATCATTCAAATATAAAATAATTCGAAGAGTATCTTAGTAATTGTGAATGAATTCAAGTCAGAATTGGATTTGGCAACAGAGCATGTTAACATTACCCTTATGTTAAGGGTCCATAGGAGACATACTCGTTTATGTCCCTGCATAATCACATTATGTTATACCTGACTCATTACGTAGTGAGAACGAAACTTCTTTAAAACATTGAGTCTTAAGCCCGGGTGTTTGAGTGTATGTTTTTGATCCGAGAAAGTAGTTGACAATAAAAGTACCCAGACTAACTAATAATTTGGGTAAACTAATATTTATTTCACAATGCATTAAGACAATTTGATTCTCTTTTAAAAAACTTTTACCAAATAGACTTGACATGATATCACACCACCACAAATTGGACTAACACATTCTTTATATATATATATATATATATATATATATATATATATATATATATATATATATATATATATATATACAGTAATCCCCATACTATCTGGACGCCCACTTTCCGAACATCCACACTTACTGGACATTATCGTCCCAGGATCCAATATTCCCAAAATGGTCCGAAAACCACAAAAAATAGAAAAAAATCCTACTTTTTCCCGCCTGTAATTTGAACTTGGCGTGCACATTGCGTGACAGCTTTGTTTTGGTGCTTATCATTCCTCCGATGTCTGCTAGAGCGCCCCTGCATCCTCCCCACTTACCGCCAGTCTCTTGTTGCGAGTGCACGATTGTCGTCATGGCTGCCCTCGTGCTCGCTATTGTGGTGGTGCCTTGCCTGCTGCAGGCTCTCCTTCTGCTCTCATGCCTCTCCTTCGTGTGTGTGATGATGGCCCTGCCGCCTGAGAAGAGGAAGAGAGTGGTTTTGACTCTGGAGAAGAAGAGGGAGATATTGGAGAAAGTGGATGTGGGATGGTCTTCATCACGCATCCTTCATGAGTTCAGCCTGGCCTGATCTACTTTGTTTGGTATTAAGAGATCCCGAGACAAGCTCCTGCAGTACACTGCTGACTTCTCATCGAAAAGCAAACACAACGTGGAGAGGAAGATGATGTTTACTCTTAAGTATGCTGAAGTCGACCGCTCCATGTTGATTTGGTATCGACAGCAACATGCTGCTGGTGTGATGGTGCATGGCACGGAGCTGAAGGCTGCTGCTGAGAAGTTCGCAAAGCTTCACGACGCCCTACACTTCAAAGCATCTGAGGGTTGGCTCTTCACGTTCAAGTTACGACATGGCCTTACCAACCGTAAGTCTCATGGTGAAGCTTTGGACACTAACGAGGATGGAGTAGAGGAGTTTCAGCACAAGGTGAAGGGCTTGATCGACAGGAAGGGCCTCATCGACAGGGAGGGCCTCACTCTCGGTCAAGTCTACAATGCTGACAAAACTGGTTTATTCTATCGCTCTTTGCCTACGAACACTCTAGCCGAGGAGACGGAGAAGCGTGTACCTGGCCGCAAGCTCTCAAAGCAAAGGATATCTGCTTTGTGTTGTGCTAATGCTAACGGCATGCACCGGCTTAAGCCCGTTGTTGTTGGCCATGCAAAGCAGCCTCGGTGTCTTCGTGGGGTGATGGATGTCCTTCCTGTCGTTTGGTACCATTCCTTTAAGGCATGGTTCACAGGCCACATCTTCAAAGACTGGTTCCACCGCCATTTCGTCAAGGAGGTCATACATTACCAGACGGAGAAACTGGGAATCCCACGTGACCAGGTAAAGGCCCTCCTTCTCCTCGACAATGCACCTGCCCACCCGTGCGACAAGGGCTTGGTGGCTGAGAATTCCGACGAGGACGGCGACAATGATGCGGACTCCTCTCAGCATGACACTGCTCCAGCCATCCCCAAGCTGAGCGCACTCCGGGAACACCTAGAGTTAGTTCTGGACTACCTGGAACACCCGGACTGCGACAGGGAGATGGGGCCCTTGGGACTTGTGGAGGAAGTGCCTGCTTTCAGGCAGTGCATCATTAATCATCAGAATCGTCGTTCCTTGGGTCAATCAACGATTGACAGTTTTTTCAGGCCCTTGACCCCTGCTGTGCCCAGCCCTGGCTCCACTCCGTTGCCTCCCCAAGACAGACCCTCATGCTCCGAGCCACAACCCAGCACATCAGCCACGGTGGAGTCACCGCTTGACGTGAGTTTGCACCTATCTTCAGAGTCGTCTGCAGTGGGTATGCCATCACCACGACCCAGCAACGCACCCTTAGGTCACCTACATGTGCTACTTTCAGACTCTGACATTGATTAGACGCCAAGAACTTCTCCACCAGATCACATGGGAATTTACAGTGCTGTGCAGAGAAAAAAACAGTGCATAGTGTTAAGGAATTTGAGTTCTGAGTGTAAAAACAAAGATTTAATGGACTGTAAATTTAACGTAAATAAACTTCAGTGTGTTTTGTTTAGAAAATGGTTTCAAGGGTGGAAAGACTTAAAGTGCAGAGTGCAACACTTATTTCATTAAGGTATAATTGAGCGCAAGAAAGACAAGAGTGCGCAGTGTTAAGAGAATGGAATTCTGAATGCAAATGACTAAGTTCTGTGCAAGACTTCATGAACAGTGTACTGCAAGTACAGGAGGTGGTTATTCATCAAGATGGCCAGGGACTTGCTGTAAGTACCCAGAATGTTTCATATTGTACTGTACTGTATTTTCCGTACTGTACTTACCTCTTAACACCTCATTTCACTCTTTTATGTCCCTTATTGGTGTGAATAAGGTATTAGGTGCTATGCAAGTGCAGTAGGGAGGTATTTCTCTGAGTTAGGGTCCGTAAGTACCAGTCCGGGAGCCAGGGACTTGTTCTAAGTACCCAGAATGTTTAATATTGTATAAACTCACCTCTAAACCCTAATTTTATGGTTCTTTTGCATTTATTTCAGTCTTTTATGTCCTTTATTGGTGTGATTTGGGTCTTAAATAGGTGCTATGCATGTCCAGAGGGAGTTATATAGGTGTTTTTCTGAGTTAGGGTCCATAAGTACAAGTCCAGGAGGCTGGTGCCCACTATACAGACAGGACCACTTTCTGGACATGCCATTGGCTCTATTACGTCGGATAGTGAAGGGATTACTATATATATATATATATATATATATATATATATATATATATATATATATATATATATATATATATATATATATATGGTAGGTGGGGGCACTCATCATCCACTTACTTGATGTAGTGTTGCTCTCGGATGTCTGCCCTTTCCTTTCCACCATCCTTCATTCTTTCCTCTTCCTTCTCCCCATGGGCGACTCTACACTGAGTGAGAAGCCAAATGGTGTCCTGTACACCAGGCAACCATTTACTATGCTGGATGGTAACCATATTACCAAATTTTGACACCTGGTGGTTCAGTTAGTAATTACGGCGCTCAAATAGGATTGAGCTGGTGAACTGTTACATCCAAAGGGTGGTTGGGGTTGATTGCTCACGTAATGCCACTCAGGGATGAGTGAGACTGGTCACTCACATCTTAAATGTCAGGACCAACTTCCCTAGCTCCAGGCTTCTGTGCTTCTCATGGGGTAAATGTAGGATTGGAGGATATATATATATATATATATATATATATATATATATATATATATATATATATATATATATATATATATGAGAAAGAGAAAAAAAATGTTATTCTTACAAATCAATAAATAAAATCACAGACAAAAATAGTCATGTCATAAACAAAATATGATTATATCAACTACAAATCACTAAAAAATGTACTCCCAATGTTTATATCTAAAAACATGTAAGCTTCCGGAATTAGTGACATTAGTAAGTACATTATTCCACAATTTGGGTTTAAGTATGGTGATGGCTCTGGCCCCAGAGTTTGTTCTGGCTCTAGGCACACAAAGGTTATAACGCTGTCTTGTACTATTTGTGTTTCCACTGACAGTGGACGACTATAGATACCGCTCAGGATAAAAACCGTTGACAGCCATATAAACAGTGGTACATTTATCAAAAATATGTTTATCTTTAATCTTTAATCACTTTAATTCCTCTATGATGGGGGTTACATGGTCGTACTTTCTTGTTCCCCCAATAGCTACTTTAGCTGCAAACTTTCGTATCTTCTGAACTTGGTGATGTAAGGTTTCATTTGTCGTACCCCATATACCTATACAGTAATCTATTAGGCCGAGAACTGGGGACTGCACAACAATTTTTCGAGTTGACTTATCAGAGTTTTCACTTATCTGATTCATGAACACTAGTGTTCTCATAACACTCTTAATTCATTAATATGCACATCAAAATGTATGTATGTATCAACGTAGACATCTAGATTTTTTTAGCATAAGTGCTCTGGTAAATGTGATCGCCATAACAATTTATGACAGTATTAGGAGGAATAGGTGATAGAAGTTGTCTATTGCCTATGAAGATACATTGTGTTTTTCTTAGATTCAGCATAAGTCTATTTCTAAGAAAATAATGTTCTGTAATCCGTCAAGTTCCTTTTGTTTTGGAGATAAGAGCCACAGGATTATTTATAGTGTCAGCATGGAGAAATTGGGTATCGTCGGTATATTGCACAAAAAAAAAAAAAAAATCCATTTATACTCTTAGCATGGTCATTAACATAGATGGTAAAGAAGACAGGACCAAGGACTGAGTCTTAGTCTTGAGGGACCCCAGAAGCTATATTTAGATTATTAGATATTGTATTGCTAAGGTGGACAGACTGAGTCCTATTTTCCATGTAACTTTTGAACCAGAAGCAATCAATATTAAGCTTAGCACATTTACTTAAAAAATGACATGATTAATACTATTGAAAGCTTTGGGGAGGTCACACAAGGTTAACAGTGTAACTTTGTTACAGCCCATGTTATCATCTATTTTATCTGTTATGACAGTAAGAGCGGTCTCGATGGATAATCTAGGACGAAATCCATGGTGGGTATTAGACAGAATTTTTTTAGATTCCAGGAAGTATATGAGCTGATTAGTAACAACCTTTTCAAGTACAGTATTTTAGAGACAATGAGCAAAAGTGAGATTGGTCTGTAATCGTTTAGATCATTCACATCATCACTGTTAAAGAGAGGAATTACCAATGCATGTTTCCAGGCTGTAGGAAAAATGCCTGTTGGGATAGAAGAACTGATGATACAGGTTGAATAAAAAGTAATAACATAGAGTGTGCCCTTAACAAATCTCAGTGAAATGCCATCCAAGCCAACAGAACGATTTTCATTTAGGCCTTTTATCGAAAGAAAGACAGCTTCGGTATCTACAGGATGAGGTCTAAAAAGATTTCCTTCGCTTGAAATTATATTTGGAAAATTATTAGAACCTGACACGTTTTCACCATTGAGGATTTCTCGTGTTCGTTCATATGTCTTCTTACTGACATTTGCAAAATGAAAATTGAATCTGTCAGCTTTATTTTTATATTCACAGTTGTAGCCGTTTGAGTTACTTATAAAATTTGAGATAATTTCTCTTATTATTTTCCACATCATTGAAGTGTTTCCTCTGCAATTATATAGCTGATTGCGATAATATTCTGCTTTCCCCTCTGTAATTAGAGTTTTAACACAGTTCTTTTTTTGTTTATAGTGTTCATGGAGAGCTCTGCTATAGCGATCAGATTTCATTTTTTTTTTACAAATATCATTTCTAACGCTCATAGCTTGCCTTATATAATCTTTCATCCATGGTGCAAACGGTCTTTTAATGTCCATAGTTACAAAAGGAGCACAGTCATTTAAACAGTTGATAAAATTTTCATCAAAAATATTCACCTGTGTATTTACAATGTCAGTGTCCGAAATGTTATCAAATTCGTGTGTGCTCTGTAGAAGTCGGAGATAAAAGTCGTCTTTGTGGTAGTTCCCAAGGTGACGAAAAGTTCGAACAACAGGCGGTCTCTTAGGTTAACCAACATCTATTGAGACGCTACGAGTAATAAGAACATGATCTGCGATTACTTGGGGATAACTGTTTACGACATCAGGTTTGTTAGTGATTACAAGATCTAGCAATGTTGCAGACGTAGGTGTGACTGTAGTAGGTTTATCTATTATCTGAGTTATATTATTATTCTTTTTGATCCTTTTAAGCTTGTTATCATTAGCAAATGATTATCAGTGAAGTCAACAAGAACAAATAATGTTTCACTTCGCATACAAATTGATCTAAAAGTATCCTGCACATAATCAAAAGTGGCAAAAGGATCTTTATGGTGTTGATACATTCATCTGACATTGTACTGGTACACAGGCATCTTCAGTGCCTGGATGTTTGGGGACATTTAATTCTATTACATTGGCTGACAAGACATCCTTGATATAAATGCAAACATCGCTTCCACGACCACTGTCAGATAATATCTTGTAATCTAGCATATTAATATAATCATCTGGGATATGGGGAAGAAGCCGCGATTCACTAACACACAAGATGTCAATATTATTGTCTTTCAGTAACAATATTATTTCATCCAAAGTAGACTGTAATGACAGCATTTATGTCTTCAGCAGTTAAAAAATATCCTTCAGTGTTTACATCGGCAAGAACATCTTCGCTAACTCCCTATGTGCCATAGCACCGACATAGGCGACTCATACTGTATGTCCCAGAAGTGGGCAATTGACACACTAAAGTTTGTGATCAAACCTACAGTTTACTTGCACATGATTAAATTCGCCACAGTTATAGCACCCTACCTTCTTACGTCTACACAAATTAGAAAGTTTAGCCTCAGACTGACTTCCAGAAGCACTATACCAGTTCCTTTCATTTCGCTCATATTGCATGTCGTCGTATACATTATATAACGGGAGAGAGAGAGAGAGAGAGAGAGAGAGAGAGAGAGAGAGAGAGAGAGACGGGGGGGGAGGGGGTTAAGTTGTGTGACATTGTGTAAGAGTACTCCAAGACGTCATATAAAAGTATGAATTTTTATTTATGGTAACTGGTACAAAGCAGCAAAGTAATGTAAATATTCCCATTCTGTGTGTACTCAATTAAAAGTAGTTTATAATTCTAGTTAGGCTGTCCCACTGTACACCTGTTTAATATATAAAAGAACGTAATCATGTAATGTGCGGTGTAAAGATCTTACAGGTAGAGTAAGATATTTTTCATATTGTCGTCGACTTTGATTTGAACCCTCATAAACGGAGATCTCAGTGCACGGGCAGTAATAACACACATACACCTAAGAGCAGAATAACTGAGCCTGATAATGTGCTCATTAAAGTGTGATAATAAATGAGGCATCAGACCTCCATTCTCTTCTACTAGCAATCCAGCGTTATTGAGAGAGGAGGGAGAAAAGTGGTAAATAGCTTACTTGAACGGCTGGCCTGCCAATTGTCCACAGACTTTTAATATTTACCCTTTCCCTTTATTAGTGTTCATGACTATACATCAGAAAGCACTAATTTCTATCGCCTTCCCCCCCCCCCCTCAGCACCAGAAGTCACGGCCAGTGAGCGACCAGGTGATCGAACACCCCACACCCACCGCCCCAACCCCAACCCCAGTGTTAGCGTTGTTGGATAGATGTGGAACGGCCAAAGCTGGTGATGTTACAATGTGTCATGATTGTTGTTGTAGACAATCAGAACCAGTAGGTGTAAGAATATAAAGGCATTCAATGTGTAATACTGTGCCGTTATCCACAACATAAGAGAAAGTCACGAAATTAAAAAAAAAAAACTACAATATATTGCGAGTTATTGTCTATATACTTACATCCTATATTATAATGTTACGAACAAGTACCTGTATAGTATAATGAATAGCATCTGTTGAAAGATGTCTTTTCTCATCCATTCTCGCTCCCACCTCCACCACCCTTCACGCTGGGTTCCTGTCTCCACAAAACGTGTCTCATACCCTCTAATCCCCTACTCCTACCCTTTGTTAACTAATATAAACTAAGATAATTAGGATAATTTTATCATTATCTTAATACAATCAATACCTGATGGATCATTCAATGATCCGTTATGTACTGATCATATTAATATTATCATACACCTCTGTATAAAGCACCAACAAATCAATAACATACAATACTTCGGTATACTTGCCAACTATTTCATTGTTGTAAGCTATTACATACCCACTGCAAGTTCGACCTTGTATTACAAGGACATATGCTTGTTTATCGTTAACACAGGTAGTGTGTGGTTTTGGACCTCCATTAATTCATATTAATTGGCAATTTAAGTCTTACATTAAAAACTATTTATCTATTCCCAGACGCCTCAATCCCGTTCGAGGTGGCCACAAACAAATCGCCTCCATGTCGCTCTGTCCCCCGCCATTTCACTGCCCCGCTCCCAACTCACTCCCCCCCCTCTCTCATATACCTCTACACCCCATCCTTCCGTCTCATCCTCGGCCTCCCCCTCCCTCTTCACCCCTCAACTTCACTCACATACACTCTATTCGTCAGTCTTTCACCCTCCATCCTCTCCACATGGCCAAACCACCTCAGTGTATTCCTCCTAACGCTTCCTATCATATCCACATCCACACCACAACGCTCCTTTATATCCTCATTCGTCAGCCTGTCTCTCCATGTGACTCCACAGGCTCCTCTTAAATAACTCATTTCCACTGCTCTCACTCTTGACTTATGTCCTTCCAGCAACGTCCAAGCTTCACTACAATACGTTAGAGTTGGTATCACAATACTGTCATGTAGTAACTTTTTCACTTCCATGCTCACTTCCCTGCTTCTTATAACAGCTTTCAAGGAACCAGCAACCTTTCTTTCCTGTTGTACCCTTTCAAGCACTTCACCCTCCAAATCTCCATCCTTACTCATCACACTACCCAAGTACTTGAACGTACTCACATTTTCCAGTTCCTCACCATCCAATCTCGCCGTACATTCGCTGACTTCACCTCTCTCAAAGACCATCACTTTACTCTTCCCTACATTCACCTTTAGATTCCGTTTCTTACACACTCTCCCAAACTCATCCACCAAGCCTTGCAGCTCTCCTTCGTCTTCACTCAACAACACAGTCATCTGCAAACGACAGTACAGGGGGGAGTTTCCAAACGCTACTCTCTCTCACCAGGGCCATTCCAACATCCACTACCCTATCTTGTATCTCTTTTATTACCCCATCCATGTACAGATTGAACAACCATGGAGACATGACACATCCCTGTTTCAACCCAACCTTAAAAGAGAAAAATTCACTCAGTTCACCATCCACACGCACTGCAGCCTTAGCACCATCATACATACTCTTCACAGCATTAAATAACTTCCCATCTACTCCATATATTCTTAATACTTTCCACAATCCTTGTCTATGCTTTCTCCAAATCCATGAAAGCCACATACAACTTCTTTCCCTTCTCTAGAAACTTTTCCACTAGAAATCTAAGAATGAATATCTGATCTACACAACCTCTTCCTTTCCTATAGCCTCCCTGTTCTTCTCCAACTAATTCCTCTGTTCTTTCTCTAACTCTGTCAATAAGTATCCTACCATACACTTTTCCTATTATACTAAGAAGACAAATGCCCCTATGATTACCACACACTTCTTTTTCCCCTTTTCCTTTGTACAAGGGAATAATTATACCTGACTTCCAATTCTCCAGGACTCTACCTTCCTCCCAGGCCAATCTGCACATTTTCCACATCCATTCTACTACTATCTCTCCCCCATACTTCAGCATTTCACCACACACTCCATCAATTCCTGGGACTTTCCCTAATTTAACTTTATTCATTGCTTCCACAACTTCTATTATACTGATTTCTTCCTGTCTTCTCACCTCCCTCCTTCTCCCAGCCATTCCCCAGCCACTTATACTCGCATTACTTCCATCCTCTATGTTCAACAATTCCTTAAAGTGTTCTCTCCATCTGCTCACTTTTTCTCCCTTCTCCACTAATAATCTACCATTTTTATCTTTCACTCCGCTGCTAACTTCACTTCCACCCTGTCTTACTCTTTTCACCTCTTTCCAGAACATTTTCTTACAGTCCCTCCACTTTACACTCAAGTTCCTTCCAAAGTCCTCATCCGCTGTCTTCTTACTCTCTCTTACTAACCTTTTCACCTCTCTCTTTCTTTCTACATATAACTCTTTCTTCCGCCTCTCAACTTCTTCCACGCCCCTATTTCTCATCCATTCATTGTATGCTTTCTTCTTTTGTGCCACAGCCTGTCTCAGCTCTTCATTCACCACGCTGTTCCTTGCACCCCCCTCCGTCTTCTCTTCATCCCACACACCACATCACATGCTGCACATATTTCTTCTGTAAATATCCTGCACACTCCTTCCACGTCCTCCATCTGCTCCAATTCATATTTGCCCAATCATTCCTCCACTTCTCTCTTATACTCTGCCTTTTTCTCATCCTCTTGTAACCTTTCCACTCTCCTTACAAATACTCCTTCTTCCCGTCCTTCCCTTCTTCTATTTCTCCATTCTAATTGGACCTTGCTTCTGGCCACCACCAAGTAGTGGTCAGAAAGTCCACTCCCCCAGCCTCTATAAGCTCTTGCATCCATTACACATTTTCGCATCCTTTCATCCACACACACATAATCAATCATTGCCTTCCTTTCATTCAGTTCACCACCCACCCTTCTCATCACTCACCATGTATACCTGTGGATCATTTTGTGCCTGAAGAGGGTATTGGCTATCACCAACCCCCTCCCAGCACAAATGTCCACTAACGCACTGCTATTCTCATCTATCTCAGCATTATAAACATGTAAGGTTTATGTTCCTCTCATTATTGAATGAAAAAAAATATCGGGGGCTGGCTCTGACAATCCACAAACTCTGCTTTAATGAAAATATTTCGTCTTCTTGTCACAACAGTGACACAATGACATTATGTATATGACTGATCCACATTCAGTCGTATACATAATGACATTGTCTCACTTTTGTTACAAGAGGTCAAAATATTATTGTTAAAGCAGTGAGTTTGAGGTTCATCTGAGTAGATCCCTGATTCATTTCATTCATTCAAAAATGACACTAACATAAATCTTACATTTATAATGTAAGGCTTAAATATGAATTAATGGATGTTTAAAACCACACAACCAGTGTTAACCTGTGGATTGCGAGCCACAGCTCAGGTTGTGCTGGCCGTGCTTCACCACTAACTACACCCCTACCCAAACTTACACATGGCGCTATGCAAAGATAGAGAGAGATTTTTTTTCTTTTCACCAATGATGCCCTGGATGTTTATCTTCAAGTTTATAATAATCAAAAACATTTTTTTTTCATTTTTCTAGTACAGTATTCCCCATACATTCTGGATGTCCACTTTCCGGACACCTCACTTACCAGACATTGTGGGCCTGGACCTTTGGATCCCAAAAATGGCCAAAAAAAAAAAGAAAAAAATCCCCCCAAAATCCTAATTTTTTTCCACCCGTAATTTGAAATTGCTGTGCCGCACTGAGCAGCTGTTACACCTCGGATCCTTCACCCCTTCCTTCCTTCCCCCTCCCCCCTCCCCTGTCATGGTTGCCATTTGGTATTTTTCATTACTAAATGTGGGCCAATAGGTAATGAAAAATATGTTTGGTAATGAATCAGAATAATGCATTACCAAACGGATTTTTCACATGTATGAGGATACACAGGATGCAGATGGTGGATTGTTTGCTCTCTCTGATTAATCTGCTAGCCAACATAGCTTGAAAATAATCAACATGCTATTAATTATAACAAGAGTGATTACATGAATTTCCACTTGTATATATAATTTGTGAAGAAGAAATGCTAGCTTTATGAATTTAGTAATGAAAAGTTAAATTTGGTAATGAAAATTGAGGAGTTTGGTATTATGGCCGTTGCGATCTGGCAACTCTGTTTCCCTGTCACCAACACTCGTCTCCAACAGTTACTGCCTAACTTTGATCGCGAGTAGATGCTTATCGCAATGGAAGCCACACTTGCTCATTTTTTGTGAATAAACAGTGAATAAACTGCAATTCCCTGCCACTAGACCACACAGGAATTTACAGTGTTGTGCAGTGTTAAGAAATTAGTATTTAGAGTGCAATGGATTAACTGTGGAGTGCAAATTGGCGGTTGAAACTGGCGTGGTGCAGTTAAGAACAATGTGCAGTCTTAAACAATTATAACTTACAGTGCAAAGAACTAAGTGCATCACAACATTGGATTACTGTACGTGCTTCAAGAGCATTTTCACCACTGCCAAAACCTTAGGAAAGGCGGACAGAAATGTGCTGTAATTACCCTGGCTGAGGTACAGTCACTTCTAATTCCTCATTCTTTGGTTCCTTTTCATTTATTTCATGCTTTATGTCCATTATTGGTGTGAATAGGGTCTTAAATAGGTTTAAATAGGTGCTGTGGATGTCTGGTAGGGAGTTATTTAGGTGGCTTTCAAAGTTAGGCCGGGTTAGGGTCTTTAAGTACCAGTCCAGGAGCCAGGGGCCCACTTTCCGGACAGGACCACTTTCCAGACATGCCTTTGGCTCAATTGCATCGGATAGTAGAGGGATTACTGCATTCCCCTACATAAACTTATACATGGCCCTACGCGAGGATGGAGAGAGGGAGAGAGATTTTTTTTTTTAATCAGTTGATGTCCTGGATGTTTATCTTCAAGTTTATCATAAAAACAAAACCAAAAATAATTTTTTTGTGCACCACAGGGTGGGATAAAAATGGTAATTGCACAATCCATGAGTTAATGATAAACAACCATATGTCTTGTAACACAAGGTCGAATATGCAGTGCATATGTCACATAACAGCTTACAACAGGATGAAATAGTTGGCATATATAGCAAAGTACTATATAATACTGATCTGTTGATGCATAACCCATCACACTCAGGTGTCATGTATAGATGACAACCCGGGGACATGCAGGTGGCATGTACACGTGACCTAGTGTTACACGGCATTGTTTGAAAATTCTGCAGGTTATTTCCACTACACACAGCCACTGGCAACCCTCCTGCATGCATCTGAGTCATACTCCAGTTACTTGCATACCTCTGTAATGGACAGACCTACACAAAAAGTTTTCCCTGTGTCTAGATCCTTGGCTGAGTGCCCGTAGCCACCAAGTTCAACACCAATGAAGGCCAAAGGTCAGAAGAGAAAAGGCCTTAGTGACAGTCTGATAAGAAGAGAGCTAGAGGTGACCTCATTGCCAAATCTGAGTGGAGAATGTGACTCTTCCTTTGAGGAAAGTGACCGCCATGATGAGTTTCGATATCTGTGTGTCGCATGAAAAGGGTAGCTCATGTGAGTCCTCCATTCTGTGCCTATCGTTTCTGTTCATCTGCTATTTCCAATTATGGGAATTGTTCAGAGGGTATTGATGATCCTGGAGAGAGGTTATTGGCACGGATGAGTTGATTGAAGAGGAGGTGGGGGTGGAGAAAGGGAGGAGGTGAAGGAGGGAGGGAGGAGGAAGCATGGTAGGGCAATCTCGCACCACAGCTGTGTGTATTTACATGAATAATGGAAGCAGAAAGTTTGTTTGATGATGAAATCAATGCCTTATTTTTTATTGAAAGTTTTCGTGTGTGCATATATTCGTTACAAAGAAATGTATAAATCACAAGGAAAAAAATTCTGTTATAATGGAAAATATAGTGGAGTAGAGAAAGGGAGGAGGTGGAGAAGGGAAGGAGAAGGTAGTGTGATAGGGCAAGCCTCACACCAGTGCTGTGTATATTTGTGAATAATGGAAGCAAAAAGTTAGTTTCGTGATGAAAGCAGTGTATATTTTTTTTTTAAATTTTTATGTGTGTACGGTACATTCGCTCTGATGAAAAAGTACAAATCAAATGAAAAAACTCTGCTATAGTGGAAAATACAGTGGGTTATGGATAGTATGTGGATAATTATTTTGTTCACAATATTATTATTTAGGTTTTATGTAGTAGCAGTAGTAGTAGTAGTAGTAGTAATAGCAGTAGTAGTAGTAGTAGTAGTAGTAGTAATAGTAATAGTAGCCTAGTAGTAGTAGTAGTAGTACCCAGACTTCTAGTGGTACAGCGGTGCTAGAATCAAGTGACAGTGCAAGCCAGACATACATCTCCGTGTGTGTGTGTGTGTGTGTGTGTGTGTGTGTGTGTAAGACATTGGTGGAGGTATGGTGGAGCGGTGGTGAGGCGAGAAGATGAACGGGACCGTAGGTGGGCTGAGGCAGCCTGCCTCGAGGTCGTTACTATAGTAACTGCACTTACAACCTTACTCCCTCCACACTTTTGAAAAACCGATATGGAAATGGTGTTTGTGGTGGACTGCAGTCTTCTGAAAGTGTTATTATTGTGGAGGGCTAGTATAAGCCTTAGTTGTGCTACGACACCTTAGCCACGCTTGAGAACAAGCAAAAAAGCAAAAGGGGCCCCCTTTCCCCACTCACTTTCTCTGACTACATGCACTTCACAGACAATCTGAGGCAATCAGCTTGAAGTCAAAGGATTGGTCAGTATTATAACACTTAGTTTTTAATTTTTGGTTAAGTATTAGCTGAGACATGACGGTTTCAAAAATGGTGATTTTCTCATAAATGCCTTGCTGGAAGAAAAGTCGGTGGAAATATACACCAGATGTGATGGGATAATACAGAGGTGAATGACAATATTAGTATGATCACTACCGGATGAATCATATCATCGTTATCTTAGTTTATATTGGTTAACAAAGGGTGGGAGTGGGGGATGAGAGGGTAAGAGAGATTTTTGGTGGAGACAGGAACCCAGAGAAAATGGTGGTGGAGTTGGGAGAGAGAATGGATGAGAAAAGACACCATATCTTTCAGCAAACATTGTTCACTATACTATACTGTTTTGTAATATTATAATATAGGATTTAAGTGTATAGATAATAACATTTAATAGATTGTAGGTCTTCTTTCAATTTTGTGTCTTTCTCTTATGCTGTGGAACAGCACAGTATTACACAATAATTGCCTTTATATACTTACCCCAACTGGTTGTGGTTGTCTACAAAAACAATCATGACACATTTTAACATCACTAGTTTTGGCCGTTCTACTGTACATCTATCCAACAATGTTTACACTGGGGTGGATGTGGGGTATTCGATTGTCTGGTCGCTCACTGGCCGTGACTCCGGGTACGTGGAGGGGGGGAGGGAGAGAAATTAGTGTTTTCAGGTGTACATTATCATTTAACCCGCCCCATCCCGTCGACGTATGGGTACGTTGCAACGATTTGCATTTGCCAGTCCCGGCGACGTACCAGTACGTCGTGCAATTGCAAGGTCCCTAATTTGCACAATTTTCAATTTTTGCACGTGATTTTTCGTATATATACACCGGACACCTTCCTCTATTCCTCTACAAGATGCCAAGCAGGGACAATGCCTTACACTGCATAACCTCCCCCCTCCCCCCCTCACGCCATTGTCTTGGCAAAGGACCTGTTACCAGTGACCTGGCTAGTAAAGATATTCAGGGCCAGAGTGATTCCCCAATCGATGACAATGTGGAGGACAATGTTTACATAGCATTAGAAGAAGAAACAGCCAGAAATAATGATCAGGTAATGTGGCAAAAAAGGTTAGGTATGGTGATTAGTTAGTGAGTGAAACAATGCTTATAATGCCTTTATTACTGCTTGAAAACCAAGATACTCTCATACTACATATACATTCGTACCAAGTAAATAAATAAATACCGTTTATGAGTGGATAAAATAGTTACCCTCCCATAGAACTCGTTTTCTTTGGTTCCAGCATGTTAGAAAACCCACTCAGGTAAGGAGGAACTCCTACCTGGATTGGGCACTTCAAATCTCAGGTGAGCGATTTCTCTATGAATTTTCGATGTTTCTCACCAAAAGCGAAGGTTTTAGCCAAAAAAAAAAAATTCGAAAATACCTCGGGACTGGGGGATGTCGGAGGTGCGGAAAACCTCGGGACGTGACGGGTTAACTTGCAGTGTTTGACAATGAAACTGCTCTAACAACATATGGCTGTTTCCCGCTTTGTCCTCTGGAAATCCAGCCACAGACCCTGCCTACCCATTTCACCCAGTACAACATACATTGTCTCCACCCACTCATCCAGTCACTAACCCACTCCACCCATCCATCTAATAACCTACACACCTTCCTCTGAGCTCCACCAGCAGGATGGCTTGCAAGTTAACAACACACACACACACACACACACATACACACACACACACACACACACACACACACACACATACACACACACACACACACACACACACACACACACACATACATACATACACACACACACACACACACACACACGCACACATACAAACACACACACACACACACACACACACACACACACACACACACACTGAGAGTCACAGATAGCAGACGTGCGACTTCAGCGCTCCGTACCGAACCAGCACAGCCAGTGGCATTACCTAAATTAGTATCTTTATATGAGTCAAGCTCTGTACTAGGGTAGACTAAATGATTTTTCATTATTAAAAGAAAAAAAAAATAAGAAGAAGTTTAAACAAGACTTGTTCAAACAGAAAAGAGAACCAAGAGACGAAAGAATGCCTCAGTCAGCTGAGGTTTGTTTAGACTGCAGCTGCACGGGGAATGTAAGTACATGTTCTCTGTGCTTTTAGTATTGCAAAATGGACATATACTTTAGTAAAGCAAATTTAGTAAAGCATTATAAACATGTAAGGTTTATGTTCCTCTCATTACTGAATGAAATAAAATATCGGGGGCTGGCTCTGACAATTCACAAACTCTGCTTTAATGAAAATATTTCGTCTTCTTGTCACAACAGTGACACAATGACATTATGTATATGACTGATCCACATTCAGTCGTATACATAATGACATTGTCTCACTTTTGTTACAAGAGGTCAAAATATTATTGTTAAAGCAGTGAGTTTGAGGTTCATCTGAGTAGATCCCTGATTCATTTCATTCATTCAAAAATGACACTAACATAAATCTTACATTTATAATGTAAGGCTTAAATATGAATGAATGGATGTTTAAAACCACACAACCAGTGTTAACCTGTGGATTGCGAGCCACAGCTCAGGTTGTGCTGGCCGTGCTTCACCACTAACTACACCCCTACCCAAACTTACACATGGCGCTATGCAAAGATAGAGAGAGATTTTTTTTCTTTTCACCAATGATGCCCTGGATGTTTATCTTCAAGTTTATAATAATCAAAAACATTTTTTTTTCATTTTTCTAGTACAGTATTCCCCATACATTCTGGATGTCCACTTTCCGGACACCTCACTTACCAGACATTGTGGGCCTGGACCTTTGGAACCCAAAAATGGCCAAAAAAAAAAGAAAAAAATCCCCCCAAAATCCTAATTTTTTTCCACCCGTAATTTGAAATTGCTGTGCCGCACTGAGCAGCTGTTACACCTCGGATCCTTCACCCCTTCCTTCCTTCCCCCTCCCCCCTCCCCTGTCATGGTTGCCATTTGGTATTTTTCATTACTAAATGTGGGCCAATAGGTAATGAAAAATATGTTTGGTAATGAATCAGAATAATGCATTACCAAACGGATTTTTCACATGTATGAGGATACACAGGATGCAGATGGTGGATTGTTTGCTCTCTCTGATTAATCTGCTAGCCAACATAGCTTGAAAATAATCAACATGCTATTAATTATAACAAGAGTGATTACATGAATTTCCACTTGTATATATAATTTGTGAAGAAGAAATGCTAGCTTTATGAATTTAGTAATGAAAAGTTAAATTTGGTAATGAAAATTGAGGAGTTTGGTATTATGGCCGTTGCGATCTGGCAACTCTGTTTCCCTGTCACCAACACTCGTCTCCAACAGTTACTGCCTAACTTTGATCGCGAGTAGATGCTTATCGCAATGGAAGCCACACTTGCTCATTTTTTGTGAATAAACAGTGAATAAACTGCAATTCCCTGCCACTAGACCACACAGGAATTTACAGTGTTGTGCAGTGTTAAGAAATTAGTATTTAGAGTGCAATGGATTAACTGTGGAGTGCAAATTGGCGGTTGAAACTGGCGTGGTGCAGTTAAGAACAATGTGCAGTCTTAAACAATTATAACTTACAGTGCAAAGAACTAAGTGCATCACAACATTGGATTACTGTACGTGCTTCAAGAGCATTTTCACCACTGCCAAAACCTTAGGAAAGGCGGCCAGAAATGTGCTGTAAGTACCCTGGCTGAGGTACAGTCACTTCTAATTCCTCATTCTTTGGTTCCTTTTCATTTATTTCATGCTTTATGTCCATTATTGGTGTGAATAGGGTCTTAAATAGGTTTAAATAGGTGCTGTGGATGTCTGGTAGGGAGTTATTTAGGTGGCTTTCAAAGTTAGGCCGGGTTAGGGTCTTTAAGTACCAGTCCAGGAGCCAGGGGCCCACTTTCCGGACAGGACCACTTTCCAGACATGCCTTTGGCTCAATTGCATCGGATAGTAGAGGGATTACTGCATTCCCCTACATAAACTTATACATGGCCCTACGCGAGGATGGAGAGAGGGAGAGAGATTTTTTTTTAATCAGTTGATGTCCTGGATGTTTATCTTCAAGTTTATCATAAAAACAAAACCAAAAATAATTTTTGTGCACCACAGGGTGGGATAAAAATGGTAATTGCACAATCCATGAGTTAATGATAAACAACCATATGTCTTGTAACACAAGGTCGAATATGCAGTGCATATGTCACATAACAGCTTACAACAGGATGAAATAGTTGGCATATATAGCAAAGTACTATATAATACTGATCTGTTGATGCATAACCCATCACACTCAGGTGTCATGTATAGATGACAACCCGGGGACATGCAGGTGGCATGTACACGTGACCTAGTGTTACACGGCATTGTTTGAAAATTCTGCAGGTTATTTCCACTACACACAGCCACTGGCAACCCTCCTGCATGCATCTGAGTCATACTCCAGTTACTTGCATACCTCTGTAATGGACAGACCTACACAAAAAGTTTTCCCTGTGTCTAGATCCTTGGCTGAGTGCCCGTAGCCACCAAGTTCAACACCAATGAAGGCCAAAGGTCAGAAGAGAAAAGGCCTTAGTGACAGTCTGATAAGAAGAGAGCTAGAGGTGACCTTATTGCCAAATCTGAGTGGAGAATGTGACTCTTCCTTTGAGGAAAGTGACCGCCATGATGAGTTTCGATATCTGTGTGTCGCATGAAAAGGGTAGCTCATGTGAGTCCTCCATTCTGTGCCTATCGTTTCTGTTCATCTGCTATTTCCAATTATGGGAATTGTTCAGAGGGTATTGATGATCCTGGAGAGAGGTTATTGGCACGGATGAGTTGATTGAAGAGGAGGTGGGGGTGGAGAAAGGGAGGAGGTGAAGGAGGGAGGGAGGAGGAAGCATGGTAGGGCAATCTCGCACCACAGCTGTGTGTATTTACATGAATAATTGAAGCAGAAAGTTTGTTTGATGATGAAATCAATGCCTTATTTTTTATTGAAAGTTTTCGTGTGTGCATATATTCGTTACAAAGAAATGTATAAATCACAAGGAAAAAAATTCTGTTATAATGGAAAATATAGTGGAGTAGAGAAAGGGAGGAGGTGGAGAAGGGAAGGAGAAGGTAGTGTGATAGGGCAAGCCTCACACCAGTGCTGTGTATATTTGTGAATAATGGAAGCAAAAAGTTAGTTTCGTGATGAAAGCAGTGTATATTTTTTTTTTAAACTTTTATGTGTGTACGGTACATTCGCTCTGATGAAAAAGTACAAATCAAATGAAAAAACTCTGCTATAGTGGAAAATACAGTGGGTTATGGATAGTATGTGGATAATTATTTTGTTCACAATATTATTATTTAGGTTTTATGTAGTAGCAGTAGTAGTAGTAGTAGTAGTAATAGCAGTAGTAGTAGTAGTAGTAGTAGTAGTAGTAGTAGTAATAGTAATAGTAGCCTAGTAGTAGTAGTAGTAGTACCCAGACTTCTAGTGGCACAGCGGTGCTAGAATCAAGTGACAGTGCAAGCCAGACATACATCTCCGTGTGTGTGTGTGTGTGTGTGTGTGTGTGTGTGTGTAAGACATTGGTGGAGGTATGGTGGAGCGGTGGTGAGGCGAGAAGATGAACGGGACCGTAGGTGGGCTGAGGCAGCCTGCCTCGAGGTCATTACTATAGTAACTGCACTTACAACCTTACTCCCTCCACACTTTTGAAAAACCGATATGGAAATGGTGTTTGTGGTGGACTGCAGTCTTCTGAAAGTGTTATTATTGTGGAGGGCTAGTATAAGCCTTAGTTGTGCTACGACACCTTAGCCACGCTTGAGAACAAGCAAAAAAGCAAAAGGGGCCCCCTTTCCCCACTCACTTTCTCTGACTACATGCACTTCACAGACAATCTGAGGCAATCAGCTTGAAGTCAAAGGATTGGTCAGTATTATAACACTTAGTTTTTAATTTTTGGTTAAGTATTAGCTGAGACATGACGGTTTCAAAAATGGTGATTTTCTCATAAATGCCTTGCTGGAAGAAAAGTCGGTGGAAATATACACCAGATGTGATGGGATAATACAGAGGTGAATGACAATATTAGTATGATCACTACCGGATGAATCATATCATCGTTATCTTAGTTTATATTGGTTAACAAAGGGTGGGAGTGGGGGATGAGAGGGTAAGAGAGATTTTTGGTGGAGACAGGAACCCAGAGAAAATGGTGGTGGAGTTGGGAGAGAGAATGGATGAGAAAAGACACCATATCTTTCAGCAAACATTGTTCACTATACTATACTGTTTTGTAATATTATAATATAGGATTTAAGTGTATAGATAATAACATTTAATAGATTGTAGGTCTTCTTTCAATTTTGTGTCTTTCTCTTATGCTGTGGAACAGCACAGTATTACACAATAATTGCCTTTATATACTTACCCCAACTGGTTGTGGTTGTCTACAAAAACAATCATGACACATTTTAACATCACTAGTTTTGGCCGTTCTACTGTACATCTATCCAACAATGTTTACACTGGGGTGGATGTGGGGTATTCGATTGTCTGGTCGCTCACTGGCCGTGACTCCGGGTACGTGGAGGGGGGGAGGGAGAGAAATTAGTGTTTTCAGGTGTACATTATCATTTAACCCGCCCCATCCCGTCGACGTATGGGTACGTTGCAACGATTTGCATTTGCCAGTCCCGGCGACGTACCAGTACGTCGTGCAATTGCAAGGTCCCTAATTTGCACAATTTTCAATTTTTGCACGTGATTTTTCGTATATATACACGGGACACCTTCCTCTATTCCTCTACAAGATGCCAAGCAGGGACAATGCCTTACACTGCATAACCTCCCCCCTCCCCCCCTCACGCCATTGTCTTGGCAAAGGACCTGTTACCAGTGACCTGGCTAGTAAAGATATTCAGGGCCAGAGTGATTCCCCAATCGATGACAATGTGGAGGACAATGTTTACATAGCATTAGAAGAAGAAACAGCCAGAAATAATGATCAGGTAATGTGGCAAAAAAAGGTTAGGTATGGTGATTAGTTAGTGAGTGAAACAATGCTTATAATGCCTTTATTACTGCTTGAAAACCAAGATACTCTCATACTACATATACATTCGTACCAAGTAAATAAATAAATACCGTTTATGAGTGGATAAAATAGTTACCCTCCCATAGAACTCGTTTTCTTTGGTTCCAGCATGTTAGAAAACCCACTCAGGTAAGGAGGAACTCCTACCTGGATTGGGCACTTTAAATCTCAGGTGAGCGATTTCTCTATGAATTTTCGATGTTTCTCACCAAAAGCGAAGGTTTTAGCCAAAAAAAAAAATTTCGAAAATACCTCGGGACTGGGGGATGTCGGAGGTGCGGAAAACCTCGGGACGTGACGGGTTAACTTGCAGTGTTTGACAATGAAACTGCTCTAACAACATATGGCTGTTTCCCGCTTTGTCCTCTGGAAATCCAGCCACAGACCCTGCCTACCCATTTCACCCAGTACAACATACATTGTCTCCACCCACTCATCCAGTCACTAACCCACTCCACCCATCCGTCTAATAACCTACACACCTTCCTCTGAGCTCCACCAGCAGGATGGCTTGCAAGTTAACAACACACACACACACACACACACACACACACACACACACACACACACACACACACACACATACATACACACACACACACACACACATGCACACACACACACATACATACACACACACACACACACACACACACACACACACACACACACGCACACATACAAACACACACACACACACACACACACACACACACACACACACACACTGAGAGTCACAGATAGCAGACGTGCGACTTCAGCGCTCCGTACCGAACCAGCACAGCCAGTGGCATTACCTAAATTAGTATCTTTATATGAGTCAAGCTCTGTACTAGGGTAGACTAAATGATTTTTCATTATTAAAAGAAAAAAAAAATAAGAAGAAGTTTAAACAAGACTTGTTCAAACAGAAAAGAGAACCAAGAGACGAAAGAATGCCTCAGTCAGCTGAGGTTTGTTTAGACTGCAGCTGCACGGGGAATGTAAGTACATGTTCTCTGTGCTTTTAGTATTGCAAAATGGACATATACTTTAGTAAAGCAAATTTGGAAAAGAAAAGGAATAAAGGTAGAAAGCATGATGCTGATCTCTACCAAGAACTGGTTGAAGTGGAGACTCACAACAGACTGGTTGAACGTGTACACAAAATAGAAATGGCTTTCAAAAATGAAATTGATGAAATAAAGAAGCAGATGCACTTGCAAACGGAAGAAATAGAAAAACTAGGAAGGGAGGCCAACAAGAAAGACACAACCATCAGTGAACTAACAGTGGAATTGAGTACACTTAGGAAGAAAATGAGTGAAATGGCAAGTACAGTAGTCAATTACGAGAGTGTTATGGAAGAGTTCAAAAATGACAGAGACAATTAGGCAAGTTAGCAGTCTTATTGACCAGAGCAGTGATATTGAGGAGAAGATAACACAGGTGAATGAAGCTGTGCAAAGCTACAAAAATGATGTGGAAACCACGTATGCTGAAATGATGAAAGTAAAGAAAGACTTAGAAATAAGGGTGGAGGAAAAAAAAAAAAGTATTAAACAGGAAGTGAAAAGAATAATCCAAAACAATCCAAAGTTAGTCAGAGATTCAGTAGATATAAACAAATCTATAGTAATCACTGGTATAGAAGAGGAAGAAGTAAAAAACAAGATCACAAGAGACAAAAAGGAGATGACAAATGTAATGAGCTTACTGAAAGAAGTATCAGAGGAAATCTGTAGTAAAGACATAGAGGAACACAAAAGGTTAGGGAAATACAAGAAAAGCAAGACAAGACCTCTAAAGGTGACTTTCCAGAGTGTAAACACTGTGGAGGAGATACTAAAAAATGCAAAGAATCTTATGGAAAAAGAGGAGGTCAAAAATGTATGGATAAAAAGATGCCTAACACAAGAGGAACTGGAATTACTGAAAGAGAAGATGGAGGAAACAAAAACAAAAAATGAGGGAAGATCAGAAGAGGAGAAGAAGAAATTTTTTTACAAAGTAATAGGATTGCAGGTACGAAAGTGGTACACAAACAGGATGGAATAAAAAGGAGGAAGGTAGTAGAACCATGTCATGACAAGTATATAAACAAGATGATAAAGTTGATGTACTCAAATGTGGATGGAATGGTATCTAAATCACTAGAGATGAATGATTATGTCAGAGAAAATGAACCACAAATAATATGCCTAACTGAAACAAAATTAACACCAAGGATATCTAATGACATACTATACTTAGAGGAATACAATATATGGAGAAGAGACAGAAATTTAAAAAAAGGAGGAGGAATTATAAGATTAACTAAGAAAAATCTAAAAGTCAATGAAATAAAACTAGATATACCATCACAAGTAGAACTGATTGCAGTAGAGATCAACACATCTGAAGGGAAAGTAATTGTAGCCAATTTGTACATGCCACCCAGATCAAACACATGGGAAAGAGATGAATATGAGGATCTGGCAGAGAGTACAATTCAGTGTTTGAGATCATTACTACATAAAATGGAAGAGAAATCGGAAAGAATTATACTAACGGGAGATTTTAATACAAATATAAATTGGAATACTCTAGATATAATTAGCCAAGAAAGCTGTTGGGACCAAAAGCTCCTGGATCTCGTGCAAGAGTTTTTACTAACGCAACATGTGAGGGAAACCACCAGAAAAAGAGGACTTGAATTCAGTGCTAGATCTAATATTTACTAGGCAAGAAAATGATATTGACAGTTTAATATATCACCCTCCACTCGGGAAAAGCGATCATGCAGTACTAAATTACAACTTCAGGATAGCATATGACATAGTTAACAGCAATGAAAGTTACAAAAAGAGCCTAAACTATAAAAAGGGAAATTTTGAAGACCTAAAGAAGTATTTCTTAGAAGTTGATTGGGAAAATGAGCTTAGAGGACAAGATTTAAATGCTGTATATAAAAATTTCTGTGAATTTTATGAAATAGGAGTCCAGAAGTACATCCCACAGCACAAAGAAGCACACAAAAAAATACTGAAATGGTTCAATAAAGAATGTAAAAAATCAAAAGAAAGAAGAGATTTGCTGTGGAATAGATACAGAAGACACAATAGTGAAAGGGCGTATAATAATTACAAACAGGCAAGAAACGATTATACGAGAATAAGGAGGGAAGCCCAAAAACAGTTTGAGGAGGATATAATAAATAAAAGTAGTGATCAACCAAAGCTGTTTTACAGCTACATCAGAAGCAAAACCAAAGTAAAAGATATAATACAATCCATTACGGACGAGGGAATCACTTATACGCAAGAGAAAGATATTTGTGAACACTAAATAAGAATTTCCAATTAGTTTTTACAGGAAAAAAAAAAATCTTTCGAGGGACTATGTGGAACATGCATGTCCACACATACTACCAGATATACAAATAGCAGAAAAAGTAATACAGGAGGAGTTAAGTAAATTAGACAGAGGAAAAGCAAGTGCTCCTGATGAAATTTCATGTTGGGTACTACGAGAATGTGCAAAGGAGTTAAGTAAACCATTATTTTTAATTTTCAAGAAATCCTTGAGTCAAGGTAAACTACCTGATATTTGGAAAAAAGCAAATATTGTCCCCTTATTCAAGAAAGAAAGTAGACAAAATCCACTCAACTACCGACCAGTATCACTGACCAGTGTTGTAAGCAAGGTATTAGAAAATATAAGAAAAACTTGGGTAAATCATCTAGAAGAATACAGTATGATAACAGAAAGACAGTTTGGTTTCAGAAATGGAAAACCATGTGTTACTAATCTGTTGAGCTACTATGACAGAGTAACAAACACAATACAGGAAAGAGAAGGATGGGTGGACAGTATCTATTTAGATTTTAAGAAAGCTTTTGACACAGTACCACACCAAAGACTTTTATGGAAACTGTACCATCAAGGAGGAATTCGAGGCAACCTGTTTTATTGGATGCAAGATTTTCTCATAAAAAGAGAAATGAGAACAGTACTAAGAGGAAACTACTCATCATGGAAAGAAGTGACTAGTGGAGTACCACAGGGTTCAGTGCTGGCACCAATCATGTTTTTAGTGTATATAAATGATATAAACAGTAACACTGGAAATGAGAGCTATCTGATTATGTTTGCAGATGATGCAAAAATACAAAGGAGAATTACTAACACAGACTCTTGTAAAGAGCTAGAAGAAGAATTAAACTTCATGAATGGAGTAATACATTGCAAATGGAATTCAATGTGGACAAGTGTCATGTAATCAAGTTTGGTAAAAGTGGAAAAAGACCTGATTGGGATTATAAGTTAGGAAATAAAACCCTATACACATCAGAAAGAGAGAAGGACCTAGGTGTGATTATCAATAACACACTGTCTCCGGCTGACCACATCAGCGAGAAGGTACGGAACATGTATACACTGCTTGCAAATATGAGAATGGCATTCACATACATAAATGAAGACATGCTAAGAAGGATAATAACATCATTCATTAGACCGACCCTGGAATATGCATCAGTAGTCTGGAGTCCTCATCTCAAAACGCACATAGACAAGATTGAAAAAGTTCAAAGGGCCGCTACAAGATGGATACCAAGCTTAAGGGACCTAAGGTACGAAGAAAGACTAAATAAACTGAATCTACCAACACTACAGGAGAGAAGGAAAAGAGATGACATGATAATGCTATATAAGTGCATACCAGGGAAGGAGAAAATAGACATAAATGATTACTTAACATGTGGAGAAGCATCAGCAAGAGGACACTACAAAAAACTGCATAAGAAGAGAGGTGATAAAGACGTAAGGAAATTCAGTTTCCCAAACAGAGCAATTGATCAATGGAATGCACTACCGAATGAAACAGTTTGTGCCAAAACAATTCACAAATTTAAAGATATGTACGATAAATATGGTTTAAGACACGGGACAGTACGAGCTTGACTCATTCCTGTAAAGATACAATTAGGTAAGAATTAGGTAAGGTAAGAACACACACACACACACACACACACACACACACACACACACACACACTTACTTAGAGCTGTCCCTCTGCTGCAGAAGACTATGACTGATATACCCAAGGATAGTGTATTTCTCATTGTCTTTAGCGTTAACGTGTGTGATTGTGCATACCAATCCTGGGTCTGGGAACATTGCCACAATGTTGGCATGTTAAGTCTGGGTTTGCTGGGAGAATTCTGTTTTGACTGTGCCTCTGATGTTTACCCTCTTCTCTGGCTAGGTTCCGAGCTTCGAGATGAATGGTTCGTTCATTGGTGAGGGCTGGCTATTGTTCTCTGTCCGAGGCATTGATTTAAAAAATCTTTTGGTGTGATGTTGCATTACTTCAGAGTTGTCATTATGTGATCTATGTCACTTCTTCTGTCCCCCTGCATTGTAGCATGCTGCAGGGAGGTGGCCATACAGAACCTGGCAGGGAAGGCAGTGCTAGGGTTTGCAGAACATGTGTCCGATACATTTCAGCTGCTTTTTAGCCAACATGGTTTCTGTGCTGATTAACTTTGCCTACTGGAGAATTTGTGTGTGAAGGACTTTATCCCCCTTGTGAGTCCTTGGTTGACTGTAAGCATCAGATGTGAAATTACTCAAGCTATTTGATGTGATGCTGGTAGTTAGTTTAGGATTCCTCACCGTAAAAGAAAGTGGAGAGGCATACAGCCGTATAAACTGATACCTTCGTCTCAGTTCTCAAGTTGGTATTTTCAAAGACCCTGGATATGAGACGTCCAAATGAGGCTGAGACATAGTTAATTCATGCAAGGACTTCTACATCAAAGTTATGTTTATCTTTGAACCTGCTTTCAAGGTAAGTATAATTTGTCACCTGTTTTACATTTTTACTATTAGTCTGAAATGCAAGAGGCTCTACTGGGTCATTTCTCTAAGATATTATTTCTGTTTTAATTACGTTTATTCGGAGCCCTATTGCATAGTATATGTTGGAGACGATGGTGAGACTCTACCGTGGGGTTTCTGAGGTATGCACAAGGACAACACAGTCATCAGCATATTGTAGCTCTAGGAAATATGCCATTTCAGCCTTTGATTGTTCTTGAAAACGTCAGATATTAAATAAGTTACCGTCTAGATGGAGCTGGATTTATATGTCAACATTAGGGTTTATTTGTTGGTGACTTGAAATGATGACTGCAATGAGACAGCTGTTGAAAATGACAGGATTCAGGACAGATCCTTGCTTTACTCCCACGTCCACGCTGAAGAGTTCGGATTTGCTCCCATCATTGTATACACGAGCATTAATGTTGCCATGCAAGCTCTTCAGGATGGTAAGAAGACTGTTTGGAACCCCAGATTTTGAATGAGCATTCCATAAAAGTTCTCTGTTCAGAGTGTCAAATGTTTTTCCCAGATCTTTGAATGCAGTTTATAAATCAAGGTTCTGCCAATGGCAGTTTTCTTGTATCTGACGGTCAACAAGCAATCATATCACAGGTACTGCGTTTCTTCTGGTCGACATTGTGTTTCAGGAAGTCTCGACTTAGATGTTTTGTTGGTCTGGGTAACATTATCTTGGCTAGTACTTTGCTAGCATGCACAAGGAGGGAGTTATCTCTGCTGCTGTCACAATTTGAGCAGTTCCCTTTCTTTCGTACATGGTTAAAGTATCAGAAGCAAGCCATTCAGATGGACTATGTTCTTGGTTCCAGACAGTCAGTATGAGATTATGGAAGCACTAGTGGAGTAACTGGCCACCCTTTTCGATTAGTTCAGATGGCTTGCCATCAGGGCCAGGTCTTTTGTTATTGTCCAGACAGAAAATGGCCTGATTATTTTCTGCGAATATAGGTGGGACATCGAGATCTGCCACTTGAGGAGCATTTAGGATGTTATTAAGGATATTGTGCTCCATTTTTTTTTTTTTTTCGATTCAGTAATGCAATGAAGTGTTGTGCTCACTTTCTATGTTTGCTTGCTTGTAATTCAGAAGCTCTCCTTCGCCTGATCAAACAGGGGTAATATTGTATTTGGTTGGCCCATAGATTTTTTTTTTTTGTTTTTAATGGATTTATAGAATCCAGGCTGGTCATTAATATGTCAGTCTCTGGAGCCCATTAGCTGGCTCAGTCCACCATTTGTTCTCTGTATCATGAAGTTCTCTCTGAGTTTCATTTCTGAGATCCTGGAGTTCAGTTTATCGAGGTAAGGAGCCAACCAGGTGTCATGTGCTTTATTCTTCAATCCAAGAAGGTCAAGTATGCCCTCAGCGTTTTCATCAAACTGGTCTTTATGGCAGCGAGTGGAGAAGTCTAGGGTTTCTTCTGCAGTTGTTTGAAGCAGTGTCTAAATGCTCAGCCACGCTGCATTTAGGTTTGTTGCACTGTTGCTTAAGTCAAGCAGTTGGCAGTGAGACAGCTTGTCTGTAGTAGTGTTTCGGAAGGTGATACAAGTTGCCGTCTCCTTAAAGCACTACAGTTTAGTTTCTTGCAGGATGGCCTACAGTGCATTTGTAGGTGTATGACTAGTTGCAGTTTGATAATTACAAGGTTATGTTCTGTTATGCACTTAGCACCTCCCATAGCTCGGGTTTTAACTTCTCTTCGGACTTGCCATCTTACAATGTTATAGTCCGTTTGCCCCCAGTGTCAAGATTTTGAGTGCATACATGTGATCTTGTGTTTATTCTCAGGTTGAAAAATGGTGTTAACCCCTACACAGCGGGCATGTTTACCGATGTTTTGCGTGTGCCGCGGGGTTATTCAGGCTCCAACAGACTCTCAAAAAATATTTGCCCAATATCAGTTATTAGTCCTAGAATATTAAAATTACATATGCTAATGGCACATACCTTCAGCTTTCTCCTGGAATGTTTGTTGAGCCTTCGTCAGTTACCGTAGGACTTGTGGAGACCTCTGAAGTTGGGTAAAGAAATCTCCACTTTACACTTCCCGACAACCCGTAATATGATTACCACAGCCAGATATTAACACTATAAACACTACTCTATGATTTTCAAGTAGTTTGGGATCCATACTCCAAAAAAAAAAAAAAACTGTGAAAGCAATGAAAATTACGAGCACGTCTGACCGTCGCACTTACGCTAGTTTGCTCTTGGTACTCTGTCATTTATTATTCATAAAACCCCTCACACTTTATATTTCTATTATTATATAACACTTATATATATCTACAGTCTTTATCCATAAGTTTCCTTTAGTAGTATTAGTTTATTGTCACTGTAGGGATTCAATTTATTTCAGTAAAATACGTAGCATTCACTTTCTCGTCCTGTATACTAGCATTGAGAGTGAATGTCACTTTCATCTTCACTCTCATAACTCATAGTATTCAGACATGCTAGAGTGAAACTTTCACTTTCATTACTCCTAGGGTATATACTCGTATTCTTATAATACTACTCATTTACATTTCTATTTACGTTCTCTATTTTATTTACGTTATTTACATTTCTATTTTATTTACACTGTGTTATGCACTGTCACTTGAAGTAACTTATAAAACTATTTTCCATTGTTCACGTATATTTACATTCATTACTTTCACTTGCTGTTTACACATTATTTACACATTATTTACAATTCCACTTGCACTGTTTTACTCAATAGAAAGATCGTAGTCACTCTTTTATCTATTGTCAGCCCTTTACCTCTTTCCACACGAGGTTTAGTAGGGGGTAAAGGTCACAGGGCCCTTTGCATGGGGGTGAAAAAGTCCCTGAAGTCAGCAAGAAGAAACAGACGTACCTCTACTTCGGAAGATGAGAGTAAACTGATAACGGAGGGCCGGGGTAGAAGCCTACTTAGGGGATATTCAGTGCTACCAATGTTCGCTCTTGAAACAGCTATGTATAGCACTGAAATGATTGGCAGGAAATCTAGACAATACATTATAAATTAGGTAGTTCCAGGTGAATGTAAATATCACTCAGGCTTCTCCCTTCCCTCCTTACATGTATATTTATTACGAAAATAGATTATGCGGCATATTTCAAGGGAAAAAAAACAGCGAAAATTAGCAAACGAGTGCATGTGAGGTGTTGTCAGGTGATAATTAGCCAATTCCAGGTGTATGGCACTCTCACTTACCTTATTTCTTTCTTGTATATATTATTTGGTATAAGAATAGGGCATAGGGCTTATTTCAATGGATGAAATCAGTGAAAAATTCCAGGGAAGATTTACTTAGCGTAGCACGGCCGGGCAGGCGAGAGGATAGGGTAATGGAGGGGGGGTAGGGAGGGGAGTCAAGGACAGGGAGAAATGGCTAAATTGACAACAATGGATGTGAGTACAGATGAGATTAGGAGTGCTGACTAGTGTTGGACATTGGCAGTACTGATAGATGATACAAGCCCCCACTTGGAAGCCCAGGTGAATTCAAAATAACACAGAATCACAAAAGCGACGCCACGCGGTATGATCCCTTGCTCCCAAGCGTCACGAAAGTGACGCCCCGCGGTTAAGGGGTTAATGATCACACAGTGTTCCGAGGATAAGGAAAACAGCCTAAGGCCATGAGGCTATGGCACACCTGTTGTCCGATTTGGCTCTTATCTCTGACTGGGGTAAAAATAATCTTGTTGTTTTTAATACATCAAAAACTCAGTTTTTATGCATATCAACCCGACACAATCTTCCACAAGAGTACCTATTAATGTTTAATAATATCTAGCTCAATCCTGCATCATCCTTGAACATGCTTGGGATTTCATTCACTCGGAACTTATCTTGGAAAGATCATATTGCATCTCTTGTGAAATCTGTATCCAAGAGATTAGGTGTCCTAAGCCAACTTCGTTCCCTCTTAACTCCCGCACAGCTGTTGACTTTATACATGGGTTTTATTCGCCCCTGTTTAGAGTACAACTCTCATGTGTGGGGAGGCTCCCCTCATACAGCTCTTCTCAATAGGGTGGAGTCAAAGGCTTTTTGTCTCATCAACTCTCCTCCTGTTACTGGCCGCACTGTTGCATCTTTATCTCTTTTCTATCGCTACTTCAATGGTCACTGCTCCTCTGAACTGTCTGCTTGCATCCTTCCACCTCTACGACGGGTGCGTAGCATCCGTCTAGCAACAAACTCTCATCGTTTTCTGTCCAGCTCTCTAATGCAAGAGTTAACCGTTACTCCCAGTCCTTCATTTATGCAACAGGTCAACTCTGGAACTGTCTCCCTCTGTCTGTATTTCCTACTTCCTATGATCTCCGGTCTTTCAAACGCAGTGTGTCCAGGCATCTCGAAATGAACGGATTTTGAATTTGGCTCTCTTTTGTATTGTTTTTGTTTTTTCTTGGAAGGAACAGTTTGCGGGCTCTGGCCTTTGGTTCCTTCTTTCTTGCATAAAAAAAAAAAACTGGTTGGTACAGTAGTTCTTATCGATACCAGTCAGTTCAGGAGGTACACCCTCTAAAAAAAATTATCGGTACTCCAATACTTGATAAAATTTTACATACCTGAAGAGAAATCTTAAAATCAACTCCTGAGTTAAGGTGCCTGGATGGTATCCCTGATCTGCTGAGTCTTGGGTTCCTATTCATAGTGGCATCGGAGGCTCCATAGCACCGCTTACTAAGCAATTTGTTTAGCTTATTAATTATCACTGCCTTCTACTTACCTAGAGGGGTTTCAGTATCTACGTAGTTTCCATAAAAATTATAAACAAGGATATTGATGTATAATGTAGATCAGATTCAGAATCAACAATAAAGCTCTTACTGCTCATTCAGAGCTCAAATCGTTCAGGCTGAGACAGTTTCCTAGGCAACACATTCCTCACAGTGTATTCAAATCGAGATCTGTCTGAGGCAAAGCCTATCCTAAAATAAATGAATATGCCTACCAATCACCCCCTTTGCTATGTTGTTATCATCTTCGTCAAACTGGTGATACTGCGTCATTAGTTTCATAATCCGTACACTACTACATTCACGTGTCATTGATGTGGTTAACCATTCGTACGCCATGTGGGGTCAGATTGATCCCAGTACATTTTTTAAATAATGCCATTCAGCCATTTATTGTTTAAGGGATCTGGCGAACAGTGACTGTTTATCTTGGGCCAGTGTATAAGCACACAACATTTGAATGGAATGACACGTATAGTTCAGGAGTTAGGAGGGTACAAACTTCATTGAAGGTCGTCTGGTACCCTACCTAGCACTCCACATAACCTCTTTTCTTTTCTTTTCTTCAGATTCTAGATATTATTGACCATGTCACTGAACGTTGAGATGTTCTAGAGTC
Source organism: Coenobita brevimanus (assembly GCF_032717465.1). Classification (NCBI taxonomy): domain Eukaryota; kingdom Metazoa; phylum Arthropoda; class Malacostraca; order Decapoda; family Coenobitidae; genus Coenobita; species Coenobita brevimanus. Next base: position 27,452,457 of record NC_136971.1, read on the forward strand.
AGCGGGGGAGAATCGTAGAGAACGGGGAGAATCGTAGAAGATTCTCCCATTTCTGATGCTGATAATGACACCTGCAGTGATTTACCTGAGTTAAAATCATTCAAGGGTTTTCTAATTATAAATATGTCAGTCTTGTTTATGTTTACTTGATTTCTAAATCATTCATGGGTTTTCTGAAATAAATGTCAGTCTTGTTTATGTTCTGAGCATATATTCAACGAATCTTTTCACGTCATTGTATTTTTATGATTTTTTTTTTTTTTCCTATGGTGATATAACTGGATAATACGTTTATTATATCATGTTAGGACCGTGCTGAATGAATATCAAAAATGTAAACTAAAATTATATATATTTTTTTTATGCGACGAAGAAGAAACCAAAGGCCATGAGCCCGCAGTAACAGTTCCCTCAAGAAAAACAAAATACAATAGAGAGCCAAATTCAAGATCCGATCATTTTGAGATGCCTGGACACACTGCGTTTGAAAGACTGGAGATCATAGGCAGCAAGAAATACAGACAGAGGGAGACAGTTCCAGAGTTGACCTGTTGCATAAATGAAAGACTGGGAGTAACGGTTAACTCTTGCATTAGAGAGTTGGACAGAAAAGGGATGAGAGTTTGCTGCCAGACGGATGCTACGCGCCCGTCGTAGAGGTGGAGGAATGCAAGCAGACAGTTCAGAGGAGCAGTGACCATTAAAGTAGCGATAGAAAAGAGATAAAGATGCAACAGTGCGGCGAAGAGACAGAGGTTGAAGGGAGTCAGTAAGAGGAGGAGAGTTAATGAGACGAAAAGCTTTGACTCCACCCTATTGAGAAGAGCTGTATGTGGGGAGCCTCCCCACAAATGAGAGTTGTACTCCACACAGGGGCGGATAAAACCCCTGGATAGAGTCAACAATTGTGCAGGGGTAAAGAAAGAGCGGAGTCGGCTTAGAACACCCAATCTCTTGGAAGCAGATTTTACAAGAGATGTAATATGATCTTTCCAAGATAAGTCCCGAGTAAATGAAACCCCAAGCATGTTCAACGATGATGCAGGATTAAGCTGAATATTATGAAACATTAGTGGGTATACCTGTGGAAGATTTTGTCGGGTTGATAGGTGTAAGAACTAAGTCTTAGATGCATTAAAAACAACCATATTATTTTTACCGCAGTCAGAGATACGAGCCAAGTCAGACATTAGGTGTGCCATAGCCTCATCCCTTGTTTGTTGAAGTAACTGTTGAGATGGGCGTTGCGGGAACCGAATGGAAAGGTGAAGGATGGAGTCATCAGCATATGAGTGGATAGGGTTAGATGTACAGCTTAGAAGATCTTGATGAATAAAAGGAAGAGAGTTGGTGATAGGACAGAGCCTTGAGGAACACCACTGTTGATAGATCTAGGAGAAGAACGCTGGCCGTCTACAACAGCGGCTATAGAACGACCAGAAAGGAAGCTAGCGATGAAGGCACAGATAGATGGATAGAAACCGTAGGAGGGCAATTTGGAAATTAAAGATTTATGCCAGACTCGATCGAAAGCCTTTGAGATGTCAAGTGCAATGGCAAAGCTTTTGCCAAAGTCCCGAAAGGAGGATGACCAGGAGTCTGAAAGGTAGGTGAGAAGATCGCCAGTGGAGCGTCCCTGACGGAACCCGTACTGACGATCAGAAAGAAGGTTGTGATAGGAAAGATGCCTTAAAATTTTTCTATTGAAAATTGACTCAAAAACTTTTGAAATACAGGACGTTAAAGCAATTGGACGATAGTTGGAGGGTTGGGAGTGGTCACCCTTCTTTGGGACTGGCTGAATGAGAGCAAACTTCCAGCAAGAAGGAAAGGTATAAGTTGACAGACAAAGGCGAAAGGGTTTGCCTAGGCAGGGTGTAAGCACAGAAGCACAGTTCTTGAGAACAACAGGAGGGACCCCATCAGGCCCATATGCCTTGTTAGTACTGAGGCCAGTGATGACAGAAAATACATCAACTGAAGAAATTTTAATATCAGCCATGAGGAAGTCAGAGGGGGGAAGTGATGGAGGAACAGCACCGGAATAGTCTAAGGTGGAATTGGAAGAGAAAGTCTGTGCGAAGAGATCTGCTTTATCAGTAGAAGAAATAGCTACAGAACCATCAGAGTAGAAAAGAGGAGGGAAGGATGATGAGGTAAAGTTGTTAGAAAGATTTTTGGCAAGGTGCCAGAAGGAGCAGGAAGAATTCGAGTTGGAGAGTTGAGAGCATTTAGTATGGATGAAATTATTTTAAGTAGAGCGAAGAACAGACTTAGCACGATTCCGGGCAGAAACGTAAAGATGATGTGATTCAGGGGTGGGTTGGCTCCGGTACCTTTTGTAGGCCCTCTCCTTGTTGCGGACAGCATTAGAACAAGCGTGATTAAACCAAGGCTTTCTTGCGTTATCAAAGAATATGAGAATGGAATGTATGCTTCCATGCCCGAGAGAATAGCCTCCGTAATGCGCAAGGCACACTCAGATGGCTCCCGGCCACGGAAGCAATAATCATTCCAGGGAAAATCAAAGAAGTACTGCCTGAGGGCCTCCCTGTCCGTGGCTCCAAAATGCCACAGACGACGTTTCCCTGGAGGGTCCACAGGCCGTACTGGAGTGATAGGACAGGTTAAGGTAATAAGGTTGTGATCGGAGGAGCCCAACGGAGAGAAAAGATTAACAGAGTAAGCAGAAGGATTAGTTGTGAGGAAGAGGTCAAGTATGTTGGAGCTCTCTCCAAGGCAGTTAGGGATATGGGTAGGGTGCTGTACAAGCTGCTCTAGGTCATTAAGGATAGAAAAGATGTGGGCTTGTTCACCAGGCGGATCCGTGAAAGGAGAGGAGAGCCAAAGCTGGTGGTGAACATTGAAATCTCCTAGAATGGAGATTTCAGAGAAAGGAGAAATGGATAGAATGTGTTCCATCGTAGAAGTAAGATAGTCGAAGAATTTTTGATAGTCAGTAGAATTAGGGGATAAGTAAACAGCACAGATGTATTTAGTCAGAGAATGACAGGAAAGCCGAAGCCAGAGTGTAGAGAATTCAGAAGAATCGAGTTCAGGAATACGAGAGCAAGATAAGTCGTTGTGTATATATACACAACACCCACCTTTGGCTTTGAAATGAGTATAGAGAAAGTAGGAGGATACAGAAAATGGTTTGCTGTCAGTTGCCTCAGACAGCTGAGTCTCCGTTAGAAAAAGAAGGTGAGGTTTAGAGGAGGAGAGGTGGTGCTCAACAGAGCGAAAGTTAGAGGAAAGGCCGCGAATGTTGCAGAAATGAAGAAGAAGAGAGTCAGACAGTGGTTCCAGGCACCTCGAGTCGTCATCGCAAGAGGGGCGGATGGTGGGGGCATTTATGGTCCTCCCCCTGGGGACTCCGAGGCTTGATGAAGAGACGCCATTTTTGTTGAATTTTGAATAGGAAGTGTAGTGTGTACTGTGCATGTAGTTTGGTGTAGATAGTTAGAGAAATTTGTACTGGAGAGCATGCTGGCCTACCCTCTGTGTAACTGAGACACTAAAAAAGTTCAGCAAAGGGGGATGGTCAGGAACTAGTCCTGAGGGCTGATGAAACGGGAGCTCCAGCTCTCTCTGTCATCAGCTTTCCATCCACCTCGGGAGTACTGCCCTGCTCGACTGGTGCAAACTTTCAAAATTTTTGAAGAAAATCATAAAAATTTTACTTTCATTAAACACAAACACACACACACACACACACACACACACACACACACACACACACACACACACACACACACACAAGCACACTTGGTGGACTGGCTACACGTGCCATCTCCTGGGCAACATATGTACAAAATATAACATCTGTAACTTTGTGCATATGGCAGAAATCCAAAAATTAAGTTGGGGTCTTTCAAGACCCCACATGGTGTTCCGGGTTATATTTTTTCACATGGCGTACGAAGGGTTATTATTATAGCAATAGTGCGATACATACTGTACAGACATGACATGCGTTGTTCATGGGGTGTTGTATAGTATGTACTGGATAGTTAGGCCTATAAAGTTTGCGATCAACCCATTATTAAAATGCTAATGGTGGTTGTCATTATATTACAGCGGGTAAGAAAATCCTAAGGTGGTCACCTTAGATACGATGGGTGCCAAGCAGACATATTACACCTTGATTTTTAATATTATGCAGTGGATAATGCTTTGCTGTTTTGAGACCTTCCTTCGAGCATTATGTCCATTGCTATGAATTATTCGTTATACACATGAAGGTGCAGCAGCTATACTATATTCTGAGAGAGAGAGAGAGAGAGAGAGAGAGAGAGAGAGAATGGTGGGAGGGGGAGGAAGGGGAGGAGAGATTGAGGAAGGGAGGATCAGGTGTACCAACCCTTACCGTGTGTTATCGGCTTTTGTGTCAGCGATAGTTGCAAAGGGTACTGAAGCAAGGGGGTACCGATAATAATTTTAGTGGATGTACCGTGCACCCATGGACATATAAACCTGCTACACATCAAGTGTCTTGTTCGCGATACCTGGCAACCTGCTGTAGTAAAACGTAGAATTCTATTATTAAACTTCATCACTTTAATGGTGATCCTGGTTGGCTGCTGTATTTTGTGGTGTATATATTATGTAAAAAGGAATAATCGTTGACAGATACAGTATGTGTGCAAATTTATGTTAAATAATTATATGCACTAGTGTTTCTCACAAGCATTTTTTCTTAAAGGTGTGACAGATTTTACATGAATGAGAACCTACCAGATTTGGCAGTGTCTTACACCTAGGCTTAACACACGATATCATAAGGCCAGCATGAATATAATATTTGGTTCCTGGAATTCAAAAGGTATTATTGAAAGTGTACTTTGCAATTTGTAGATTAATACATTCTTATTAAAGCAACAGCTGGAATAATATAGTGAAGGTAGCTAACTAAAATTAAAGAGTGACAACGGTTTAACATGCTCCTTTGCCACTTCCGTCATGGCATATCGGAGGCCAGTCGAGCCTGTGTGACCAACTGTTCAATACCATATCCCCTAGACATATGAAACTTCTTCATATTAACACTAAATTTATTAGTTAGCAACCTCATTATGTCACCCATAATACAAAGAATGTTACTGTGAGGTGTAAGGCTAGCAGATCAAAGCCTGCTTGGACCGTCCGTAAAGTGATACATCTCCATGCAATTATACTAGTATAGCCTGTCTGTTAAGCAACAGGGAATATTTGGTGAAGAATATTATCAAAGATTTTCCAAATGAGAAACTATAAACACAAAGTCATTACTTTTATTGACATGTTTCGAATTATAGCTATGTGAAGACAAACCAAAATGACTGTTTCATCAATCCACAACCCTTCACCTTAGGTTGCCAACATCACTGGATGACCAAGTATACCAGGAAAAAAAATGTACCCCCTCGCTGCCCCACCCAAAATCTTAAGATACAGCCATTTTTTTTTTTAAATACTTGGGAACACGAGTTTCAGCACAGGGGTAGACCTTTACCCCCTCTGGGGTTCGACCCGTGTGATCGCACATCCAAAAGCTTTCACCAATGAACATGCAGTTTTTCATAGTGATGGATAGATGTTCACTCCTGTCTCGTTATGGTAGGAGTGGAGCCACCGAGAGTCTTCCCTCATGTGGGAGGTGACGGCCCCTGCGTTCAAGGCAAAGGCATTGTTTATGAACCCATGTGTCAGCCTCTCACGAGAATGATTTTACCCAAGGACAGAACAACACAGTTTTCAGTTGGCATGTAGAATTTTACCTCTCCCTTATATAATAACTTCATTCCTCCTATAATCGCTTCTTCTATGCTTTATAAATATTTGTGTGGAATGAAGAGAGAGGAAAGTGTTAGAGACAACAGGATTTCTTTGGTAGTGTGTGTGTGGAGAGAGAGAGAGAGAGAAAGAGAGAGAGAGAGAGAGATTCAGAATACACTAATCTCGGACTCATGCAGACTTCAGAGATGCATCGGAGGGCGTGTTTACTTTTTCACTGATGCCGTGTCTTGGGTGCCGGTAAATGATTCTGAGTTCTTTACATGCTTTTTAATCTAAGTTTTCTTCTTCTTCAGTATCTTTTTCCAATTCCCGCAGTTTTCTCGGAGACTTGTGTTAAATAAAGATGAGTCAGAGCGTTGAAGTGGCAATGGAAAGGCTTGAACAGTCGGGGAGAGAGGAGTTAAGAATATACTTGATCTCAGACACAAATATGAATAACAAACGCGTGAGAAGGCGTGTTGTGTGTTCATTTTTGCAGTGGTGTCATCTCATTGCCAGAAGGAAAGGAGTCAAGGTTCAGCTTTCCCGTCACCCCATCCCATCGCTTTCTCAGGACCTGCCGTTTGGACTGAGGAAAAGACACAGAGTTAGGCTTGGATGTTTTTGTATGACTAAAATAAGGGAATTCAAGCGTCTCTTCTTTTCTCAGCCTCATTCCAGCTACCTCCAGACAACATTATTCAGCACAGGAGAGACTTCACAATTTGGGCAACCATCTATGCTCAAGAACATCGTCTGGCACTTGAAGTATTAAAATAAAAATACCGATCTCGGGTTCATGAAGATAAACTAAGATGTAAATGAAAATACACACTAGTACTCTCTCTCTCTCTCTCTCTCTCTCTCTCTCTCTCTCTCTCTCTCTCTCTCTCTCTCTCTCCTTCCCTTCCGGTGACAAAGTATCTTGAGACTCCCCTTTGGTCCTTTCTCTTCTCTGTCCATTTTTTCTGCGTATTCTTCTTAGCTTATCTTTCTTTGTATCCTCATGCGATCTTGTCTCGATCCTCAGCAAAATTTATGGTATCATTTATCACCCCTTTGCCAGCTCGTATATTTCTCTTTTATTCTCTCCCCCTCTCTTTCTTTCTTGCTATTTCCAAGTCTGTCTCGTTTGTTCTCCAGCTATCTTTGCAACAATTTATTATCCGCCACGTTCTCTCTCTCTCTCTCTCTCTCTCTCTCTCTCTCTCTCTCTCTCTCTCTCTCTCTCATGGACAGTATGTTTAGACTCTCTATACAAGTATTCTCTACCGATCTTATGAAATTTCCTTAAAAATTTTCATTACCCTCGGTGCTGCTTCTCACATTTTTCCCATCCCACAGCTTGCGGGAGAAGTGGATGAGACACTTCTTTTTCTAGGTGGATGCTGTTGTTGCTGCTCCTGGTGGTGATGATGACGATAAGGAGGAGGAGTGAAGATAAAGAGGTAGATGCAAGCGACTTTGTTGCACAGGAATCAGAAATGTCAAGGAATCTATCCATCTGTCTATTGCTAGACACCTTAATCCCGTAAGGGGTGGCCACAAACAAATCGCCTCCATGTCGTTCTTTCCCCCGCCATTTCACCCCTATCTCATATACCTCTCCACTCCACCCCTTCATCTCATCCTTGGTCTCCCCCTCCTTCTCCCCCTCTCACCTCACTCACATGTATTCTCCTCGTCAGTCTCTCACTCTCCATCCTCTCCACATGGCCAAACCACCTCAATGCGTTTTTCCTAACGCTTCCTATCACATCCACATCCACACCATAACACTCGTTCACATCCTCATTTGTCAGTCTTTCCCTCCATGTGACTCCACATGCTCCTCTCAAATAACTAATTTCCACTGCTTTCACTCTTGACTTCTATCCCTCCAGCAAGGTCCAAGCTTCACTTCCATACGTTAGAGTTGGTAACACAATACTGTCATGTAGTAGCTTTTTCACTTCCATACTCATTTTCCGTTTCATATCACTGCTTTCAAGGAACCACCAACCTTTCTTCCCTGCTGCACCTTTCAAGCATTTCACCCTCTTAACTTTCATCCTTACTCATCACACTACCCAAGTACTTAAACGCACTCAGATTCTTCATCTCCTCCCCATCCAATCTCACTGTACATTCACTGACTTCACTTCTCTCGAAGACCATCACTTTACTCTTCCCTACATTCACCATTAGATTCCGTTTCTTACACAATCTCCCAAACTCATCCACCAAGCCTTGCATCTCCAATTCGTCTTCACATTACAACACAGTATTATCTGCAAACAACAGTACAAGGAGTTTCCAAACACTGCCCTCTCTCACTGGGTTCGCTCCAACATCCACTGCCCTACCTTGTATCTCTTTTATAACCCCATCCATGTACAAATTGAACAACCATGTGACATTTTTTTTTTTTTTTATGCGAGGAAGAAGGAACCAAAGGCCATGAGCCCGCAGTAACAGTTCCCTCCAAGAGAAAAACAAAATACAATAGAGAGCCAAATCAAGTTCCGATTATTTTGAGATGCCTGGACACACTACGTTTGAAAGACTGGAGATCATAGGCAGCAGGAAATACAGACAGAGGGAGACAGTTCCAGAGCTGACCTGTTGCATAAATGAAAGACTGGGAGTAACGGTTAAATCTTGCATTAGAGAGTTGGACAGAAAAGGTTATGAGAGTTTGCTGCCAGACGGGTGCTACGCGCCTGTCTTAGAGGTGGAGGAATGCAAGCAGACAGTTCAGAGGAGCAGTGACCATTAAAGTAGCGATAGAAAAGAGATAAAGATGCAACGGTGCGGCGAAGAGACAGAGGTTGAAGGGAGTCAGTAAGAGGAGGAGAGTTAATGAGACGAAAAGCCTTTGACTCCACCCTATTGAGAAGAGCTGTATGTGGGGAGCCTCCCCACACATGAGAGTTGTACTCCACACAGGGGCGGATAAAACCCCTGGATAGAGTCAACAATTGTGCAGGGGTAAAGAAAGAGCGGAGTCGGCTTAGCACACCCAATCTCTTGGAAGCAGATTTTACAAGAGATGCAATATGATCTTTCCAAGATAAGTCCCGAGTAAACGAAACCCCAAGCATGTTCAACGATGATGCAGGATTAAGCTGAATATTATTAAACATTAGTGGGTATACCTGTGGAAGACTTTGTCGGGTTGATAGGTGTAAGAACTGAGTCTTAGATGCATTAAAGACAACCATATTAATTTTACCCCAGTCAGAGATATGAGCCAAGTCAGACATTAGGTGTGCCATAGCCTCATCCCTTGTTTGTTGAAGTAACTGTTGAGATGGGCGTTGCGGGAACCGAATGGAAAGGTGAAGGGTGGAGTCATCAGCGTATGAGTGGATAGGGTTAGATGTACAGCTTAGAAGATCATTGATGAATAAAAGGAAGAGAGTAGGTGATAGGACAGAGCCCTGAGGAACACCACTGTTGATAGATCTAGGAGAAGAACGATGACCGTCTACAACAGCGGCTATAGAACGACCAGAAAGGAAGCTAGCGATGAAGGCACAGATAGAAGGATAGAAACTGTAGGAGGGCAGTTTGGAAATTAAAGATTTATGCCAGACTCGATCGAAAGCCTTTGAGATGTCAAGTGCAATGGCAAAGCTTTCGCCAAAATCCCGAAAGGAGGATGACCAGGAGTCTGAAAGGTAGGTGAGAAGATCGCCAGTGGAGCGTCCTTGACGGAACCCCTACTGACGATTGGAAAGAAGGTTGTGATAGGAAAGATGCCTTAAAATTTTTCTATTAAGAATTGACTCGAAAACGTTTGAAATACAGGACGTTAAAGCAATTGGACGATAGTTGGAGGGTTGGGAGTGGTCACCCTTCTTTGGGACTGGCTGAATGAGAGCAAACTTCCAGCAAGAAGGAAAGGTACAAGTTGACAGACAAAGGCGAAATAGTTTGCCTAGGCAGGGTGTAAGCACAGAAGCACAGTTCTTGAGAACAACAGGAGGAACCCCATCAGGCCCATATGCCTTGTTAGTACTGAGGCCAGTGATGACAGAAAATACATCAACTGAAGAAATTTTAATGTCAGCCATGAGGAAGTCAGAGGGGGGAAGTGATGGAGGAACAGCACCGGAATCGTCTAAGGTGGAGTTGGAGGAGAAAGTCTGTGCAAAGAGATCTGCTTTATCAGTAGAAGAAATAGCTACAGAACCATCAGAGTAGAAAAGAGGAGGGAAGGATGATGAGGTAAAGTTGTTAGAAAGATTTTTGGCAAGGTGCCAGAAGGAGCGGGAAGAATTCGAGTTGGAGAGTTGAGAGCATTTAGTATGGATGAAATTATTTTTAGTAGAGCGAAGAACAGACTTAGCACGATTCCGGGCAGAAACGTAAAGATTATGTGATTCAGGGGTGGGTTGGCTCCGGTACCTTTTGTAGGCCTTCTCCTTGTTGCGGACAGCATTAGAACAAGCGTGATTAAACCAAGGCTTTCTTGCGTTAGTCAAAGGATATGAGAAAGGAATGTATGCTTCCATGCCCGAGAGAATAACCTCCATAATGCGCAAGGCACATTCAGATGGCTCACGGCCATGGAAGCAATAATCATTCCAGGGAAAATCAAAGAAGTCCTGCCTTGTTTCAATCCAACCTTCAAATAGAAAAATTCAATCAGTTCACTATCGACACGATAGCCCCCTCATACATACTCTTCACGGCCTTCAGCAACTTCCCATCAACTCCATAATTCTTAATACTTTCCATAATCCTTGTCTATCAACCCTGTCACATGCTCTCTCCAAATCCATGAAGGTTACATACAACTTCTTTCCCTTCTCTAGAAACTTTTCCACTAAAGGCTTCTCTTCCTAAAACCCTCCCTGTTCTTCTCCAACTAATTCCTCTGTTATTTCCCTAACTCTGTCAATAAGTATTCTACAGTATACATTTCCTATTACACTAAGATGGCAAATACGTGTATGATTACCACACACTTCCTTTTCCCCTTTTCCTTTGTACAGAGGAATAATTATACCTGACTTTCAATCCTGCAGGACTCTACCTTCCTCCGAGGCCAATCTGCACATTTTCCATATCCATTCTATTATTATCTCTCCCCCATGCTTCAGCATTTCACCACACACTCCATCAATTCCTGGGGCGTTCCCCATTTAAACTTTCTTCATTGCCTCCACAATTTCCATCCTACTGATTATACTTGCACTGCTTTCGTTGTCTATGTTCAACAATTCATTAAAATGTTCTCTCCATCTGCTCACTCTTTCTCCCTTCTCCACTAGTAATCTACCGTTTTTATCTTTCACTCCACAACTAACGTCTTTGGCACCCTGTCTAACTCTCTTTACCTCTTTCCAGAATATTTTCTTACATTCCCTCCACTTTACACTCAAATTCCTTCCCAATTCCTCATCCACTCTCTTCCTACTCTCTCTTAATAATCTTTTCATCTCTCTCTTCCTCTCTACATATAACTCTCTCTCCCGTCTCGCAACTGCTTCGACACCCCTGTCTCTTATCCACTCACTATATGCTTTCTTCTTTTGTGCCACAGCCTCTCTCACATCTTCAGTCCACCATGCTGTTCCCTGTATCCCCTTTCGTCTTCTCTTCACACCACACACCACATCATATGTTGCACAGTTTTCTTCTGTGAATATTTTTCACACCTTCCACGTCCCCCATCTGCTCCAATCTATAATTCACCTAATCGGTCCTCCACTTCCCTCTCATACTCTGCCTTTTTTCCATCCTCTTGTAACTTTTCTACCCTCCTTGTAAGAACTACTTCCTCCTGTTCCTCCCTTCTCATATTTCTCCATCTTGTTTGGGCTTTCATTCTGATAACCATTGAGTAGTGGTCCGAAAGTTCACCCCCCCAACGCTATATACTCTTGTATCCATTACACACCTGCTCATCCTTTCATCCACACACACATAATCAATCATTGCCTTCCATTCATTCAGTTCACCATCCACCCTTCTCATCACTCGCCACATATACCTATGGATCATTTTGTGCATGAAAAGGGTATTAGCTATCACCAACCCTCTCCCGGCACAAATGTCCACTAAAGCAGTGCCATTCTCATCCATCTCTGCAGGCACATCCCACTAACCAATTACTCCATCCACCTTCACATTCCCTACTTTTCCATTCATATCTCCAATCAAGAACACTCTCTCATTCCTTTCAAACTTTTCCAAGCATGTGTCCACATTCGTCCAGAACTCTTCTCTCATTCTACTTGCACGATCTTGCGTTGGCGCATACACGCACACAATCGCCCACATTTGTAGTCCAACTTTCCCTCTTACTCACACAATCCTAGAGCCAACTGATCCATACTCCCATAAATGAATGGGATAGACTTTAATAATGAATTCATAGAGGAATTATCATCAGTTTTCTCACCCATCAGTAGTAGAAAACCAAAAAGAATTGGAGATATTAAAACCCTAAACAGAAATACACAAACAGACAAGGGTATAGATCCACTCACACCACCCCCCACAGCCTCCCGGACTAGAGACCGAGGTAACAGTACTGACTCAACAGTTTTTCCCGCCCATCTCACCAATGATGTAGTTATTCCGCCTAACTCATTCATGAAAGTTACCATAAAGAGCAAATTAAAGAATAGTACTGTTCTTGTCTTAGAGGAATTATGTAAACTGAAAGGAGTGTCAGTAGAAAACGCATTATGTCAGGTGGATAACGAAGGGCAAACTCAGGTGTTCCTAATTAATCACATGAATGGAGAAGTACAGTTGAATAAGGGGACTTATTTAGTTAATATAGAAAAATGTCCTGCCCCTGTAATGAGATAGTTTCAGCTGGAATGATAAGATAAAATCTACGGACAGAGAAAGCATGAAAGAAAATTTGATTCACTCAGGACAATTTAATGAAGAAACTGATCTGTTAAATTTATTGAAAAAACATCGACAAACGGCAGCATTACCTGGAGAACAATTAGGGTGTACTAACCTGATTAATCACAAGATTGACGTGCACCCACACGCACAACCTACTTTTGTACCTGCCTGTAGGGTTCCACAATCACAACGTACACTTGTAAACCAGTATGTTAATGAAATGCTAAGACTGGGTATTACTGAGCCATCAGTCTCCCCGTGGAATGCCCCATTATTTTTCGTGCCCAAACAAAAAGGAGAAATCCATGCGGTAGTACAGTATATTACCGTAAACTAAAGAAGCACACAATTCCAGACCGGTTTCCCATGCCATTGCTAAGTGACATCCTGCAAAATATTGGACCGGAAAATAATGTATTTTCCACAATCGATTTGCTTAATGGCTATTATCAAGTAACATTAGATGAGGAGTCACGTAAATACACTGCCTTCTCCACAAATACAGGACATTACCAATACAAGCGAATGCCAGTGGGACTGAGGACAGCACAGGGCACTTTTCAGCACTTAAAGAATTATGTATTGTCCGGAATCCTAGGAAAAGGAATATTTGTATATCTTGACGATATAATTATTGCAACTAAAAACATAAAGGAACATCTCCAGAAATTAGACCAACTCCTAAAAAAGCTTGGTGATGCTGGTTTAAAAATTAAGTTGTCTAAATGTAAATTTTGCTTTAAGGAAATAATATTCCTAGGCCACAAACTGAACGCAGAAGGAATTCATACATCTGAGGACAAAATACGGGCAGTAAGGGATTTCCCTGAACCCAAAAATATAGAGGAAGTCAGATAATTATTAGGTCTGGCAGGATATTATAGATCTTTTCTCCAACAATTCTCTCATATATCTTTTCCTCTATTCCAGCTACTCAAAAAAGATGCTATATTCCAATGGGGAGTAGAACAAAAACTAGCATTTAATGAATTAAAAGTTAAAGTTACAGGTGCACCATGCTTGGCTTATCCTGGTTTCACAAAACCATTTATAATTAGCACAGATGCATCTGTTAAAGGATTAGGGGCTGTACTGATGCAAGAAGCGAGGAAAAAATCAACCAACTGCATTCGCCAGCAGACAGTAAAAGGTGCAGAGGAAAATTATTGCATTACACACTTAGAGGCACTTGCAGTGGTCTTTCAATTACGAAAGTTTCGAGATTTGGTATATGGTTACGAAATTCACTTATTCACTGACCATAAACTACTCGTGGGTATGTTCCAAGAAAAAATCCTTTCTGGGAGGAGCACAAAATGGAAATGTACAGTTGGAAAAGTACGACATACATATTCACTACATACAAGGCAAAATGAATTTAGTACCTGATGCATTATCTAGGAACCCGACGACAATTCATGTAGCAGCTATAGACCTCAAAGGAAACATCCCAAATCACGATGAATTCTCGAAAGCACAGAGATTTGATCCAACATGGTCTAAAGTTATAAACAAGTTAGAAAGTGGAGACGACGTACAGTTACCAAAGCTACATACACTACTCGAACAATTCACAATAGTCAATAATGCCTTATACAGGATCAACCCAGGACAACCGAAACATCGAAGAAATAATAAACAATTAGTGGTACCTAGTGATATGATACCTCAAGTATTAAGAACAATACACGATAGTCCACGTGCAGGACGTCCTTGAAAAGATAGGACATTTAAGCAAGCCCAGTTATTATATTACCGGCCATCGTTAACAAAAGATATAAACAATCATTTAGACAGATGCGAGTCATGTGCGAAACACAAAGGCTACACGATAACACCTGCACCTATAGTTAATTACCCTGTACTACGTCAACCATGGGACGTTGTCGTGGTTAACAAAGTTACTATTATCATACAATAATAATCAATACCTAGTCGTAGCAACAGATCATTTCTCACGATATGTAATTTTAGCCCCAAATAACGATAAGATAGCAGAAGCAGTAGCAAAAGCAATAACAGATAATATCATATGTCACTTCACGACCCCAAACGTACTAATAAGCGATAATGGAGGTGAATTTAATCCTGAAGTCTTGCAAGAAATATGTAAACAATACAGTATTAAAAAGGTTAACGTTTTAGCCTATCACCCTGCATCCAATGGGTTAGTAGAGAGACAAAACAAAAAAGTACTGGGTGTGCAATGACACATTCTCAATGAAAATTATGCAAGCTGGGATGATTGGATTTCCAGAGTAGAAGCATCAATCAATGGATCTATAAATAAGTCTATAGGAGACACACTACATTTCATTAAATCTACGGGACAGATAAAAAATTACCGTATGAAATTCTCGAAGGTGAAAGTCTGCCTATATACAACATGATGATTATCCTGAACTCCATTTGCGTGATTTCCAGGATATACACAAGAGGGTGAAAAAACAATTATCGATGTCCAAGGAAGAAATGACGGAGGCATTCAACAAAAAGGTAAAAGAATCAACCGTCAGCTTAGGAGACACTGCCTATGGTATCATTCATACTAGAGACAATAAATTATCACCGAAATTTGAAGGCCTATACAGGGGAATTAAAAAGACAGCGAAGAAAGTAGTAATTAGGTCACTGTCGAGTGGCAAAGAAAAACAAATTCATGTTGATCATTAAAATTTGTCCCAAGGGAATTAGCCAGCAATTATACAACCTCAGACACCACCGAAAAAACGAACAATACTCATGAAACCAATCAAGAAGACAACAATAATTACAAAAATAAATTAAGGTTGCATAACAAACATAGGTGCAACTGTCACTAAAAATGCTACAATACAACATTTACATGATCAAGATATCGATTTAAACTCATTCTATAAATGAAACAACAAGCAAGTTATTATTCTCCATAAGCCAGCTGTAACGCACATCATCACTATCATTGACCACAGCATGACTGGATTAGCTAATTAACAGATTTTTTTTTTCGGTAAGTAACGATGAAGGGACTTATACCATGGATTTTCCTCTACATAGCAAGAGGATATGCTCACTTAGACCCTCAACATATAGTATGGCAAGGATGCCTCATAGCTCCAACGGCCACAACATCAATTGTGAAAGATGTGATGAGTACTGAAATCAGTTTGGATTTCTTATACGAATTACCTACTTATTTGGAGAATATTGCCAAACCACTGAGGACCCTGGACTTTATGATAGGAAGCTATGTTTCAGAAGCTTATAACACAAAGTGACTGAAATCGTAAAGTTAGCGAAATGGAAGATAGAACAGGCTAAATCAATCGTGCTCATCATGATCCGAGATATCCCATCTCATGGAACGGAGGCATTAACCCGCCCCATCCCTTCGATGTATGGGTACGTTGCAACGATTTGCATTTGCCAGTCCCGGCGACGTACCAGTACGTCGTGCAATTGCAAGGTCCCTAATTTGCACAATTTTCAATTTTCGCACGTGATTTTTCGTATGTATACACGGGACACCTTCCTCTATTCCTCTACAAGATGCCAAGCAGGGACAATGCCTTACACTGCATAACCTCCCCCCTCCCCCCCCACACCTTTGTCTTGGCAAAGGACCTGTTACCAGTGACCTGCCTAGTAAAGATATTCAGGGCCAGAGTGATTCCCCAATCGATGACAATGTGGAGGACAATGTTTACATAGCATTAGAAGAAGAAACAGCCAGAAATAATGATCAGGTAATGTGGCAAAAAAAGGTCAGGTATGGTGATTAGTTAGTGAGTGAAACAATGCTTATAATGCCTTTATTACTGCTTGAAAACCAATATACTCACATACTACATATACATTCATACCAAGTAAATAAATAAATACCGTTTATGAGTGGATAAAATAGTTACCCTCCCATAGAACTCGTTTTCTTTGGTGCCAGCATGTTAGAAAACCCACTCAAGTAAGGAGGAACTCCTACCTGGATTGGGCACTTTAAACCTCAGGTGAGCGATTTCTCTATGAATTTTCGATGTTTCTCACCAAAAGCGAAGGTTTTAGCCAAAAAAAAAAAAAATCGAAAATACCTCGGGACTGGGGAATGTCGGAGGTGCGGAAAACCTCGGGACATGACGGGTTAATGGACACGAACAACATCACATGAAGCCTACTCGCCAAAGGCGCGGTTTGCTTGACCTGGGTGGTGCAATTCTAGGGAACATCTTTGGACTGGCTACAGAGGAAGACCTTCAAGAAATAAACAACAAATTTAATAAAACAGCTCATGTACTAACATATCAAAACAAGTTCACTGCCAGTCAAAACACAGCAATGAAGACGATCGTGAAAAATTTTAGAAAGGCAGAAAGTATAACACACCAGAGTAAGGACAAAATAAATGCCATAAAAGGAAACATGACACTTTTCTAAAACTTCTCAGTAATCACGAAACATATTGACACAATAATACTCCAGTCAGATAACACTAGAGTTCGTTAC
This sequence comes from Coenobita brevimanus, assembly GCF_032717465.1. Classification (NCBI taxonomy): domain Eukaryota; kingdom Metazoa; phylum Arthropoda; class Malacostraca; order Decapoda; family Coenobitidae; genus Coenobita; species Coenobita brevimanus. The sequence continues at coordinate 27,469,548 of NC_136971.1, forward strand.
TGGAAGCTTATGCAAGGTATTGCAAATGCTCGTAATGGCAAGATCACTACTGACCTACCTCACGATGTATGTCAGATAATTAGTCAAGGAATACATAAACGTGGTTTGAAGCCTTTGTTCCGGGGTAGAGATTTCATGTTTTATTATCCATAATTAGAAGCAACCCTAACACCAACATCAGTAATAGTTCATGTACTATTCATAACTGACGATCTGTTCACAGTCTATCAAATATACCCCTTTCCTTCTAAGAATAATGACACTTTGGTCATCATCAACATCAACACAGACACCGAACTCTTCATGGTCTCCAAGAGACAGGACACTCACTTTCGCCAGTGAATCAACGAGTGAATGAAAGTGCCGTACATCCTTGCGTGCTCTTCACCTTTGTCCTGCGTACATTTTCGCGTTTCAGCCTACTGGAACAGTCCCTTATGAAATGGCCATCATAAGAAATCATGCCATTCATCACCACTGCAACTTCACATTTGCTCCAGATAAACCTACACACCATCAACGAATTGGACATTCACGGTTTCTTTACTTCACTCATAAAACATCAGTTTACATAATTTGTTCAGATATACCACCATCTCATACTTCAGCATCAGGATTATACGTAGCACCAGACTACTGTGCAGTACTTACACCATTCATGTCCACTTCATCTACCATCAGTCACTATGCCATCCTCAATCATACACACAAATATTTCCACCCACTACCTAAGATGGATTTCAACATCAGCACAAGTATTAAGTTGACTTCACTTAAGTCTGAAACTATGCAACTAATCAATGAAACAATGAAGCCCTGGGAAGAATTGAGTATGAGTATGTTCAACCCATATTATGTGTACAGCCAAGCAGCAACTGTCTTTATAATCTTCTATACTGTATTTGCAATAGTGTTGTCGGCAATGCACAGAATGCAGGCAAGAATTGCAAACTTGGAGTCAGTATTTACTGGAGGAGGAGTGAACATATATATATATATATATATATATATATATATATATATATATATATATATATATATATATATATATATATATATATATATATATATATATAATGCAGAATATTATGAGACGACACATGAATTAATATTACATGATATACAAGTATCCAATTCGTATAACAGTATTATTATATCTCTTATAGATGAATTACAAATATATTAATAACTCTAACTATAATCTTGGCATTGTGCTGCTTTTGCATATAAGTGTGTGTCTGTTATACATAAACATTTTACTATATGTTATACAATATTCTATAATCAATTTTACCATAGTGAATTTGCTCCATTATGTATACAATTTGTTCACAATATATTATTAGGTCAGTATAATATTATCATGAATAGTATGTCTGTAGAATATTATGATCAGTATTATGCATTAATAGATTTTTTTTTATGCGAGGAAGAAGGAACCAAAGGCCAAGAGCCCGCAGTAACAGTTCCCTCCAAGAGAAAAACAAAATACAATAGAGAGCCAAATTCAAGATCCGATCATTTTGAGATGCCTGGACACACTGCGTTTGGAAGACTGGAGATCATAGGCAGCAGGAAATACAGATAGAGGGAGACAGTTCCAGAGCTGACCTGTTGCATAAATGAAAGACTGGGAGTAACGGTTAACTCTTGCATTAGAGAGTTGGACAGAAAAGGGATGAGAGTTTGCTACCAGACGGGTGCTACGCGCCCGTCGTAGAGGTGGAGGAATGCAAGCAGACAGTTCAGAGGAGCAGTGACCATTAAAGTAGCGATAGAAAAGAGATAAAGACGCAACAGTGCGGCGAAGAGACAGAGGTTGAAGGGAGTCAGTAAGAGGAGGAGAGTTAATGAGACGAAAAGCCTTTGAGTTTGTCACCGATGTATGCTGTCGTAGGTTTGCCAGCTGGCGTGACCGAGTGATGTTAGGAATCTACAGTACTTCATAATACAATGCATAATAGATAGATAGTTTAAAGTGTGAATGTAATGAAAATCAAGCTAACTGTGGGAAAGGAAATGACGTGGTACCTGTCTGGAATGTCTCACATAGCACAACGGGCTCATAAGCAGGGTCTCATGACAACACTCAGACACACACACACACACACAGAATGCAGGCAAGAATTGCAAACTTGGAGTCAGTATTTACTGGAGGAGGAATGAACATATATATATATATATATATATATATATATATATATATATATATATATATATATATATATATATATATATATATATATAATGCAGAATATTATGAGACGACACATGAATTAATATTACATGATATACAAGTATCCAATTCGTATAACAGTATTATTATATCTCTTTTAGATGAATTACAAATATATTAATAACTCTAACTATAATCTTGGCATTGTGCTGCTTTTGCATATAAGTGTGTCTGTTATACATAAACATTTTACTATATGTTATACAATATTCTATAATCAATTTTACCATAGTGAATTTGCTCCATTATGTATACAATTTGTTCACAATGTATTATTAGGTCAGTATAATATTATCATGAATAGTATGTCTATAGAATATTATGATCAATATTATGCATTAATAGATTAGAGTTTGTCACTGATGTATGCTGTCGTAGGTTTGCCAGCTGGATTCAATCTAGGTGGACGTGTGACACCGGCGCTCCGTACCAATTCATCACGGCCAGTGGCATTACCTAAATAGTATCTTTGTATGAGTCAAGCTCAGTGCCAGGTTAGACTAAATGATTGTTCATTATAAAAAGGAAAAAAATAATAAGTTTCAAAAAGACTTGTAAAAACAGGAAATAGAACCAAGACGAAAGAATACGCTGAGTCATCTCTAAGGTTTGTTTACAACAAGACGGAGATTGTAAGTATATGCTTTGCACTTTAAGTATTGCAAAATGGATACATACTTCAGTAAAACAAATGTGGAAAAGAAAAGGGATAAAGGTAAAAAGCAAAATGATGATTTCTACCAAGAACTGGTTGAAGTAGAGACCCACAATAGATTGGTTGAACGTGTAAACAAACTAGAAATGGCTTTCAAAAATGAAATTGATGAAATAAAGAAGCAGATGCACTTGCAAAAGGAAGAAATAGAAAAACTAGGAAGGGAGGCCAATAAGAAAGACACAACCATCAGCGAACTAACCGTGGAATTGAGTACAATTAGGAAGAAAATTAGTGAAATGGCAAGTACAGTAGTCAATCACGAGAGTGTTATGGAAGAGTTCAACAATGACACAGAGACAATTAGGCAAGTTAGCAGTCTTATTGACCATAGCAGTGATATTGAGGAGAAGATAACACAAGTAAATGAAGCTGTGCAAAGCTACAAAAATGATGTAGAAACCACGTATGCAGAAATGGTGAAAGTAAAGAAAGACTTAGAAACAAGGGTGGAGGAAAAAAGCATTAAAAAGGAGGTGAAAAGACTAATCCAAAACAATCCAAAGTTAGTCAGACATTCAGTAGAGATAAACAAATCAATAGTAATCACTGGTATAGAAGAGGATGAAGTTAAAAACGAGATCACAAGAGACAAAAAGGAGATGGCAAATGTAATGAGCTTACTGAAAGAAATATCAGAGGAAATCTGTAGTAAAGACATAGAGGAACACAAAAGGTTAGGGAAATACGAGAAAAGCAAGACAAGACCTCTAAAGGTGACTTTCCAGAGTGTAGACACTGTGGAAGAGATACTAAAAAATGCAAAGAATCTTAAGGAAAAAGAGGAGTTCAAAAATGTATGGATAAAAAGATGCCTAACACAAGAGGAACTGGAATTACTGAAAGAGAAAAGGGAGGAAGCAAAAACAAAAAATGAGGGAAGATCAGAAGAGGAGAAGAAGAACTTTTTTTTACAAAGTAATAGGATTGCAGGTACGAAAGTGGTACACAAACAGGATGGAAGAAAAAGGAGGAAGGTAGTAGAACCATGTCATGACAAGTATATAAACAAGATGATAAAGTTGATGTACTCAAATGTGGATGGAATGGTATCTAAATTACTAGAGATGAATGATTATGTCAGAGAAAATGAACCACAAATAATATGCCTAACTGAAACAAAATTAATACCAAGGATATCAAATGACATACTAAACTTAGAGGAATACAATATATGGAGAAGAGACAGAAATTTAAAAAAAGGAGGAGGAATTATAATATTAACTAAGAAAAATCTAAAAGTCAAGGAAATAAAACTAGATATACCACCACAAGTAGAACTGATTGCAGTAAAGATCGACACATCTGAAGGTAAAGTAATTGTAGCCAATTTGTACATGCCACCCAGATCAAATACATGGGAAAGAGACGAATATGAGGACCTGGCAGAGAGTACAATTCAGAGTGTAAGATGATTGCTACATAAAATGGAAGAGAAATCGGAAAGAATTATACTAACTGGGGACTTCAATACAAATATAAATTGGAATACTCTAGATATAAATAGCCAAGAAAGCTGTTGGGACCAAAAGCTCCTGGATCTAGTACAAGAGTTTTTCTTAACGCAACATGTGAGGGAAACCACCAGAAAAAGAGGACTTGATGTACCTTCAGTGCTAGATCTAATATTTACAAGGCAAGAAAATGATATTGACAGTTTAATATGTCATAAAGACTTTGTAACTCCTTTGTGGTTACTTGTAGTTGAGTTATATATATATATATATATATATATATATATATATATATATATATATATATATATATATATATATATATATATATATATTAGACTTGTGGACGAGCGGTTTGTTATACTTGAGTTGTTTGTACGTTGATAATCTTGGTTCCCTTTTTGTCATGTAGTGACAGGAGAGGTAAAGAATAGTATGGGACTATTTTTATTTGTCATGGAAATATTAATAAAGTCTCTCACACAGAGCGGAGTATAAAGTAGAGTCCTGCTAGCTATCTCACTGTCTCGCTCTCTCTGTCTCTCTCTCAAGTTGCTAAGCCCTTCTTCCTGCGACCTGTCTGTTGTATGGCTAGCTTCTTTCTGCCCTCTCTTTCCTAAATTCTGGTGAAACAGGAGACGTATCACGTGTGTTCCTTGTGAGTGGAAAGTTCTAGAAGCCTGTGTGTGAGTATGTGTGTGTATGGTCACTAGGCGCTGTCGTGTGCCTATAAAGCATTCCTTGAGTTAAGAGTGTGTAAGCATGTTTAGCATTGCTCGATTCTCGCAGACACAATACTTTCTCATCATCTGACTCCCTGCTTCTATCTGTCTCTCTATCTATCTATCTATTATGATTTGTAATTATAATATGGAGTTCTAGCATATTGCTCGGTCACGCGAAAATGGCGTACCATCGACAGTTAATAGTCATAACATATTAATACAAATTATATATACATTATAATGAACTTATAAGCTAATTAAGTGAAATACATAATATTGTAAAAGTAACATAATTGTATGAATATTGTATACATATAATATTTATAGTAAATAGTGATTATTTAGTAATATTACATTTTAAACAAGTTGTATACATATTTGAATAAATGCATTAAAGTAAATTATTTAACTGTAATACAGTATGTACTTGGGTTATTGTAGTGAAATGCATACATGTGTTGGCCTTATAATTGTAGTTACATTTTGTTAATGCAACTGTTACATAAGTGTCTTGGCCTTATAATTGTAGTTAAAGTTACATAAAAGTTACATCTTGTTAATGCAACTGTTATATAAATGGTACATAAAAGTTACATCTTGTTAATGCAACTGTTAATTGGCAAAGTGTAACATAATGCAATCGTTTGTCGTTACATAATTGTTACATATCGTTTGTAGTTACATAATTGTAGTTAAAGTTACATCTTGTTAATGCAACTGTTACATAAATGGTACATATTGTTTGTAGTTACATAATTGTAGCAAGTGTAACATAATGCAAACGTTTGTCGTTACATAATTGTTACATATCGTTTGTAGTTACATAATTGTAGTTAAAGTTACATAAAAGTTACATCTTGTTAATGCAACTGTTACATAAATGGTACATATTGTTTGTAGTTACATAATTGTAGCAAGTGTAACATAATGCAATCGTTTGTCGTTACATAATTGTTACATATCGTTTGTAGTTACATAATTGTAATAAGTGTAACATAATGCAATCGTTTGTCGTTACATAATTGTAATAATTGCAGTCCTAACATATGAATCCGGTCATGCTGCTGTCGATGATAGTGATGATGTGCCATGCCACTTGCTTGTCTATCTATCTATCTATTGCCAGACGCCTCAATCCCGTTTGGGGTGGCCACAAACAAATCGCCTCCAAGTCGCCCTGTCCCCCGCCATTTCACTGCCCTGCTCCCAACTCACACCCCCCTCTCTCATATACCTCTCCACCCCATCCCTCCATCTCATCCACGGCCTCCCCCTCCCTCTTCCCCCCTCCACCTCACTCACATACACTCTCTTCGTCAGTCTTTCACCCTCCATCCTCTCCACATGGCCAAACCACCTCAGTGTGTTCCTCATAACGCTTCCTATCACATCCACATCCACACCACAACGGTCCTTTATATCCTCATTCGTCAGCCTGTCTCTCCACGTGACTCCACAGGCTCCTCTTAAATAACTCATTTCCACTGCTCTCACTCTTGACCTGTGTCCTTCCAACAATGTCCAAGCTTCACTTGCTTGTGGAGACACCAATTTGCTTTTTTGTTTGTAGTTTATGTGGTATTTTGGCATTTGTAGTAACACTTACACTTATTTTCATTTGTTTGTTATGTGATCTTACTCTATTTCTCTTTTTTCTTTCTTACTTTTCTTTCTTTCTTTCTTTTTTTTTTTGTATGTATTGATTTTCTATAGTTTGTTTTTCTTCGCTTGTGTACGCTTTTTCCATGTTGTTCATGGTTGCATAATTACTGGCTAATTTCCTTGGGATACTTTTTTAAAGTTTAGTTTATATTGCACAGGTGTTACTGAAAATGATATTATATAGTCCCATATTTTATTTTATATAAAAAAATATATATATATATATATATATAATATATATATATATATATATATATATATATATATATATATACACTATATACAGTATTAACTATATACACTGACTTGTTGTTCACTTGTACCTATCGTGGGTAATATGTGTGTCAGCACTGTATGGAAATCATTGTCTTCACGATTGTGTTGATGTTCACTCTTGCTAACGTCATTTGTGTTGGCCTTTTTTTTTTTCTCTCTAGTTTACCTTGTTACTTAATTTGTCTGTTTCCACTAGGTAGCTTTAATTAATAAATGTTAAATACAGTTCTTTTAATCGCTCACTGAGTAACTGTGATGGTTTATTTGCCTTATCACTTTGTAGATATAATAATGTATAGCTGTATGTATGAAACACGTATTTTATGTAGGTATAAATGGTAACACTCGTTGGTAGTAAATAAATGTTATAATAAATGAATGAATATATATACAGTGTAGAATATTTATTGTTGGTGATTATTTAGTGTTTGAGTTATGCAGATAACTGAAGTAAGTATGTGTATTTAAGCTGTAACTATACAGCACGTTTTATATGTTTGTGCAGAAGCTTATTGTCTATCACTGTGTATTGTATAAATGAAGTAATTATGTAACTCACTAATTTTTACCGTGGTGGGAATGGTGTGGGTGGTGGTGCAGGTGGTGTGTTGACCGACGTGGCGTCTTTTCAGCAAGCACGCATGATGACGTTGACTTCCCACACTGGTAGCTGTGGTGAGTGAATGAGTAGCGATGAGTAACTTGAGTGAAGACGAGTGAGTAAGATGAGTTATGAGTCGTGTCTCACTCTTCGTTTGTTTGTCCCGTTTTTCTTCCTCGATGTTTTCTCGGTCCTTTTTCCTTGTGATTTACTCGTTGTGGGATGAAGACTGCCACTACTTGTAGGTGCGTGTAGAAGATTATACAGACGACTCGTAGAGTTGTTACTTTTAGTTGATTGTAGATGGTTGTAGTTAGTTGGTTCGTCATAGAAATTTCAAGATTGTTTGTATCAGTACTTTGTTAAACTACCGGCAAGACGTCGTGTGATCACTTCTACATCAGCGTGATGATCGTGGAGACGGAGGGGGCTGGTTGAAGAGAACTGGCAGGAGCTGGTTGTAAGTTGTTGGTTGTGAGAGTTTTTTTTTTTTTTTTCAATCTTGATATTTTGTAGGAATGCACTGTTGATTTGTAGACGAGGTTCGTATACGTTCGCTGCTACCAAATGTCATAAAAGACTTTGTATTTACTTGTAGTGGAGTTATCTATATATTAGACTTATGGACGAGCGGTTGTTATACTTGAGTAGCTTCATGAGTAGCTAATCTTCTTTCCCATTTGTCATGTAGTGACAGGAGAGGTAAAGAATAGTATGGGACTATTTTTATTTGTCTTGGAAATATTAACAAAGTCTCTCACACAGAGCGGAGTATAAAGTAGAGTCCCGCTAGCTATCTCTCTGTCTCACTCTCTCTGTCTCTCTCTCAAGTTGCTAAGCCCTTCTCCCTGCGACCTGTCTGTTGTATGGCTTGTCTCCTTCTGCCCTCTCTTTTCTAAATTCTGGTGAAACAGGAGACGTATCACGTGTGTTCCTTGTGAGTGGAAAGTTGTAGAAGCCTGTGTGTGAGTATGTGTGTATGTGTGAGTATGGTCACTAGGCACTGTCAAGTGCCTATAAAGCATTCTTTGAGTTAAGAGTGTGTAAGCATGTTTAGCATTGCTCGATTCTCGCAGACACAATACCTTCTCATCATCTGACTCCCTGCTTCTATCTGTCTCTCTATCTATCTATCTATTATGATTTGTAATTATAATATGGAGTCCTAACAAATATATCACCCTCCACTCGGCACAAGCAATCATGCAGTACTAAACTATAACTTCAGGATAGCATATGACATAGTAAACAGCAATGATAGTTACAAAAAGAGCCTAAACTATAAAAAGGGAAATTATCAAGACCTAAAGAAGTATTTCTTAGAAGTTGATTGGGAAAATGAGCTTAGAGGATAAGATTTAAATGCTGTATATAAAAAAAATTGTGAATTTTATGAAATAGGAGTCCAGAAATACATCCCACAGCACAAAGAAGCAGATAAGAAAATACAGAAATGGTTCAATACAGAATGTAAAAAATCAAAAGAAAGAAGAGATTTGTTGTGGAATAGATACAGAAGACACAAGAGTGAAAGGGCGTACAATAATTACAAACAGGCAAGAAACGACTATACAAGAATAAGGAGGGAAGCCCAAAAACAGTTTGAGGAGGATATAATAAATAAAAGTAGTGATCAACCAAAGCTGTTTTACAGCTATATCAGAAGCAAAACTAAAGTAAAAGATATAATACAATCCATTACGGACGAGGGAATCACTTATACACAAGAGAAAGATATTTCTGAAGCACTAAATAAGAATTTCCAATTAATTTTTACAGAATAAAAAAATTTTGAGAGGGACTATGTGGAACACCCATGTCCACACATACTACCAGATATACAAATAGCAGAAAAAGTAATACAGGAGGAGTTAAGTAGATTAGACAGAGGAAAAGCAAGTGGTTCTGATGAAATTTCATGTTGGGTATTACGAGAATGTGCAAAGGAATTATGTATACCATTATTTTTAATTTTCAAGAAATCCTTGAGTCAAGGTAAACTACCTGATATTTGGAAAAAAGCAAATATTGTCCCCTTATTCAAGAAAGGAAATAGACAAAATCCACTCAACTACCGACCAGTATCACTGACCAGTGTTGTAAGCAAGGTATTAGAAAAACTTATAAGAAAAGCTTGGGTAAATCATCTAGAAGAACACAGTATGATAACAGAAAGACAGTTTGGTTTCAGAAAAGGAAAATCATGTGTTACTAATCTGTTGAGCTACTATGACAGAGTAACAAACACAATACAGGAAAGGGAAGGATGGGTGGACAGTGTCTATTTAGATTTCAAGAAAGCTTTTGACACAGTACCACACCAAAGACTTTTATGGAAACTGTACCATCAAGGAGGAATTCGAGGCAGACTGTTTTGTTGGACGCAAGACTTTCTCATAAAAAGAGAAATGAGGACAGTACTAAGAGGAAACTACTCATCATGGAAAGAAGTGACTAGTGGAGTACCACAGGGTTCAGTGCTGGCACCAATCATGTTTTTAGTGTATATAAATGATATAAACAGTAACACTGGAAATGAGAGCTATCTGAATATGTTTGCAGATGATGCAAAAATACAAAGGAGAATTACTAACACAGACTCTTGTAAAGAGCTACAAGAAGAATTAAAAAAACTTCATGAATGGAGTAGTACATGGCAAATGGAATTCAATGTGGACAAGTGTCATGTAATCAAGTTTGGTAAAGGTGGAAAAAGACCTGATTGGGATTATAAGTTAGGAAATAAAACCCTATATACATTAGAAAGAGAGAAAGACCTAGGTGTGATTATCAATAACAGACTATCTCCGGCTGACCACATCAGCGAGAAGGTACGGAACATGTATACACTGCTTGCAAATATGAGAATAGCATTCACATACATAAATGAAGACATGCTAAGAAGGATAATAACATCATTCATTAGACCGACCCTGGAATATGCATCAGTAGTCTGGAGTCCTCATCTCAAAACGCACATAGACAAGATTGAAAAAGTTCAAAGGGCCGCTACAAGATGGATATCAAGCTTAAGGGACCTAAGCTACGAAGAAAGACTAAATAAACTGAATCTACCAACACTACAGGAGAGAAGGAAAAGAGGTGACATGATAATGCTATATAAATGCATATCAGGAAAGGAGAAAATAGACATAAATCATTACTTAACATATGGAGAAGCATCAGCAAGAGGACACTGCAAAAAAACTGCATAAGAAGAGAGGTGATAAAGACGTAAGGAAATTCAGTTTCCCAAACAGAGCAATTGATCAATGGAATGCGCTACCGAATGAAATAGTGTGTGCCAAAACAATTCACAAATTTAAGGATATGTACGATAAATATGGTTTAAGACACGGGACAGTACGAGCTTGACTCATTCCTGTAAAGATACAATTAGGTAAGAACAATTAGGTAAGAACACACACAGGCTTCTATAACAATCCTCACATGTTCAATTCAGGTGACACAAGCTCTTCTTTGCAAGAAAGGAGAAATTAGACCAGTAGAGGGAAGCGAGTGACAGAGGCGAGAGGTTGTTGAGAAAGAGTGCGAGAAGAGGGGTCTAGCAAGAAGTTAGCTAGCATATAAACGCTGTTGTGTAACACACACAGTGTTCAACTTGAGCCTTCCCCTTGAAGACAATAAAACTACAATCTCTTTAACCCACTGCATGCCAACTATTTTTAGCCCCATTTGTCACCCCCGTGCCAGCCATTCTTTGACCTTTTTTATATTGACTATAATGATAGAGTTTGATGTGAAAACAACGAATTTCATCATTAAAATACTCACCAAAGCTCAGAAATGGGTTTTATTGAGTCCTGCATACTCGTATACAGGTATTACTGTTCCCTCACGCTCGTCACATAGGTGAGAGAAAGCCGTTTTCTATGTAAGGCAGACTCAGGTATTTATGTTGGGAAGGTATAGCAATGTTCAGTACACTTTTCTGATTACTTACTACGTCAACATCTGTCACAGTTTGTGTGTCTGTCTTAAAGTGAATGCACTGCCTTGCACTTACTTGAAGATAGGTACAACCTGACTTCACTATGAATAGTCTTGGCACTTACAAGAAGGTGTTTACAGCTTGACATCACTATGTACAGTTCTTACACTTACAAGAAAATATTTACAGCTTGATTTCACTATGTATAGTCCCTTCACTTATGTGAAAATATTTACAATATGCCTTCACTATGTACAACACTGGGTGAGGCACACAGGCAGTGAGGCAGAGCGAGTGTGAGGGGGGGAGTGAGTGGGTGTATGGCCTTCACTGCCTGAGGCATGATAGAGGAAAAGTTACCATACATATCTGCCAATTTTTACCCGTGAATCTTGAAAAATGTGGTCACAGTGAATGTTTTCATTTTAAACCGTTTTAAAACGACACTGGCACTGACTGCAGATTTTTCTTACACTGTTTTAAAACGGGACTGGCAAGTGGCGGGTTAACTTCTCCTGTCATCGACTACAAGTGAAGTGGTTTCCTCACATATCTACTCACTATTACCTACAGCTCGAATACGACTACTATATAATCAATTACAAGACAAGTACTACTCCTGCACATATACCCCATCCATACTCCCATTTTCTCACATTCTCACCTCTCCACTTAGTTTCAGTTAATCCACAGACATCCACTTTCGCATCCTCAAGCACCTGGACAATCTCTCTCTCTTTCTCCTCATCATTCGCACCCCTTACATTCCACATAGCCATCCGTACCCCTTCCTTTGTTCGGTCCTTAGTCATCAACTTTTGGTCAGTCCTCGTCCGAGGCTTTTGGTTCGTATTTTTAGTTAACTGTTTTCCAGGGAGGGGCACTAACCCACCGCCAACCCACTTGCTGTCACGTCGAGAACACTTGATGGTATGAAAAAAATGTAAAGCTAACCAAGGTATTGCTGCAGAATTCATTTTAGGGATATCTTTGATATTATTTACATATGCCCATCCTTCCAGTTGACTGCTGTGAAGTGGAGCTGGACAGTTTTGCTGTGTTTGTTGTTTTTATTTCTTCTGTATGGCGTATTGCCAGATAGGTCAAGGGTAGAGGTTTGAGGCTTCTGCAGTATTATGTTCCTTTCTTGTACATCTCTGACTAAGAAGTGAGTGTTTCTCCTACTGTCAAAGTCAGACTGCAACGTTGAGACTGTAAGATGTATGTGTAGTCTGTGTAGCTGTTAACTAGATAATTCTCTCTCTCTCTCTCTCTCTCTCTCTCTCTCTCTCTCTCTTGTCTGTGTCAGTGTCTGACCCGTCAGTTCAGATCTGTGTGTGCTCAGGTACAGATCTGCAGCCTGTACCTCACAATCGAGTTAATCCTGTTTCATGACCAGATGTTGGTGACTAAACTGTCAACCCTGCTGGTCTTGCCTAGTGAGGAGTGTCATTAGACTTCCAGTGGAACAAAAAAGAAGACCCGTAATTCACAGCTGTCACCAAACCTTCAACCTACGTAAGCCTCGACTCTGACTCCTCAGTATTTCTACTGTCCTACTCCGTTTCCTCTATAAGTAGTCCATTTTTTCCACAAAATTTCACTGCCATTAATTGAGAACTTTTGGAGATGTAGTGAGGACAAACAAATTTCGCTGGTGGAAATAATGATTTGCAAAAGCATTGCTTTTACATGGGACACGCATTAGGATATAACACAATTTAGAAACCAAAACCTTTGTTGTAATTCGTGCCGTAACAAATAACTGGACATATGGTAAAAGCCTGCTACCATGAAACACTCTAACACATGATCCATAAAGAAAACTTTCTTGCAACAGTCCTACATGCTCTGACAAAATAAGAACACTTGCTAAGAACTTTCTTGCAGTACATGCTGTATCAGTTATAACTTATGGCCTAAACCAAAAGCTTTCCTTCAGTTTATCTGGTGGTGTATAAAAAAAAAAATACAGAGAGCAGTTTTGTAGTGCACGTACATGCTTGAACACAGGGTTGATACTAGAAGCTTTTATGAATGCCATGCTTACACAAAGTATATACAGTAGAGAGAGAGAGAGAGAGAGAGAGAGAGAGAGAATGCCACTATTCATGAAATCATAAATACCCGGATATATATCACGTTTTTACTTAAAATATACTGTACCTGATCTTTGAGGTTATCATCTGAGAAGAGTGCCAGTAAAGTGCACGAAGTGCACTTTAGTGAGAGTGTGTAGAGCGAGCGAGAGCCCTGTTATCGCAATTACCCTCTGATACACCGAGACGGGAATGTCAAGCTTGCTATCTTCTCGAATTCAAGTCAAAAACTTTGGTTATGCTGTTTCCATAGCAACATCGACGAGGTATGGATATTCAACGGCGCATCGACTTACTACAAACAAATCTCGCACTTGTTGTTTTCAACTTTCCTCCAGCATAACAGAAGCGTCACATCGTGCGAACCACGTGCATAAACACATGGCCGAGTGGTTTCAATGAACTACAGCAAATTGTCCGCTATCAACCTCATGATGAAAACAAGAAACAGGGCGTTCCTCCTGGATGATTTCTCCCTGGATGATATTCGGCTATTGATTAAATTAAAATTTGCTCATTGGGTATTCTGGACCATAAACAGTTCTATGAAGTAAAGAAAACTGAAGTTCTTAATATAGCTCAAGGTTTGTGAGAGCAACACAGATTCCAAAGGTATGTGAGTGCTGGAGTAAAGCAAGGCTTCGTAGCATTAATCACACATGCAGTGCTAAATTCTAATATCTCCGCTGCCAACCTGCCACGTCAACGAAACTGAAGCTATAAAGACTTCGTTATTGATGAGATGATAAATGCCAGAAAAGGGTGTTTTCCCTTGGTGATTTCACCAGCAAAACATAGCAAAATGTCACTGTAAAATTATAGGCAGTTTCCGATGTTTAACTGCAAGAGCTATTATCAGAAACAGTGTTACAACGGAAAATCGGTTTTAATTTAATTTTCGTAATTCAGGCGTTCACTGATCAGAGCCGAACACTCCGTTAGAAAGCTCGAGATTCCAAGGGGTTCTTACACGTTTATGGGTGAGTTCTTATTTTTATTAAAAAAAAAAAAATGCTGAATGAATATATCACATGCAAAAAGAATTCCAACTCTACTTCACATAGGAGTTAAGTTATTAGCTTCTGCTTAGCGTGACGGTCACACTTTGCTGGAGAATTCCACATCCCTACCTTTCGATCAGTGATGCACCTGAGGGTGGGTCTGGGGGAGGCTGTTTGAAACTGCCCCCCTGGGCCCCCAATTGAGGGAGGCCCCCAAGAGCTTTAAAAATTTATAAGCTTTTTAATTAATATTTAAAAATATATATATTTATCATACCGACAATCCCGGCTGAGATTTTATATAAGTTTTGAGAATTAGGTTGGCTAGGTTCTTTGAGGGGCCCCCCACCAGGAGGGGGGGGCCCCGCAAAGAATTTAGCCCCCCGGGCCCCCAAATCTCTAGGTACGCCCCTGCTTTCAATTATTTCATACTGATCGATCTGATCAGGTAGCACTACAGTATGTCTAGGAGTGCCTAGGTCACATGGCCTGGAAAGTTACATCAGAGCAGGTGATACTAGTTGTAGACCTTACTGTGATAATGGGTGCATGCAGATTCATCAGTGTTTACCATCCACCACACCAGGCCATCAGGATAGGTCATCAAGATAATGCCAGATTATACAGTGAGGTTAGTGAGCTAAAAGTAAAAAAGGTTGCATTTATCCCAGGTGATTTCTACTGTCACATTAGCTGGACAGACAAAACAAAGGATGCAGATGCAAGAAGGCTTATATATCACCTTCGCTGAGGATGCCCTCTATACCCAGTGATTGACCAGGCCCACATGGGAGAGGAATTTGTTAGATCTTATGTTCACCACCAAAAATGACTTCGTTTCCAGCTTGACGGTAGATGAGATACTGGGGGGAAGTGACCATAACCTGATTAGATTCTCAGTGTATGTACCAAAGCTTGAAGCCAATGGTCATCAGCATAGAAGAGCTAACTTCAGGACAATGGACTTCGGTGACCTTGGATAGAAGTGTGAGTAATGCATCTTAAAATGAGGCACAGTCTGAATGAGTCCTGATGTTCATTCAGAGATTGTAAAGTTCTTGCCCTTATAGCCAGGCAAATCACCACTGACTCAGCCAAAAATGCTAAAATACAAGACAGCAGCAACAGCTGGGAAAAAGCAGCATACCACAAGTTCTAAGACACTAGTAGTCTAGCATTCCAAAATTACTACATCCACCTGTTTAGTTGGATATTATCACCTGTAGACAGGGCCTAGTACAGTGAGGAACTATAGATAGCATCCTTATGCAATATTAATCCCAAGGACCTCATTGGTTGTGAGAACATCAGAAATTAGGAAGAAAACCGGACCATTGGCTGATGGCAAAGGAGTATTGCGAACTCTGATTATGATACAGTAGACATGCAGAGTTCTTGCTTCTCATCAGTGAAGAGAGGCAGGCATTACTTAGGAGCAGAATTGTATGAAAGGTCAAACAGATTAAAAGTCAACAAATTCTCTGTTCCTGATGAGTTTCTCCAAAGAGTTTTGCGCGAGTACATGACTAAATGGACCCTCACCAGGCTATCTTTTATAAATCGCTGACTACAGGCAAAGTTGCAACAGACGGGAAGAAGGCAAATGTGACCCCCATTTTTTTAAAAAGGGAGATTGCACCTATCCAAGAAATTACAGTCCAATTAAGTTTACATCTTTGGTAAGCATGGTACTGGATGGTATAATTGTAGACTGGATTGTACATCGTCTAGAATTGACTGGATTATTGAATGACTGGCAACACAGCTTTAACTTGCATCATTCATGTTTGAATAATCTAACTGAATTCTTCCACTGCATGCTTTCTGAATATGACAGATGCTGGGTAATTGTCATTCTTTATTTAACCATCCAAGAGGCATTTGAAAAAAACGCCTCAAAGAACACTGGAGGCAGAAACAGCACTCGTGAATCAGCAAGAACTAGCTGCGTGGATTGAAAACTGACTCGCTAATCTGTGCCGGTAGATGATAGTTAATAGGGAAACTTCTGAGTGGACGTCACAGTTACTTGCAAGTGGCGTTCCAAGGTCTCATTATTGTTAATTTATATTAACGTTATGCATCTAGACATTGTCAGCCGGACTGGAACATTTGTGGACAACACAAACCTACAGTAGAATGTAAAGTCACAGCATTCGAAAATGAAATAACTATGTGAAAAATTGGGTAAAATAAGGGATGGATCAGAACGGTGGCAATTGCCATTCGACCTTGGCATGCGCAAGGTCAAACACATTGTTCAAACACTGCCAAGAACTAACTATCCTTGTTAGGTTATGGGATCAGCAGTACTGAATTGAAGAATGGCTTAGCTGTACTAGTCGGCACTGACATTAACCCCCTAAGTCCAGATTGAAACCTATCATGCACCTCGCTGTATGCAGCAATACTTACAAAAATTCTATTATTTCAAACAACATTCACCACCTAGAACATTCAGTGGAAGACCAGAATTCTCACTATTTCTTTGTCTGTCCACTGCAAGTGTCCCTGTGTGTCTAGGTCGATACGTCCTGGACTGAGAAGATAGGTTACTCTGAAGGTTGGGGGAGGGACTGTGACTGGATGAGCGATTCAGTCCATGGCTAGGGCTGGCTGCCCACCTGGTGGGACAGGGATACCCTGCTCTCACTAACCCTCCCCCCCCACCCCATGTCCCATTAGATCTTCCCACTTCTCTTTACCTGCTCAAGCTACTGCTGCATGGATGAACAATCATCCTGTATATATAGCTCGTTTATTTTATTCACCCAATTTTTCGAACTGTTCCAGAGTGGTACTGTTCCCTATGGTGTGGTGGAGGTGCAAATACCAAGGTTTATCCACGACGATATATAGTCACTGTACAGTACTTGCTCCAGAAGATCACATCCACATTCACTCCAACACCTATTTTCTCGACGTTACTATATAAAACCACTGTACTTACTCCAAAAGGTCACTCACTTTCACTCAGTCAGTAGTTTTCTATACCGTACATCATAAAATCACTGTACAGTGTTTGCCTCGAAACATCATTTTCACTTTCAGTCCAACTCTTGTCTTCTTCACAATAGCATACAAAACCACAGTACAGTACTTGCCTCAAAAGATCACTTTCATTTTCACTCCAGCAGTTGTTTTCTATACCGTACAATTCAAAACCATTGTACGGTATTTGTCCCAGAATACGACTTTCACAGTCACAACAACACTCTTTTTCTATACTGCCGTTTTCCTAACCGTATAATATTTACACAAAAAAGCTATTAACTTCTCCCAGTTCATACTTCACTAGCAGTAATGGCACGCATATGTAGGTGGCTGATTTTGTCATAATACATATATTCTGTACCAACTTTTCCTTTTCTGCTAATAACTTTTGAATAAAGAACTTATTCCTGTAAGTTCTCTCTTCAGTATAGGAATGCCACTCAATTCTGTATGGTTACTTTGGTTATAATACTTACCCTCAATAATGAAGTTCTTCTTACCTTCTGTAACTTATGCATAATCCACTTTTTCCTTCAATTTTACCTCAATAAATGAATGTTAGTTCCTACTTTGGGAAAAGCATACTTATTCTTTGCACTGAAGTATTCCTTATATTTCTATAAATTTCATTTGTTTCAATTCTTATATGCAAATTTACGTTACAACCACTCGCCCACGCACCAGTGAAATACCAGCTGGAGCAATATGAGTGGTGATGAGGCAAGGGTGACGCAGTGAAGGCTGGGCAACCGTAATATGGTGTTTATGTCACGTGTAACTTCTGATCGCTAGACCCTCCTTCTCAGGGCCCGATGTCTCAAATGTCTCTCCCTCGGCATCAGAAGGGTAGGGGAAGTCCTCAGGCTATGATGGATCTTCAAGGTTACTCTCAAGTTGTGGTAATGAGGTATGAGAGGAGGCACAAAAGGATGTCAAGTATATGTCACTCCCTACATGGTAATTTCCATCCCCAGGCACTGACTCCTCACTCGATATACATGATACTGTCACCTTCAGTTTCCTCCTGATTGCACTTTCACACAACCCCTTCCACGAGTGAGAAGCTTGGTAGGTAGAAGTGCCAAGGACTAGACTGGTTGTGGCAGGAGGAAGCAAATCGGACAATGCGGAATGAAACTCATTTCTAGCCCTACTCTTTTGCACATTATTATTTTTTTTTTTTTTTTTTTTTTAAATAACAGAACGGAGGAAGGAAAAACAAATGGAGAAAAAAAAATAATCCATACACCAGATTACTGGTGTCCTCTGTTCATAAAATATCTGTAAGAATTAGACTTGAACAGTTGTAGGTTGAAATTTGGAGGAAAACAACTCTGGGGAAGCGAGTTCCAGAGAGATGCAGTTCGGGGAATGAAAGAATTCTGATAGGCAGAAGTTCTGCAATGTGGTTGAGTGACATTCCAGTCATGAGCGTTACCAGATGCCCGTGTAGCACGAGGGAAGGCATGGAGAGGTGGCACCATGGACGCAACTTCGTCTGAGCATTTGCCAAAAAAATATCTGTAAAATAATGCAAGGGAGGCAACATTCCTTCTTACTTGCAGGGGAGGTAGTTTATATGTAATGGCAGGGTTGTTAATGATTCTAACAGCTTTATTCTGAATTTTGTCTAGTTGTCTTAATGCAACCTCTCCACAACCATTCCACAAGGGTGAGCAATATTCAAGCTGAGAGCGCACATGACTCTTATAAATTATAGCTAACTGCTCATCGGCGAAGAAGTTACGGACTCTGTACAATAATCCAAGTTTCCTTGAGGCGGTTTTAGCAAAGTGATCTGACATGAGAGGTCCAGCTGAGGGCACTGTTAAGTGAGACACCAAGAATTTCAATACTTTTGGAGATGGGAATATTAGTAGCACTGAAGGTAATGTACGAATCTGGCAATATCTGTCTATTAGTAAAGCTGTATATATTTAGTTTTACTAGCATTAAAAGAGACAAGGTTGTTTTGTCCCCATTCACTGATTGTAGATAGATCTTGATTTATGGAGATGGCTGTATTGAGTTGAGAGGTAGAGATATTAGACTTTGTAAATGGATGTCTGAGTGTGAATGAACTATGTAGTGTTGAGTCATCTGCATATGAGTGAATGGGATTGTGAGTGACAGATAAGAGATCATTAATATGAACCAGAAATAGGGTTGGCGCCAGAACTGATCCCTGTGGCACGCCGGCGTTAATTGAGTGGAAATTCGAATATACATCATCTACTTTTACTCTTATTTTCCTGTCACTAAGATAAGAAGAAATCAGAGGAACAAAAGACGTTAGTCCATAGCAAGGGAGTTTGGACAGCAGGGAACGGTGCCATACTCTGTCGAAAGCTTTAGAGACATCAAGAGCTACTGCATGAGTTTCTCCAAAAAGATCAATTGATTGATGGATGGTATGAGTTAAGAGATTGAGTATGTCAATGGTGGATCTTTCGTGGCGAAAACCGTATTGTCTATCATTAATTAAGTTGTTGGATTCAAGATGTTAACAATATGCTTATTAATTAAAGTTTCAAATACCTTACCAAGAGAAGATGTGATAGCTATTGGTCTGTAATTGGAGGGGTCAGACGAACTTCCTTTCTTCGGAACTGGGTGGATATTGGCTTCTTTCCATGAATTTGGGAATAAAGAAGTACGTATGCATAGTCTGAATAATTTAGCTAGGACAGAGGCAAGTTCAGTAATGCCAAAAACCTGCCTTTCTTATGCTTGCCTGATGCAGTGGTGACAGAAACAAAAGGCTATCGCCTCAAACCGTGGTAGGAGGAGCAAAATGCTATGCCTGTCAGCCAGGGTTCTCCTGACACCTGATTTTCGACAGTCAGTGCCATCAACCAGGTTTTAGGGGTTACATACTCTCTCTCTCTCTAAAAAACAAAAAAACAAAAATGCATTGAAATAAAGAAACAGAAAATTTTGGGTTACAAGGAGGCATGGAAATACTAATCTCTGTACAAGCATCTTGTACGGCTGCATCTGAAATATGCAGTGCAAACTGGATGCTGACCCTGAAGATGGATATGGCAAGGCTTTAAGGGAGTTCAGGCACTAGGATCCCATACGTCAGTCACATACGGCACCAGAGAAAGCCACAGACACTGGGACTCATTTCGCTAGAGATTAAGTGGTTCTGCACACAGATAAATGAGGTTTTCAATTCCTTGATGGTTATGATAACATTGAATACCACGACATGTTTCGTTAAACAACTCGGTGAAGAACTAAATATGGAAGTTTAACTGGGAGCATCACCAGCATGATACACTAGGCAATTTCCTCATATACTAGAAAACAGAAATTTTCTTTTAAAATGATTGTTAAGAAGAAGGAATGGCAAAAGTACACAGATAAAGGATGAAAAAAGCACAGAAACAAGAGAGCATTCAAGATGGGAGGAGATCTTGAGACCTATACCCATTACTACATTCCACATTTTAGCCACAGACTTGTAGCTGGTGGAATGCAGTAATGAGTATAGGCCAGATCTCCTCCCATCCTGAATGCTCTTTTATTTCCGTACATTTGTCAGCTCTTATCTGTGCACTTTTTCCATTCCTACTTCTTAAATATCATTTTAAAAGAACATTTTTGTTTTCTAGTTTACGATCTTTTTGTGAAGATATAATTATGCATAAAGCAAGTGTTAAATTTGTGTTGCAACATGCATAGCATACTGAAAGACAAAAGCGAGGGTACCTTCCAGTGCAAAGAAGTGTTTTTACACGTTCTTTAACTGTAGGCGAGCTGTAGCTAGCCAGTATTGCACAAAATGGCGTACTTACGGGTGACCGCGATGCAGATTCCAGGCCGTAACTCGCGAACCGTAGCCTGAATACTTTTCTAAACAATAAAAGAAACATCTGCACTTGACAAACAGCATTTTGGTGTATAGTACGCTAGCGTACTCCTTTTTGATTTGGAGTTATGACTGATGAAGAAGAAAGAAAGAAGAAAAAAAAAATCGATATTTTTGCGGTTTGATTTTGTGACTCCTACGAAGGTTAGCAGGCCTTTGTGAGTAATTCTGCACTTGAATAGCGAAGGTCTTTTAGTTCATAAACTTAGAACTAAGCTTTGCGACCGTTTTCCCGCGAATGCTTCTATACCCTATAAGACAGGACGCCACTCTTATCCTGCGCAATTCCTACTTACGAAGTGCTACCGCACACCGTGATAACATCTGCAGAGTCTAAAATCGGCTACCATTACAGGCTGTTCACGGTTCCTCGGTGGATCAGTTCAAAGCTTGTTTAGACAAAGTTTCATTAGGTCTAACATAGAACTAGATTGAATTGTTCCTCCATTTCTAACAAATTTTCTAGTCCTGACCTCCGAAATTAGATGCACATCCTTTTCTGTGCCTGTTCTGCGGGTGGAGTAGCAACTCGTAACTTGCAACTTCATTCATAGTACCTCCTCGGTCGTAATGCATTTTCAGGTACTACTTGACCATATTACTCTCTCTCTCTCTCTCTCTCTCTCTCTCTCTCTCTCTCTCTCTCTCTCTCTCTTTATTGTCTTTTCCATGTTTTCCTCAAATCTCACTTCTTACAATACAGTCTTCCAAACTTGCTTCTCCTTTTGTGTCCTTTTATGTACGGTAGTTCCTGCCATCTGTCTATGCCTTTCTCTTTTCTCCCCTTTTGTCTCTTCAGCTTCTGTACCATTTCCTTATCTATTTTGTCCCTCTCTCTCTCTCTCTCTCTCTCTCTCTCTCTCTGTTTGTATGTGTGTGTGTGTGTGTGTGTCTTCTCTCGGTTTATCTCTTTCCCTTAGTTGACTAAGTCTCTCCTGTCTATCTCGTGCCTCTGATGTCTCTGCCTCTCTTCCAAAGTTTATCTCTATGTCATTTTCATTCTGCCTCTTTCTGTTACTCCTTTATTGATGTCCGCCTCTTTATCTGTCTCTTTTTCTGTCTGGATCTGTTGCCGCGTCTTTGTTCGTCTGTTTAAGTTTGTATGTGTGTGTGTGTGTGTGTGTGTGTGTGTGTGTGTGTGTGTCTGTCTGTCTGTCTGTCTGTCTCTGTCTACCTATGGCTATCTGTCTATATATCTACCTATTGATCTATTTGTCTATCTATTTACGTCTTCCTACCATCTATCTATCTGCCTCCCTCTAGCTTCCCACCATAATATCATTTTAGATCTTCATTTTCACCCCATGTTCTTTTCTTATCCTGATTTCGGATTCCAAGCTTTATTTTCATTTTATCGGCAGCAGTGTTTCGTCTCTCTCCCTTCTTATCTTACCCAATTCTCTATTCTCTGCTCCTTGCTTACTTATCTTTCTCTTCCTGTCTACTCCTACTCTCCCAGCTTCACCGTACATACCTATCTGTCGACCTTTTCGTCTCCGTACCTACTTTCCTCCCTTCCTACTTACTCATCAACCAATCTCCCTGTCCCCTTGCCCTCTGTCTTCTCACTGCTACACTCCCCTACTACACTCCCTGCCTACCTCCTTCCTCACTCTTTCATCTCTAATTCCCACCCTACTTTGCTTCCATCGCAAGCTACTTCCTCCGTACTTCCTTCATAACTACTGGTCTCTCTTCCTTTTCCTCCTCACCTTCCTACCTATCTCCTTACTTACCTTGCTCTTCTACTTCCCTACCGTCCTTATTCTCCTCCCTCCTTACCCCCTTTCTTTTCACTACCTACCTTCCAACTTCTTTCCTCCTTACCTCCCGCCTCACTTCTCTCCTCTTTACCTGCCTTTTCCTTTCTCTCCTCGTTACTCTCCCTTTTTTTTTTCTCTCTTCCCCTCCTTGTTTTCCCACTCCCTTATTCCTTTCTTACCTCCTACCTCCATTCTCCCCACCCTGCCCACCTTCCTTACTTTACATACCTCCCTTTTCAACCTACTTCTAATCTGTAACCTCGAGTTTTTCAGGATTCTTGCAGAGTGTAGCTGCCATATTATGCCTGGCTGAACAAAAGGCATGGAAGAAGAATATATTCACAGGGAGGAAATGCATAGAAAGGGTGCAGGTGCGAGCAATATTAATGGAACCAGTCTCTTGACGTTAGATGAGTCAGGGTGAGTATCGTGCATTGGTGGGTGGTTGATATTGATGTTTTAGTGGGCGAGCTTATTAATTATATATTCACCCATTATTGTGCCCCTTGTTCAGCTAAACTGAAAGAACTGGGTATTTCTAATACTTAATAAGGAAAAAAAATAAACGACTAAACCAATGAGCCTCGAGGCTGTGCAGCGATTGGCGTAGAGCAGTGCGCTAAATAGTCTTCCATTAAATCCCACTCTCAGCAAAATGTTGCACCAATTGGTTAGATTAATAAAATAGTTGAGATTTCTGTCTCCGATAGTGGGTTAATGCACTGAGTAAATCAAAATGAAACTATCATGTCGTAGCAGGAACAAAAATACTTCATCGTACTGAAAGAATGAACGTGGGATAGAGGGTGAATTGGATTGAAGGAGTGGGGGTAAAGGTACCGACGTGTGATAGTGAGGGATACTGGTAAATTAGCCAGTGGGTGATAAATATTGTAAATTAACAAGAAAGTAAGGGCATTCATGTAACTATAATTCTGTGCTCTTTTATACTGTACATCATACACATACACTTCTTATAGGACCACGTCTACATATTGTGCGTCACTTGGCTATGACATTCCGCTTACGGTGTATTGCCTCGTTGCCTTTTAAGTCAGCTGTTGGTGCAGATTCTGTGCCACAAGGCAGCGGTTGCCGCGTGGCAGATGAATTATTTGAGGGGAGCATGTGCAGTTGCGTAGAGAGACGGACGACCAGGCAAATGAAGTGAAAGAGCGTTGTTTTATTGAAGTGAGTGGCACAGAAAGCGGTAAGATAAATATTCTGACCTGACATGGCCATGTAAATAGGACGGAGAAAAAAACCCTGACTAGAAGAGCATATGTCACTGTGGGAGAAAGGGGTAGTGGGTGAGAAATGATGAGATGGAAGGATTGAGTGGCGATACATGAGAGAGGTGTGAGTCGGAAGGAGGGCAGCCACGTCGTAGAAGACAGAGCAGCATGGAAGCTATTTGTCTGTGGCCACTCTTTAAGGGTTTGAGACATCTGGCTATAGACAGATAGATTGGTAGATTGCAGATGATTGTTGCGTTCACCTCAAACGGCATTGAACAAGGATATGGTGTGTGTGTGTGTGTGTGTGTGTGTGTGTGTGTGTGTGTGTGTGTGTGTGAGAGAGAGAGAGAGAGAGAGAGAGAGAGAGAGAGATCAAAGAATTAATTAGGTAGGGTTCGATTCGAGTATTTAATATCATACAAGAGATTGATAATAAGTCCATTCAAAGAAGTAAGCAATGGAAGTTCTTTGTTAAGACGAATATTAAATATATAGTTAAGGGCATGGTAACATAAGATTTGAATGTAAGTAATCATACGTTGTTAAATTTCACTTCCAATGTTTGTTATTTCTTTTTAATATTTCTTCGTGGCATTTGTTGAAGTCCATTTGGCACACACATTCCCGAAGAAATGACCCCGAGCACCAGCACTCCGCCCACTAACCTCCCTCACCTCCTCATTCACGTGTCACTTGCTGACTCCGCTCTCCTCCCCTAGAAAAGATTAAAGTGCCATCTGTGAGTGTCACTCATACTAAGTAACAGCATCCTCACAAAGGGCATTCACGGCCTCTATTAACATCATTTAACTCCCACCTGGGATATAAAAGTGCTTTCATTTAGACTTTAGAGGGTGCCCTGCTAGCAGAATTCCTGCAAATGACCACGGATGATGGAGTCCCACACAATTCGTGCCTCGCGAGGCGTTCCTCCATCTTTTCATGAATCTTGGATTTATTGTATGTAGTTACTGGAATGATATTCCTCATCCTCGTTGCCAGTGCACTAATCCGCACTTGCCATAACTTATCCTATATGGTGGAGAGAGGATTAGCTACAGTGAGAAGAGAAGGGTCAAACAGTGTTGTCACCCTGGGCAGCACTATTCTTTTGCCGAACAGTGACATACCCCTGCACAGTGTGTCCACTGTTACTGGAGTAAACTCCAGCACATCTACTTTACGGGTATGGCTGTTAATTTTGTTTGAATCCTCAACCAACTTGTCTTCTAGGTCTTGACTAAGTTTGCACAATCTCCTAACGAAAGAGTGGTCAGAGTAAAAGGAATCTGTGAAACTACAGGAGACGGCTACACAAATATTATTATTGCGCATTGTGAAATTCAGTAACAGAGACGACTTATGAGAGGCAAAAAATAAATGTTAGTGATTAACACCTTAAGGAGGAAATGGAACAAGCTGCAGTTATTTTTACGATACATAAGTTGAGGGTCGTTAGGTGTTACAGGGTTTTTAAAAGAGTATGCAATATTAAAGGATAATTATTCAATAATACTGAAAACAGGACAATGAATTGTCTTGTGAAAAATCAAGCAATGATTACTTTATGCCAGCTTACTTCGCCGATTCTCTAAGGACGAGAATTTATAAATTTTCTCAACAGTACACAGCAGAGACTAATTCCTCACAATTGCTGTTTGTTAGTACTGTTAGCCTCTGGAGAAAGTGACTTCACCCCTGGCAATCAATAACTACTGCTATTAATGATAACAGATTCTTGCTGTTGCATTAACTCCTAGATAGCACAACGGATTTTAAGCTTAATACAAAAGACTGGCCTAAATACTGGTTATGAATCGCAAAGCGTTTATGCAAACTAGGAGCTATAAGTGAAATAAGCTTAATATGGAGAATAAAACACGAGTTTATATTACATTAAGCTCGAGAAAAAGAACTGTTAAATTTATTGATTACAAAGAAATAAATTTACGTTACATTTCAAAATGAATTCAAAATAAGGAGATCGCACTCGCTCACTCAAAACCTAAACTCTTAAACCTAGGAAAAAAACAAAAAGAAATACTGGTTGGAAAAGTGGACAAAGCGGATGACTGGGTGTCGTTACTGAGGAAGGACACTGCACATGCTGAGTCTCTCACCAATCACACTAGGTGGAAATTCAGGAACTGTACAATGGCGGCACTGCTACGCTCTGGGCCCAACCTGCTTTCATGACGCTCAAACCTTGACTGACTTCAAATCGTGGGAAAGAGGCAAGTGTCCAGCCGCATTGCTAACGGCTAGAATGAGCGAAACACGCCCATAATAAATCGCTCAGCGGAAGTGCTAATGTCTCACACAAAGACGATCATTTATGACACAGTGAATAATTGTTCTGAAAACACTCCCGACCGGGTGAATATGTAGCAGTTAAACTGAACGATAAACACTGGGATCCCACTAGAGTTTGCGGTTTCCCACCAAAGTTGACGTCACGAGCTGACTCGTGACATTACGCCCCATCAAAAGTGAAATTTTTTCTCAGGAAAAAATTTCAATATACATACATATAAATCCTACTCAATCACACAAGATTCACACTGTGGTGTGTGTGTGCTATCCTGGTACAGGAGAAAGTCACAGTCGCCAGTGAGCAAAAAAAAAAAAACTCATATTTACGTTAATAGAAGCAAGCTTGAGGGAAAAGCTCCGTGACGACGGTGAAAAATCCTGTACTCAGGTCAAACTGAGCGAAAAATTCGCTACATTTACATTAACAACTAATTGTTATGTAGCATGATGTATGTAATACATGGTGTAGGTGTGACAGTTGTGGTGTAACTGTACCTACGTGTAAAATCATGTAATACAAATCTATATATTAATGACGACGAGGCAGAAGAGAAGGGGTGGCAGCATGTGACAGGGACGACCAGCTGATCTGCACGACAACCACCTGCACCTGTGAAAGAAATTAATTTGGAGCATCAAAAGCGTCATACCTCTCTCTCTGCCTAGCAATCAGTACTTATGTCATTATTAACCAGGAAACGTAGTCTTAGGATTCACAAATCGCTCAGGACCTTTATAGTTTACTGGTTAATGCTTATTAACTAGGAAACGTGCCAGTTCTTGAATTGCTCAAATCTCTTAGAACGGGCAGTTTACTAGTTAACCTAACATTATTAACCAGGAAACATGCCAGTTCTTGAATTGCTCAAATCTCTTAGAACAGGCAGTTTACTAGTTAACCTAACACTACACTTATGACTAATAACAGGAAGCTGAGAATCGCTACGCAGTCTCGGGCAGGTCACATTTTAACACCCACCGTGGATGTGAACACTCATGTGGATATTGTGCATTCCCCAGGAATCCTCAGAGAGGCCCGCAGCTCAAGACGTTCCACAAGGTAATTCATACACAGCCTCGGACTGTCTCTGCAGGGTTCTCAAAATCCCCCTTAACTTATGGTATACATGTATATACAGGCCCTGGACATACTGTGTCCTGTAGAGCCAACGGGCGAGACGTCAGGTCTTACTAGTACACTTTTAACTGGGAACCAAGCTGGTCCTTCGATTACTCAAATCTCTGAGAACACCTATCTTACAGAACCCAGCATGCAAAAGTTGCCCGTGTTAGTCATTAGTTAGTAGGTGAGACATCGGGTCTGCACCCACATTACCACTGCCCTCTCTCTCAACTGCATCAGAGATTACAGGCGTGGTTTCAAACGGCGCAGGAAGGACATGTCCCTGATTAGTAGTATGTGGACACACATTGCAGGAATGCACAAAACTATCTCGTCCCATCCCTGGCCATAAAAAGTCAGCTCGGATATGGCCCTGGGTTTTCCTTTTGCCCAAGTGACCTCCTGAGGCTGAACAATGACCCCTTTCTAACACTGCTTGGCGGTATTTAGCAGGAACGACGAACTGCAGTCGAACCTCGCCCTCGGGTGTTCATGACTCATGGTAGAGCCGTCCTTGTTTGCGAAGGAACTTGGCTTGACTTCCCCGTGAATACTTTATCACTCTACCCTTTTGTTTCTTCCGCACGGCAGCAAGTGTCGGGTCAGAATGTTGTTCTTGAACAACAACTTGACTACACATCAGATCTTGCGGCAATTCAATGGTCACCGGGGTGACACAGTTCGGAGCCTCAGTGGTGGCTCGTGTTACTGCAGCCGAAGTCTGAGTAGCATCATCTTCAGTGCAACTATCCTTGGCACCGGGAATATTGCCTATGATTAGGTCAAATAAAGGTTCTGGCATGACAACTGCAACTGTCATACCAGTGTAAAATGGAGATGCCACCTGGATACGTGCCTCAGGGAACAATCTCACTGATCCATCAATAAGGTTAGCTTGGATCTGTCGACCTGTGTACTGCTCAGGCCGAACTAAACTCTGCTTGACAGAGCAACCTGAGGACCCATTGTCTCTCAGGACCTTCACAGGAATGCCTCCCACAAACCCTGACTGAACAAGGAAGGTACTGTCACCTGTGGGAGGGCCTGTGGAGGAAGCAGCTAGCCACTGATTAGGCTGCTGAATAAATGATGCGGGAAAAATGGTGCCCTGAGAATTAGATACTTGAGGGGTCGTACTCACTGCCTAGGGAGATGGAGCATTGGCCATCTGTGGAGGGGGGTTCACTGTCACTGTGGGACTAGTGAACTGTGGGGAAGTACCCATACTGGTAGGGACGTGACCACCGTGGTGCTGCTGAGAAATGAAGGCTGCGTTCGCCTCCTGCCTCCTATTCACTTGAGCTGGTGGTGAAAAGAACATTCCCAATGGTCGGTTGCGTGGCTGATACTGGTGCTGGTTAGGGTACTTGTTGTACTGCTTCCAGTCAGGCTTCTGAGTGTTTTGCCCCTGGTCCTTCCTCTGTGGTTTTGGACCTTGGCCATTATTCCGAGAATGGCCTTGTTGCTGGGATTCAGTCTGAGACGGTTTCCCAGATTTATCAGGTTTCCTGTTCCAGGTATGCTGCTTGCGAGTTTGATACCCATATGCAGTAAAGAATGCGTCAGCCTTCTTCACCATTTGGCTGGCATCTCTTACCTGGCAGATCTTAAGTTGAGCCATAAGTTCAGTAGACCACGACTTTTCTAGCTGTGTGTGCAGCATAAGGTCAATTATCCCCTCATGCCTGGAAGGAGTTTCATCTTTCTCCATTCGCTCATCTAAGTAAGCAGTAAGCCGGTCAAGAAACTGAAAGGCAGTCTCTTTATCCTGTAAACGCGCCCTCATGAACTGACTCTTGGCGTCATCAACTGTGAGACTGTACGCATTGATGAGTGCGGCCTTCATCATCTCATACGTGAGATTGTCTGCACGAATTCTGTGGAGAATATCGAGGGCAGGGCCCTCAAACAGGCTAAGAAACTGAAGCCGCTTAGCTGCATTATCCAGCTGGTACAGTTGAGCCATGTCTTCAAAACGAGCTATGTATGGCTCGATTCGCTCGTCTTCCTTGTATGGGGGAAGCTTGATGTGTGGGGTCGCCATAACATGTGCAGGGAGAGCGCTCGTGGAGCTTGGGCCAGCTGCACCAGATGTGTCTGAAGCCAAGGAATCTCGCTTGAGCTTCAGCATTTCAATGTCATGCTTTTTGCATGCTTTTCGCTCGGCACGTTCGTGTTCTCGTTGCTCTCGCCCATATTCATGTTTTCTCTCTCGTTGTTCTAACTCGAGTTGACGTTCTCTCTCACGTTGTTCTCGCTCATATTCGCGTTGTTCTCGCTCTTGTTCTAACTCGAGTTCGCGATGTTTTCGCTCGTGTTTACGTTCTCTCTCACGTTCCTCGCATTATTTTCGCTTGTGTTCACGTTCTCTTTCGCGTTCTTCACGCTGAATTTGACACTCTTCATGAGCATCATTCTCGCATTGCTGTTCGTAATTAAACCGAGAGAGGACAAAGTCCTTAATTTCAGTTGGGTCTGTAAGACCCATATCTTTGGCTTCCTGCACATAAACGCTGGTGGACATGATGCTAACTCAATCTAAGTAAACTAGCGACTCAGTACTGACTGCAATTTTTTTTTTCAGAGAAAGATGTCAATAATCGAGAATAAAGAATATAGGCACAGGGTAGTGGTGACCAGTTTTATCTAATTAAACTGGTAAAGAAAGAAAATTAAACAAACAACTGACTGCGAAAATTATTATGTAAATTAATAAAAATGAATCAATAATCACCAGTAAGATAGTGCCTATAGACTTTAATGATAAATATCTAAGTATGAACAAGTGAGTGTTATCTCGTGAATAACTTTAGAGATAGGTGTTAATATCCTGGAATGAGGTCGCCAATTGTCACGGGGTTTTTAAAGATTGTACAATATTCAAGGATATTTTCGGTAATACTGAAAACAGGGCAATGAATTGTCTTGTGAAAAATCAAGCAATGATTACTTTATGCCAGCTTACTTCGCCGATTCTCTAAGGACTAGAATTTATAAACTTTCTCAACAGTACACAGCAGAGACTAATTCCTCACAATTGCTGTTTGTTAGTACTGTTAGCCTCTGGAGAGTGTGACTTCATCCCTGAGAATCAATAACCAATGCTATTAATGATAACAGATTCTTGCTGGTGCATTAACTCCAAGATAGCACAATGGATTTTAGGCTTAATACAAAGGACTGGCCTAAATACTGGTTATGAATAGCAAAGCATTTATGCAAACTAGGAGCTATAAGTGAAATAAGCTTAATATGGAGAATAAAACACGAATTTACATTACATTAAGTTCGAGAAAAAGAACTGTTAAATTTATTGATTACAAAGAAATAAATTTGTTACATTTCAAAATGAATTCAAAATAAGGAGATCGCACTCGCTCACTCAAAAGCTAAACTCTTAAACCTAGGGAAAAAAACGAAAAGAAATACTGGTCAGAAAAGTAGACAAAGTGGATGACTGGGTGTCGTTACTGAGGAAGGACACTGCACATGCTGAGTCTCTCGCCAATCACACTAGGTGGAAATTCAGGAACTGGACAACGGCGGCACTGCTACGCTCTGGGCCCAACCTGCTTTCATGGCGCTCAAACCTTGACTGACTTCAAATCGTGGGAAAGAGGCAAGTGTCCAGCCGCATTGCTAACAGCTAGAATGAGCGAAACACGCCCATAATAAATTGCTCAGCGGAAGTGCTAATGTCTTGCACAAAGGTGATCATTTATGACACAGTGAAAAATTGTTCTGAAAACACTCCCGACCGGGTGAATACGTAGCAGTTAAACTGAACAATAAACACTAGGATCCCACTAGAGTTCGCGGTTTCCCACCAAAGTTGATGTCACGAGCCGACTCGTGACAGTGGGGTAGTATTGTACATGAGGAAGGGTGGTGGGCCGTGGGGTAGTACATGAGGGAGGGTTGTGTTCGCTGGGATAGTACACGAGGGAGGGTGATATGAACTGAGATATTACGTGAGAGTGGGTGGTTGGTTGAGTGATACAAAAGGCAGGGTGGTTTCTTATTAGGAAGACTCCACTATATCAATAACCCCTTTTCTGAGCTGGTAGTGAGGGTGTTAAAAGATACTTTGAACCGAAATTGCAGAAAACTGCAATGCACTATTTAACATCCCGACGTCAAGGAAGAAATCTAAAGTTTATAATATATTAGGGAAAATGTGGGTCAGAGACACAGGTTTTGTGAGATAGCAGCAAAAGTTAGCCATTGTACTCTCACTAGCCAATACTTCCCAGTTTTTGGTATACTAGACATAGTGAGAAAATAATAAATTACAAAAAATGCGAATATCAGGAGATTAAATATATGAACAAATAAGAAAATAAATAAATAATCTTTTGTTTCGTCGGTGCTACAATTGAAGGACTAATTACTTATCAGTTCGCCTTAGGAAAAAAAAAAAATCTAATTTGATGTAAACTTAATAAAAATGTCGTCATATTATGCAATACAATAACCAAGTTTAGAAAAGTTTGCAACAGTTTATTCATGTTTATTTACAAGGAATCGAGTGTTCTCACTAATAACATGACAGAAATCATATATAAGCCCTGTTTATAATACGATTTTTTGCCTTCTCTTGTGTCTTACAAATATCTCAAAACGTTTTACAGCTCCTCGGTCCTGAGGGGATGGTCACCCCTGGAGATAAACTCTTTAAAAGTGTGAAGACACATAATTATACTAGTTGCTAGTAAATGTTATTTTTTTTTAATTAATAAAAACAAGTGCAGCGAAACAGTATCCTGTGATTACAATCACCGTGGCTATTGAATCTGCCTGGATAACAGATGAGGATCTAATTACTTCACTCAGTTTGAAGTTGGATTCAAATCATACCTTTGTTTCATACCAATATATGAATTCAGAATCACAAGGTAATATAATATACCATTAAAATAGTTTCCAACAAGGTAGAGACGCTGGGAACGAGACAAGAATCACTTGTGCATCATTATCTCTCTGGACAGCACTATACAAAATATTACTAAATATAGCAAAAAAGATTCATACTCTAATAAGTGCTCTGCCTGTGTGTGTGTGTGTGTGTGTGTGTGTGTGTGTGTGTGTGTGTGTGTGTGTGTGTGTGTGTGTTTAGCCTTCCACGGGAACCACCTTGTCATGGTGGGGGCTTGTGTGCCCCATAAATCTGGTGGGGTGTACCAGCGGGGGGGGATCCTCCCAGACTCAGCAGTAGAACAGGGTTAACCATACTGAAGGGGCTATCAGTGAGGGATCAGAGTAAGTGTTTTGATGCTCACTGCTTTGTGGACTACTGTTGCAACTCTGATCATTAGAGGGTCGTCGTGAATCTTCACGCAACCAGCACAGTCTGAGAAGGGAGAGGTCATGTGGTGCTAAGGACTGCGCACCCTCACCATCACATCAAATCCATTCATTGCGCAAACCCATTGTTTCATCCGTTCATCCAAATCAAAAGAGTTATGGCGCCAGGATAGGGTGACAGTGACAGATCTTGGATGTAGAAGGAAGTTGCTAGCTCAAGTCCTGCACATAGGTGGCACTGGTCCAGTGATAGCTGTCATGATGGCATACGAGGAGGTCATGCCTTTGGCAGCCATCTAGTGCGAATAATCAGCCAGAAACGGACTCCCATCTGCTACCAGAATAGGAAAAATTTAACACTTCTGGCAAAGCATTATAGGCTGCCATGGTGTTGATAAACATTTTTTTAATACAAGGAAGAAGGAACCAAAGGCCAGGAGCCGGCAAACCGTTCCTTCCAAGAAAAAAAAAAAAACAATACAACAAAGAACCAAATTCTAGATCCGTTCATATCGAAATGCCTAGACACACTGTGTTTGAAAGACTGGAGATCATAGCAAGTAGGATACAGACAGACCGAGACAGTTCCAAAGTTGACCTGTTGCATGAATGAAGGACTGGGAGCAACGGTTAACTCTAGCATTAGAGAGTTGGACAGAAATGGGATGAGAGTTTGTTGCTTGACGGTTGCTATGCGCCCACCCTGGAGGTGGAGGGATACATGCAGACAGTTCAGAGGAGTAGTGACCATTGAAGTAGCGATAGAAGAAAGAAAAAAAGGCAATAGTGCGGTGAAGAGACAGGGGTTGAAGTGAGCCAGTAAGAGGAGGAGAGTTAATGAGACGAAAAACCTTTGGTTCCACCTTGTTGAGAAATGCTGTATGTGTGGAGCCTCCCCACACATGAGAGTTGTACTCTACACAGGGGCGAATAAAACCTGTGTAGTCAACAACTGTGCAGAGGTAAAGGATGTTCGTGAACTCTGGAATGACAGCCACATCGTGTTCTGCTGCACCATTTGTCAGGAGCAGCTTGGTGACACGCTCCTTCCCTCGAGCACAGGCTTCTGTGGTTGCCCAGGTCACACGATCATCGCCCCCAAATGAGGAGTCAATGTCTAGATGTTGCAGCTCGTCGTACTGGTGAAGCACTCCAACAGGGTCTTCCTCACAACATCCTCAGAGAAGGAGTGCAGTCGTGTGCTCGGTTCTTCAAAGCCCTCAACAGTGTTTATGCGGTGATCCATTACCCTCTACTCCCTATCATCGAACAGTGCAAGCCTAACTGTCACCTCAGACAGATACCAAAGGCGACGAGTGAAGGCTGTGGCCTCAGCGTCCCTGATGGTTTGGTATATATGTTATGTCAGTTCCTTTAACCCCTACACCGCGGGCATGTTTACCGATGTTTTGCGTGTGCCGCGGGGTTATTCGGGCTCCAACAGACTCTCAAAAAATATTTGCAAAAAATCAGTTATTAGTCCCAGAATATTAAAATTAAATATGCTTATGGCACATACCTTCAGCTTTCTCCTGGAATGTTTGTTGAGCCTTAGTCAGTTACTGTAGGACTTGTGGAGACCTCTGAAGTTGGGTAACGAAGTCTCCACTTTACACTTCCCGACAACCTGTAATATGATTACCACAGCCAGATATTAACACTATAAACACTACTCTATGATTTTCAAGTAGTTTGGGATCCATACTCCAAAAAAAAAAAACACTGTGAAAGCAATGAAAATTATGAGCGCGTCTGACTGCTGCACTTGCGCTAGTTCACTCTTGGTACTCTGTCATTTATTATTCATAAAACCCCTCACACTTTATATTTCTATTACTATATAACACTTATGTATATATCTACAGTCTTTATCCATAAGTTTTCTTCAGTAGTATTAGTTTATTGTCACTGTAGGGATTCAATTTCTTTCAGTAAAATACATAGCATTCACTTTCTCGTCCTGTATACTAGCATTGAGAGTGAATGTCACTTTCATCTTCACTCTCATAACTCATAGTATTCAGACATGCTAGAGTGAAACTTTCACTTTCATTACTCCTAGGGTATATACTCGTATTCTTATAATACTACTCATTTACATTTCTATTTACGTTCTCTATTTTATTTACGTTATTTACATTTCTATTTTATTTACACTGTGTTATGCACTGTCACTTGAAGTAACTTATAAAACTATTTTCCATTGTTCACGTATATTTACATTCATTACTTTCACTTGCTGTTTACACATTATTTACAATTCCACTTGCACTGTTTTACTCAATAGAAAGATCGTAGTCACTCTTTTATCAATTGTCAGCCCTTTACCTCTTTCCACACGAGGTTTAGTAGGGGGTAAAGGTCACAGGGCCCTTTCATGGGGGTGAAAAAGGCCCTGAAGTCAGCAAGAGGAACAGACGCGTTCCTCCTCTTCAGAAGATGAGAGAGAACTGATAAGGGAGGGCCGGCCCGGGTAGAGGCCTACTTAGGGGATATTCAGTACTACCAACGTAGCTCTTGAAACAGCTATGTATTTCACTGAAATGATTGGCAGGAAATCTAGACAATACATTATAAATTAGGTAGTTCCAGGTGAATGTAAATATCACTTAGGCTTCTCCCTTCCCTCCTTATATGTATATTTATTACGAAAATAGATTATATGGCATATTTCAAGAGGAAAAAAACAGCGAAAATTAGTGAACGAGTGCACGTGAGGTGTTGTCAGGTGATAATTAGCCAATTCCAGGTGTATGGCACTCTCACTTACCTTATTTCTTTCTTGTATAAATTATTTGGTATAAGAATAGGGCATAGGGCTTATTTCAATGGATGAAATCAGTGAAAAATTCCAGGGAAGATTTACTTAGCGTAGCACGGCCGGGTAGGCGAGAGGATAGGGTAATGGAGGGGGGGTAGGGAGGGGAGTCAAGAACGGGGAGAAATGGCTAAATTGTCAACAATGGATGGGAGTACAGATGAGATTAGGAGTGCTGACTAGTGTTGGACATTGGCAGCACTGATAGATGATACAAGCCCCCACTTGGAAGCCCGGGTGAATTCAAAATAACACAGAATCACAAAAGCGACGCCCCGCGGTATGATCCCTTGCTCCCAAGCATCACGAAAGTGACGCCTGGCGGTTAAGGGGTTAAGAGGGTGAGGTCCATGTGGGGAGCAGCAGCTACTACGTGGCGGAGAATTGAGCTCGCACGTAGTAGTGCACAACAAAGACTGAAAAAATTCCGACAGTTTCCTCTGGAAATTTTCCTTCCAACTTGGTCCACGTGAAGATGAGCATCTGGGATGAAGCTGTCTGAACTGATCCAAGAATACCCAAAATTTCAAAGCATATATGGCCCTTGCCATCTAGCATGATGCAGCACATCTGGGGCCTGGAACTGGACAGGGGAGCAGTTGTAGGGTATGGATCCAAGGAACTTCTTGTAATCGTCCCAATGTTGCTGTTCACGAGGAATGCTTAAGCAAACTAGACTATTTCTTCAAACCACGGCTGGACCTCTAACAGGATGGTCTCATCATCGACAGCAGTAGTTTACTTTGTTTGATCAAAATATGCTGCCGCTTGTCGTGGAAGTTCTGGAAGAGGGTGGCTTCTGGTCCTTTGAACTGCTCCGTCAGTAGACACAAGAACATAATGGAGGCAGGCAAGGTGCAGTGGCCTGCCCAGCATTATCTCCAGGTGTAGACAGACTACCGAATTGGCGCCCATATTCACTGCGTTCATGTCAAAGCAGAGAACAACAAAGCGGTCACAACTTAATTTAATGAAAAGATGCACACACAGACAAGCATGCAGTACTACGCTTCGGTCACATCTACTCACTCCTCACAAACCTACGCTAATACAGCCCAGGAAAGCATAGGATTCGTAACACACACCACCTTCCTGTGCAACCCCTAAACACACAGCAATCATGATATTTCTCCTGCCACATTACCACCCAAAGTGGATTCAAATATCCAGCTAGCAAAAGCATATACAACTTTTCATTTTCTGACACACCCCAATATATATATATATATATATATATATATATATATATATATATATATATATATATATATATATATATATATATATATATATATATATATATATATATATATATATATATATATAAGAAACGAAAATGGGGTGTGATTTGGAAGTTTTTGTTTGGCAAATGACCTTACGATTGGTGGAACTATCTTTGAGCATAGAAAAATACTTATAATTACTTGGATTTCACCAGGTGGTAAACGCTGTAATCATACTGACCACACCGCAATTAGCAGAAAGCATAGGAGTTGTTTGCAAGATATTTGAGTAAGGAAGGGGGGCAGATATTAGTGATCATCAACTTGTGTCAAAGATTAAAATAAAACTTAAGAAAAACGTTAATGGTAATTGTACAGAAGGAAACATATGATTTTGATGAGGTGAGAAATGATGAGAACATGAAGGAAATGTTTCAGTGGGAATGTAGGAACTTGTTTCTAGTCCTTCAGAATATGATGGAATCTGATTACAATAATATTAATCAAATGTGGAGAGAGGTAAAAAAAAGGTTTTGCATGAGAGTGCTAAGGTTACTATTAAGAAAACGAGAAAAGCGAGAAGGAAAAAGTGGATATCAGGTGAAACATGGAATGCAATTCAGAAAAGGAAAGAGGCAAAATTAAGAAGTGAAGAACATGTTGATGGAGGTAGTTGGAGTACTTAGACCAAAGTACTGGAGTTTACATTTTGAAGTAAAAAGACTCGTTAGTCGTGATAAGAGGAGACTACAGTATATGATGAAAAGGCGACAAAGTCTGAAATTAAGATAAGTAAGAATGCCAGTCAGAGCACAAGAGCAGCGTATCAGGCCATAAAGGAGTTAACTGGGACTGAAAAGAGAAGGAAGGAAGTACCTGTACGAGATAGAAATGGTAACTTGATGACTAAAGATTTGGATATAAAAGGAGGGTGGAAAGAGCACTTTGAATCTTTTCTAAATAGACCAATCCCAGCTGAAGAGGACATTTTCCCACCCGAGAGAGATTTGCAGATAGAAACGGGATATAACCTTGGAAGTGGTAGCAAAATCTATAAAGGAATTAAAGAAATTTAAGGCCCCAGAAGAGGTTGGATTATATCCTGAAATGCTTAAGGTGGAAAATGATGAGTTGATGAATGAGCTTTTGAAACTTTTTAATGTGGCTTGGGATAATGGTGGAATTCCAGAGGAATGAAAAAATGGAGTGATTATAAAAATATCAAAAAAGGAAGATTTAAGGTGTGTGGAAATTGGAGAGGTATAACTTTGACACCTGTAGTTACAAAAGTCTTTTCCAAAATCTTGTTGAACAGAATAGAACCAGTAATTGGTGAAATTTTTCAAAGAAGAATAAGCGGGATTTAGAAAGGGTCGAGGTTGTGATGATCAGATTTTTATTGTAAGGCATCTAATGTAACAAGGTAATGAGATGAAAATGCCGCTTAGTATGTGTTTTGTGGATTTTGAAAAGGCGTTTGATAGTGTTTCACATGGATCTATGTTGAAAATTATGAGATTCTGTGGTATACCAGAAAAGTTTGTAAATATTATTAGATACCTGCATGAAGGTACTTTTTGTAACGTAATGGTGGGTGGTTCTTTGAGTGTTCCATTTGAAGTTAGGTCAGGAGTGGTTCAAGGAGGAGTTCTTTCCCCTTTACTGTTTGTTTTGGTTAGGAATTAAGTTATGAGAAAGGTTGTAAGGAGGACAGGTGCAGGAATTACCTAGAAAGAACATACGAGGCTGATGGATTTGGGCTATGCTGATGATATTGTACTGATTTGCGAAAGTATTTACGAGACGCGGAGGGTGCTTGATTGTCTGGTGGAGGAAGGAGAAAAAGTGGCATTGGTAATAAATTGTGGAAAGACTGAAATTATTCATATGAATGTGGAGAACCAAATCGACTATTGGGAATAAATGTGTTGAAGAATGTAGAAAATTATAAATATCTGGGAATGATTGTGAAACTGAGGATAGAATTAGACAGGCTTGGCGAGCTGTTGGAATGTTGAAATCTGCTAGGAATAATAATAGTTTTCAGGTCATACTAAAGTAAAAATTTATAAGTCCATGGTTAGATTAATTCTAATCAATGGGCATGAGTCATGGTATAGTACAATAGCAACAGATCAGAAAGTATTAGGATTTGAGAATAAAATACTGAGAAGGATTCTTGGTGTAAAGTGGCAAGACAGAGTTACAAATGAAAGAGTAAGGGATATTACGAGAGTTGAACAAGTTGATGAATATGTGAGACTGCCTTGCTGGAAATGATTGGGGCACATATATAGAAAAGAAGGCAATTTAATACAGGATGTGCCAGAGTGGACTGTTAGAGGAAGAAGAGGCAGAGTTAGGCCGAGGGAGACCTGGTTAAGGACAATGAAAAGAGAGGCAGGAGAGGAGTGTTGGTGGGACCTGAAGGAGATGGCAGGAGATAAGTATTGGTGGAGAGAGTTCATCGAGGCCTTATGCATCCCGTGGGGTGCTACAGGAAATGATTCATTGATATATATATATATATATATATATATATATATATATATATATATATATATATATATATATATATATATATATATATATATATATATATATATATGTACTAGGTGCTACCCAAAACTTCCAGTAATTTGAATAATGTAGGAAAATAAGTTACCTTAGCTCCTATTTCTCACTGTCGCCATTGAAGTAGTCCCCTTGGACATGTATTCTGTATAGTGGTCCCAGCAATTTTTCCACCAGTCCATGCAACCCTGGAAGGCTTCAGGCGTGATGGTCTTGAGCAACTCCTGCGATTCTGTCTGGATCTCCTCAATCGAGTCAAATCGACGCCCTTTCAGTCGTAATTTCAGTTTGGGAAATAGGAAAAAGTCGCAGGGGGCAAGGTCAGGCAAACAGGGTGGATGGGGAATGACTACCATGTTAGTGGAAGCCAGGAACTGTCGGACAATAATTGATGTGTGGGCTGGGGCATTGTCATGATGCAGGGCCCAGTCCTTGTCCTTCCATTGTTCTGGACGTTTGTGGCGGATGTTCTCCCTCAGACACTGCAAAACTTCACAGTAAAACTTTCTGCTAACAGACTGACTGTGTGGGACGAATTCCTTGTGAACAATCCCTTGGATATCGAAGAAAATGATCAACATTGACTTGACATTGCTGTGATTTTGACGTGCTTTTTTCGACACCGGTGAATTGGGAGACTTGCATTGCGATGACTGCTGCTTTGTCTCCGGATCATAACCATAAACCCATGATTCATCACCAGTTATGACCTTGGAGAGGAAGGTGGAGTTATCTCTGACCTGATTCTTGAGCTCCCTGCAAGCTGCAACGCGATGTGCCTTCTACTCGACGCTCAGCAGTCCTGGCACAAATTTTTCAGCGATGCGCCTGTGCCCAACACAACCAACAAAATGCGTTGCACGTTCCCATACGACAGGCCAATGATGTCACAAACATCATGGATAGTTCGTCTACGATCTGCAAGGATAGCCTGACGAACATTTCTGACATTTTCTGGTGTTGTTGCCATTGACGGTCGTCCAGAACGGTCATCGTCTTCGATGGATGTTCGTCCTTCCTTGAACCGCTTGTACCAGAAAAATGTTCTGCTTTGGGACATAACACTGTCACCAAAAGCTTGCTAAAGCAACTGGTGAGTTTCTGCAGCCGTCTTGTTGATCTTGAAGCAGGACTTGATGCAGGCTCTTTGTTCTGTGAGGTCCGCCATTGCAAAACCACTAAACCACCTACACACCATTTAAACATTAGTAAGCGTAACTCGACAACATGTCCGCTCATAGACATGGCCGAGGCCACACTAAAGCACAAGGGAGGCTGCTGACTCCTCCAAGTGGCAAAAGGCAAAACTGCAAACGATTGGCTCCTCTGTTCACATTACTGGAACTTTTGGATAGTACCTCGTGTGTGTGTGTGTATATATATATATATATATATATATATATATATATATATATATATATATATATATATATATATATATATATATATATTGTTACATAGCCTATGATTTCATCATCCTTTGTGTAATTTTAACGCACAGTATGCTGCATGTTTGATCACGAGCGTGTTCTGCCTCAGTCCCCCCCTTCTACCGTTATAGTAGAGTAAGTCGTCCTTTCTGTTATTCAGTGCGGGATTGTCGACCGTTTGTCCCCATCGCTTCATTTGCGCGTCCTTATTACAAGTTGTATCAGGCTCTGCTGGCCCCTATATAATGAGCTCAGTCTCTGCATCATTGCCACTTAGATCTGCTCCTCATTTTGTTCACATCTCTGTCCTCCCCTGTACAGATATTATTATTGTGAGTGCTCAAGAAATCTCCAACCATCTAGCAGCTGTGTGTAATTTGAGTATAACTGTTGTTGCATTTTTTCTTGTACTGTGTAGCATAAGTTTAATTCTTAGGCCTAGTGAGGTTTTGATTAATGTTGGGTTGTGTCAGTCGTTTTTGATAATAGTTTGTATCTGTAATTATTTATCTGGCATTCACTGAGTATTATCTGGTATCTCATTTTATCAGGGCTGACTTAGATAAATTTATTCTTGCTAATTTCGTGTTAATAGAG
Organism: Coenobita brevimanus; assembly: GCF_032717465.1. Classification (NCBI taxonomy): domain Eukaryota; kingdom Metazoa; phylum Arthropoda; class Malacostraca; order Decapoda; family Coenobitidae; genus Coenobita; species Coenobita brevimanus. The sequence goes on from NC_136971.1 coordinate 27,511,523, forward strand.
GCTATTGCAGTTAACCATATATTTAACCTGTTTATTTGCCATTACATTATCCTTATGAGTCCTGAATGTTTTGTTGTTAGTTTGTGCATTAAACTTTAACTTGTAATTTTACCTAACTCTTTTGTTTTGAACCTGGAACTTTACGGGACAGTAGTGACTCTTAGTATTCTCACTTAATGTGTACATTATCTTTCTCTGTTCCGTAACATAAATTTGGCGACCTCATATCAGGATATTCAGGATATTATCATAAGGATATTGTTTGATATTTTGTGACTGTGATATATTCATGATGGCTACTATTTCTACACTTGATGAAGCCAAAGATTTTTTGTCAAATGTGCAAACAGTGTGTGATATTGAAAATAGAACAAAGAATGAACTTAAGCTTGTTGCTCAACAATTGGGAATTGCAGTTCACTCTCATCATTCTAAAGATCAAATTGTTGGCATGATTAATAAAAGCTTGTTTAATGTAACTCCTCCAAATGAGCAAAAGCAGATTGAATTAGCTAAGTTACAGCTAGCCCTGCAGGAGGCTCGTGTGAAGGAAGCTGAATTTCAAGCACGTGCTAAGGAGGCTGATGTTAAGGAGGCAAATGCTCGTATTCAAGAGGCACAGGTACAGGCTCAGGCACAAGTTGAAATTGCTAGGATTCAGGCAGACCATGAGTATCGCATGAAACAAGGTGGAACTGGATCATCTAGCTCTGATGATTTTGATGTGGCTAAAAATGTTAAACTTGTCCCTCCTTTTAATGAATCTGATTTAACAAAGTATTTTCAGTTGTTTGAGAGGGTAGCTACAGGTTTTAATTGGCCTAAGGAGTATTGGCCAGTACTCCTTCAAACTGTTCTCACCGGTAAAGCTCAAGTAACTTATGCATCTTTGCCTCAGGATCAGTCTGATAATTATGATGTAGTTAAGAGCTTGATTCTTAAGGCCTATGAGCTTGTTCCTGAAGCTTATAGAGTAAAATTTAGGACAACTTACAAGCAAGATAAGCAATCCCATGTTGAGTATGCAAAAATCAAAGAAGATTTGTTAGAGCAGTGGTTAAATTCTAAGAATGTGGATTCTGATTTTGACAAATTTAAGCAGATGATTTTGCTGGAGGACTTCAAAAGGTGTATTAGTAAAGATGTAAGCCTATATCTTAATGAGAAAAGAATAGATAATTTGTCTGATGCTGCAGTTTTACCTGATAAGTATGTTCTCACTCACAAGAGATATTCTAGAGAAAAAGGGAAAGCTGAGAGTAAGCACGTTGCCTCTACTCAGAGTACAGGTAACAGGAAAGAGAATAAGGATGATGTTTCTCAGGAAGTAAATACCAGCTTCACCTCTAGATTTCAGAAAAGTAAATGTACTTATTGTAGTAAGCTTGGTCATACTACGGAGAGATGTTTCAGGAGACAGCGTGATGTGAACAAAAAGGAGTCTTTAAATATTCAGTCAATTGGTCTAGTGTCCACTCTTGAGAGTTCCCAGAATTCTTTAACTGAGTTAACTGAACCTGCTTTGAGGGGTAACTTAAATTCTCATGATGGAGCTCCTCTTTTGAGCAGTAACGTGGGTGACACTCTCAAGAGTTCATGTGCTAATTTCCTGTCTGATGGTTTTGTCAGTCCTCTGGACAGTAATGACAGGAAATCAGTTAAAATATATCGTGATACAGGTGCCTGCCAATCCCTTATGCTGACCAGTGTTCTAGGCTCTAATTTTAATTCCTCTGATGAAACTGTAATCTTACAAGGTGTAGGGAATAATTACTTCTCTGTTCCTCTGTGCAGAGTGAATTTAGAGTCTGGTTTTGTTAATGGTTCTGTTATGGTTGGGTTGGTTGAGACACTCCCAATGTCAGGTGTAACTTTCTTACTTGGAAATGATATTGGTGGAAGTCAAGTGTGTCCAGCTCCTCAGTTGTCTAGTGAGCCAGTGGCTGCGACCCAGGATTGTGATGTCCCTGATGTGTTCCCTGCATGTGCTGTCACTAGGGCTAAGTCTAAAGTTACTGGTGATTTAGAGGATAATGATGATGATGATGTTATCCTAGCTGACACTTTTCTTGCTAATTTGGACCACTCACCAGATGAGGCAGTACCCCGTAGTGTTGATAATTTGTCTCGTCAAGAGTTGGTTGAGTTGCAGGTTGCTGACCCTGAGTTGAAAGGTCTAGCTAACTCTGCTTGCAGTGAGGAAGAGTCAGCCGGTGCTTCTACTTGTTATTATGTAAAGTCAGGAGTACTTATGAGGAAGTGGAGACCCCCAACAGCATCAGCCGACTGTGAATGGGAGGTTGTACATCAAGTTGTCATCCCTCGTGTTTGTAGGCAGGATATCATTCGAGTGGCTCATGATACCAGTTTGACAGGACACCTTGGAGTGAGGAAGACTGTGGCACGCATTTTGAAACACTTCTACTGGCCAGGTATCTTCAGGGATGTTTCCTGGTATTGTAAGTCTTGTCACACCTGTCAAGTTGTGGGGAAGTGTAATCAGACCGAAAAGGTTGCACCTCTAGTTCCCATTCCTCCTTTTGAGGCGCCTTTCACCCGTGTGTTGGTGGATATTGTGGGCCCTCTTCCTAAGACTTCTTCAGGATTTTCTTATGTGTTGACCATGATTGATATGGCTACTCGTTATCCTGAAGCCATTCCACTTAGAAATATCTCAGCAAAGAACGTGGTTAAGGAAATGCTAGGGTTCTTCACAAAGTTTGGTCTGCCTAAGGAGGTACAGTCAGACCGGGGAAGTAATTTCATGTCAAACGTTTTCAAGCAGTCTCTGAAAGAGTTGGGCATCACCCAGATCACGTCTTCAGCTTACCATCCCCAGACCCAAGGAGCGTTGGAGAGATATCATCAAACACTCAAATCGATGCTCAAGAAATACTGTTTGGAACATCAGAAAGACTGGGATAAAGGTCTTCCATTCGTTGTGTTTGCTGCAAGAGAATCTCCAAATGAATCACTGGGCTTCTCACCTTTTGAACTACTGTTTGGCCATGAAGTAAGAGGACCCCTTAAGTTACTCAAGGAATGCTGGCTGTCGGAGGAAGATGACGTCAACCTGCTGGAGTATGTGATGAAGTTCAAAGAACGGCTGTCCACTGCTTTACAGCTGGCGAGAGAGAATTTAGGAGCTGCTCAGGAGAAGATGAAGACTTGGTATGATAAGAAGTCCAGGTTACGCCACTTTCAGCCAGGAGATCAGGTTTTGATTCTGCTACCAGTTCATGGGCAACCTCTTCAAGCCAAGTTTAGTGGCCCTTATTTCGTGGAGAAGAAACTCAGTGATGTTAGCTATGTCATCGCCACGCCAGATCGTAGAAAGAGCAAGCAACTATGTCACATCAACATGCTAAAGTTATATCACAGGCGGGACGAAAATAATCCAGTCTGCACTGTAGCTGTTCCACCCGAGTCTACAAGTGAAGTTCTCCCATGCAGTATGAGCCTGAGTGATAGTTTGGGGAAGAATCCTGATATCATGAATGATCTCCAGACTAAGCTTTCTCATCTACCACCCAAGGAAAGGCAGGAGTTTTCGGCATTACTGCAGGAGTACCCGCAAGTGTTCCGTGCCACTCCAGGAAGAACCACTGTGTTGATGCATGATGTCGATGTTGGAGACGCAAAGCCAATTAAATTGCCTCCTTACCGTGTGAACCCAGTGAAAGTTCCTCTCATCCAGAAGGAGCTTGGCTACCTGTTGGACCACAAGATGATTGAGCCCTGTCAGAGCGAGTGGAGTTCTCCTGTCACTCTAGTCCCTAAGCCAGGAGGGTCACAGAGGCTTTGCATCGACTACAGACGTGTTAATCAGATAACTAAAACAGACACTTACCCTCTCCCTCGTGTGGAAGATTGCATAGACAAGATCGGAAAGGCTAGGTACATAAGTAAGTTTGATTTGTTAAAGGGATACTGGCAAGTACCTATGACTGAACGTGCTAGGGAGATCTCATTTTTTGTGACAGTAGGAAAGACCTTTGCATGGTCTGTAATGCCATATACAGATTGTTTTAGAGTAATAAGAAATTTCCTTTGTAAATTTCTTTTTCTTTGTGGGGAGGTGTTACATAGCCTATGATTTCATCATCCTTTGTGTAATTTTAACGCACAGTATGCTGCATGTTTGATCACGAGCGTGTTCTGCCTCAGTCCCCCCCTTCTACCGTTATAGTAGAGTAAGTCGTCCTTTCTGTTATTCAGTGCGGGATTGTCGACCGTTTGTCCCCATCGCTTCATTTGCGCGTCCTTATTACAAGTTGTATCAGGCTCTGCTGGCCCCTATATAATGAGCTCAGTCTCTGCATCATTGCCACTTAGATCTGCTCCTCATTTTGTTCACATCTCTGTCCTCCCCTGTACAGATATTATTATTGTGAGTGCTCAAGAAATCTCCAACCATCTAGCAGCTGTGTGTAATTTGAGTATAACTGTTGTTGCATTTTTTCTTGTACTGTGTAGCATAAGTTTAATTCTTAGGCCTAGTGAGGTTTTGATTAATGTTGGGTTGTGTCAGTCGTTTATGATAATAGTTTGAATCTGTAATTATTTATCTGGCATTCACTGAGTATTATCTGGTATCTCATTTTATCAGGGCTGACTTAGATAAATTTATTCTTGCTAATTTCGTGTTAATAGAGGCTATTGCAGTTAACCATATATTTAACCTGTTTATTTGCCATTACATTATCCTTATGAGTCCTGAATGTTTTGTTGTTAGTTTGTGCATTAAACTTTAACTTGTAATTTTACCTAACTCTTTTGTTTTGAACCTGGAACTTTACGGGACAGTAGTGACTCTTCGTATTCTCACTTAAAGTGTACATTATCTTTCTCTGTTTCGTAACAATATATATATATATATATATATATATATATATATATATATATATATATATATATATATATATATACTGTATATAGATAGATAGATAGATTGATTGATAGATTGATAGATAGATAGATTGATAGATTGATAGATAGATAGATTGATAGATACCAGTATCACTACTGCCAGCACCACAACCATTATTCCTAGCACCACCACCACCATCAGGGGGAGGGTCAGACAGGGATAGCGATTGATATGCAGAGTATCTGGGCTGAAAATATAAACAAGCTCACTAATGAGATTCTGCTGAAAATAATACTGATGCAGTAGCTACTTCCTTTGCTGACAAAAATGGCATTTAGATTGGTCCTTTGAGAACACTTCACGTTGCATAAGTGTACAGCCAGGGACTTAACCATATTCTAAACTGTGTCTGAAGATTATTAATAACTCGCGAAACATACAACACTCAATTATTGTAACTCATGTCTCGGATGGTTTCATTATTCAGCGACGTGTTCACCAAATTTCCGTAATAGACTCTTCTTCATTTAAACGATACCTCATGAAAATCATATTGCCACCAGACTACTGTAATTGTGTTTTGTTTGAGAGTACTCGTTTAGTATAAGAATTACCGGTACAGTACCTGTAGATTTCACTGACTCGTTTACTCTGAGACATCTCCTTTAAACTGAGCAGAACCATCCGTCGATAATAACAAAATAATAAAAAAAAAATGGATGAAAGCCCTAACAGCTATCGGGATATATGCAAAGTTTTAACATAGCTAATGCCTGCCTCCTATGGCTTGACATTCCCACGATGTATCGACCTGAGGACGTAATGGATATTTTATTCATGAAACCGAGAGTTGGTCGCACTCAGCTGTAAAATGCTGTCGAACGAGGGAGAGAGAGAGAGAGAGCGTTCACTCTGCCATTCATGAGAAAAGGTCTTCTATGAATATAATAGTCTGTTCAGAATTAACACCTCAGAACAGTAACAGTCGGATTTTCAAAAGCGAGCACACGAAGGCCTGAGTAAGTCCCTTCCTAATGGTTATCGTAAAATGTTATCAGCATGTAACCCACATTTCACAATCTAGTCAGCAACATCACAGAAAACGTGACAAATGTTTTTCTAATCCATAATCACTTGATTACAAAATTATTGTCAAAACCGAGTTGTTTGTCGTCACCTCCACGCTCTCGCCTTAAGACAGGGTCCTCGGTTCCCGAACAATAGTCCTCTGCCGGTGACACCACCAGTCCTTGGAAATTTTATACACTCAGCCTTTTACACCGGGAATCGGACTCTATACAGACTCAAAGCATTTGTCTACACACACACACACACACACACACACACACACACACACACACACACACACACCTGTAAGGTAAAAAAATCAGTATCCCACTGAAACTAAAAATGTTAATGCCAGATGTCTTTTACCAGTGCTTACACTCGCTCCTTCACCAAATGCGAAATCCAAATATACACCCTCCGTAGATAATGTAACCAGGAGTACAATTTACAGTAAAACACAGCTTTCCTTATGGCACAGAAAATCAAGCTTGCATTCCTTATTGTGTTGCCGCGTTCCTGGTAACCACTCACCACACACTGAGTGAGAAATCTTCCGTTTCCCTCAACGTTATGGCAGGAGAAGGTGCTGGGGACAGTGTCGTCAGAGAGAGAAAAACAATGCCAGGTGATTTTAGTTTTCTAAAACATATGACACACTCGGTGCAAACGTGTTCAAATACCATTCATAACATCACTGTGAATCAATCTTGTCTTTGAATAACACAATTAGAAATATTGTTCTTGTTTTTTACCTCCTAAGCGCTCAATGCTTTATTAATCTACAGTTCTACACCATTCTTCCCCATAGCATGTTTCCCCTGTTCTGATCATTTGTATTATTATCTAATATCTCATTACGGATGAAAGTCCATTGTACAACATGTACTAAGATATCAAAGCCATATCTGACCTCTTTTCAGTACTTCTGAGAATTATTTATTTGGTGAGTGGGCTGACCTACCCCTCCCCCCCAAAAAAACTCCAAATGATGGTTGGAAAATTGCATATAGTAACACACCTTCGGAGTAACCAGACGAGTTCAATTCGGAAGTTTTATTCGAAAATTTCTCCTATTTCTGACTTTTTCTTATTTTTTGGTAGGGGGTTGACCCCCAAGAATCACTGGGGGGGGGGGTATGCTCTCCAAATATCGATGTGCAGTTTCTTTTTGTGCGTTCAGAGAGAGAGAGAGAGAGAGAGAGAGAAACTGTATACGTGATTCTGCGATCAGAATGTTGATTTCATTGACATCCATGTGCTCATTTTCCCGTATTTCTGATCAATTTTTATTTTTGGGAAGGGGGCTGAGCCCACAAAGAATCGTTTGGGGTTCATTCTCTCCAAATATCACATTACGGATGAGAGTCCATTATACAACATTTGCGAATTATCAAAGCCTTATCTGCCCTACTTTCAATATTTCAGACAAATTTTAATCAGGTGACGGGGGGGGAGGGGGGCTGACACTCTATAAAATCAGGGTTGGAAAATTGTACGGCATTTAGTGGAAAACCTTCTCAGTAACCAAATGAACTTACCTGGGAAGTTTCATTTATTTCCCCTATTTCTCATGGTTTTTATTTTTTCGGGGGAGAGGGGGGACACAAGAATCATGGAGGGGTTGTGGAGTCAGGCATCCCAAATATAGCAAAACAGGTGGCAGTCCATTGTACGACATATACTGAGATGGCAAAGGGGTATCTATCTTCCTTCCCCTATTTTGTATCCTTTATAGATTTTGGAAGGGGGGCTGACCCCTCTAAAAATAATGATGAAAAATTTTATATAGAGGGGACTTTATCAAGTAACCAGACGAGCTGACCTGAGAAGTTTCGATGAAATTCATTTGCCCACTTTCCCTTATTTCTGATAATTTTTATTTTTAGGAGGGAGGGCTGACCTCCAAAGAATCATTGGGTGGTCTCGCTCTCCAAATATAGCATTACTAATTGGAGTCCATTGTGCTACATATACAACTATATCAAAGCCATGTCTGCCTTCCTTTCATTATTCAAGGATTTTTTTATTTAGCTAGGGGGAGTGACTCCCATAGGAATCATGGTTGGTAAACTGTATATACTGGAAGCCTTTCTAGGTACCCGCCGAACTCACGCGAAAAATTTCGTTGAAATCCATTAGCTGACTTTATTTTTTATCATTGTTGTTTTGGGGAGGGGGACTGATCCCCCAAGAATCATTGGAGGGTCACGCTACCCAAATATTGCATTACAGATAGAAGTCCATTGTACAGCATATACTACAACATCAAAGCGACATCGTCCTTCCTTTCAACATTTCTGAGAATTTCTAATTTGGTTAGGAAGGGCTGAACCACCCTAAAAATCTTTGTTAGAAGTTTGTATATAGTGGAAGACCGTCCCAGGAATCCGACGAACTCACCTGGATATTTTCATTCAAATCCATCAAATAACCCTGGAGGAGTTACAGAGCGCTCGCGCGCGCCGCACACACACACACACACACACACACACACACACACACACACACACACACACACACAGCTTGAGTGTAGCTCTAAGGTATAGTAGCTTGAAGAGAAACAACAAACATTTAATAAATAACAACAAAGGAGAGAGAGAGAGAGAGAGAGAGACAGACAGACAGAGACAGAGACAGAGACAGAGACAGAGAGAAAGAGAGAGCTCTCTGGTGACATGTGCTGACATCCGCTGACGCAAAGACGCGTCAGCTAACCAAGAGAACACAGTGACAGCACAACACAGAAGAAGCAACAGTACGAAATACTGTATGTCTTACCACATTAAATATTTTAACGAATGTAGCCTATGTAGACATTCATGTATTATACCAGATATCTTCATGTGGCATAGCAACCTGCCATTTTAGAAATGACAACTGAATTACATTTGTAGCCCTGTACTATATGCACAGTGTTCTCTAAACTTCTTAAACTTTTTACCAAGCAAAAGGAAGCTCTGTCTGAACGACATCAACATGTCAGTTAAAGAGACGTAGTCTGCAATAAAGATTATAATGACACAGTTACCCTTAAGTACTACAGTGACCCAGTTTCTACCTTATTAAACAATAATTCTGAATCACAACTAGCAGAAGAATTACTACTCGTACTTTCTGCTTTAGGTAATTCATAGCCAAATAATTTCGCAGTTCCTTCAGTGATGCAAATTAGACTACTGAGGATTCACATTCCAAGCAGACATTACCCACATCCCTATTCTAATGACGAAAAAATAAATCTCAATGAGAATGAGAAGGAGACTGAACCACCAACAAACCCTCAAATTCTTCTCTCTCTCCCCCCATTCGTATTCACTAGCAAACCTTTTGTACCAGTAAATACCAAAACCGCCAACTCCAATCCCAACCTATGCAGTCTTCATATAAAAATAATACTAAACATAGCCATATTTCAGCAGAACAGATAACACAACCCAGCCAACATATACGACTGACTCACTATGACCAAGTCACTTTCGCGAGGGATGAGCCTGACCTGCCAAAATTAACAAAATTAGAACACTAGCAATCCATGATTTTATTTTTTCTTGCGTTGTAAGCAACGATATAAAGATAAATTTTTTTTGAAGACCTTTCCAAAATCCCGATCATCAAATGTTGTGCGTCACATAAAGATTGTCCAGCAGTCTAGATATCCAAATCTGCATACTTCAGTAGAATAATTTTTTGAGTCGCTGAAATATTTCATTTACCGGTTCTCAAGCAGCGATAATGCAAGACGTTTTGCCCCATTTTTGATGTACTTGGATGAAATCTGCCCATACATTAGATCCTGAAATCCGTTTAAAACGGATGCACTGGTTGTGTCCATTACATAAGATTTTAAACATAGCACAACGACCTAATTGGGCACAGAATGATTGGTGTAATACAGAGGATCTAAAGAGAAATGGTAGATTATATTTTCTCCCTAGCCAATATGGATAGTCCAGCATAATCATTAGGTAGCAAATAATGCATAATTTGACCCAGGAGAATCCTTCCTGCAACTGAAAAAAAAAAAAAAAAAAAAAACTACACCAGACAGCCATGTAGAAAAAAACAAATTTTAGTCTCAACAGGACTAGTGACACCCTACCTCCCACCTATAGCAGCATTTCATTTTACACAAGACCAGCCCAAGATCACAAACACACACATACACCACTCCTCGCCCACGACACCTTGGAAACAAGGTCGCCCTTCATGCACACTGAACAAAATTATGCCACGTAGCAACTATATGTTTGACTAAGAAATTACACGTGTGGAAGTACAGCAGCAAAAGTGACCAAAAGGAAAATTATTTTTTAAAGGAAACTTGTGGTCGAAAGCCAATCCGCCAACCCAGTAACAAATTAACATTACCTACCGCCTCTCCTGGAAGCAGTATGTTAGTTCAGAGCAACTCTTCAATTACCACCAGTAACGCGGGAATCAAAACAAAACAAAACTGCCCCAAGGATGAAAATACCTGATGCTAATTGTATTTTTTGTGCTGAGACCAAATATGTTTGTAAAATATCTCTATCAGATAAGGTTTTTGAGTGACATGCAATTTAATTTAAAAAGAAACATATTTATATAATTATTAAAAACAACAGACTTGTTTAAAAACTAGTTTTGTTAAATTTTTTCTGGTACTTTGGCTCAAGAATATCTCTCTTAAGAGTTCAGCAGTAGTCAGCCAGCATACTGGGGCTCCAGATCCTTGGGAACGCATTTCCATGTTAGAAGTGTCCTATTGAGAACGCTCAACTTTTTCATTGCTCACCGTGCCCAGGTTTTCTGGAAAAAAAAATCTAGGTGAGATTAAAAAGAAAAAAATCTTTAAGGACATATTGCACTCCATTGCTTTGTAAAACTTAAGAAAGTCACCCATTATTTCAGGACAGTTTTTGGTCATGCGATTTCCGAAACAGTCTGTGCAGACACTTTCTCGGCTTCATTAAACTCTCCTTCAAATATCTCATCTCTTAACAATTCTCTGATCTAAAAGCCTATCAAAATACCTTCTTTAATGTCGGCATCACTGGTCTGGGAATATTTTTTTCTCGAGTATGTGAATACAATTTGCACTTTATCCATCTCTTAAACAAAATTTTTCATGAGTCGAAGCTTCATGTGCAAGGGAGGAAGGTAAACATTCTCAGGGTCAACAAGTGGATTGTTTACATTTTTCTTGCCTGGAACAAGATACGTTTTGGTCAGTCCTTCTGAATATAGTATTTTTCTTCTCCCTACTGTCCCACTTACATAAAAAACAATAGTACTCTGTGTAACATATCATCAACCCTTGCAAAAGTGCAATAGCCTTTAAATCTCCACAGATATTCCACTCATATTTCTGATACTGAGATTTTTCTAAAAGCAACTTCATGTTGTCGTATAACTCTTTCATCATGTTTGCAGTATGTGCAATAGATACAATAGGAGTTTTATTTCCTTCATGAAGAAGCAACGTTTTCATGCTGACTTTTGAGGAGTCATTTAACTCGTTCACATTGTGTTCATGACCAAGAGCCCCCATCACTTAATTAATGTCTTTGCAAAACACAAGTCCATTCACTTCCGAGAAGCATTTTTAAAATCATTTCGGCTGCAGAAAAAAAAAAAAAAAAAAGTATCACACTGCAGTATATTCCGAGCCTTTAATCTCAAACCTAAAAGTTCAGTCCATATCCGAGATAAATCCAGGTCACGAACAAGGTTCTTCAGATTTCCTTGTCACATTAAATGTGCCTCATTGGAAGAACAAGTAGCCCGGAATGTTGAACCATAAATTTCTTCATCTTTTTCCCCATGATATACTGCAACCTCGTGTGATTTCTCATCACTGTTACTTGCTCTGGAGGATTTGGCACTGGAAGTTCAGCTCCGTGAGGGAACTGGTCTCATCGCAGAAAGCAGATTAGGGTATTTCACTATGATTTTTTTTTTTTTTTTTTTAGTGATCTCTTGCATTTACAAGGCAGAGATAGCAGTGTGTTGTGTGATTTTTGGGCTCCCTTCATATAACCGGAACAAAATGGCATGCGACGTGAATCGTTTAGCCATCCTGTGAGTAGTCTTGCACATGTCACACAACAAATGTGAGGGGCGGAACTGTTCTCTTGATGACCCACTTTACATGCTAATTGCATTTGTTTCTAGCCACCCCATACGGGATTAATGCGTCTGGCAGTTTTAAAGTTAGCTCACAACATACACAGCAGTAGGAATTGGGATGATTAAGACACTTCCGCACCATGACAAAGCATATAAATGAACACAACACTGGTTTAAAATAAAAAGAAATAATATTTATGAAAGGAATAACACACACTAGCTGTTAGCATTGTGCCACCTACAAGCAGACTGACTTGCAGCTGCTCCACGCACAGAAACTAGGATCATGTCTAAGCAGCTGTAAATCATGTTTCCATCGGCACAGTCTGTTACTCTGACCAAATTTATCCTGCCAGCATTATCAGATCTATCTCTCCAAAGGAATAAATTGTGTTGATTTTACAGAAAAAGCTCTATGTAATATTAAAAATATTAATTTTGTATTCCGTGATCATGCTAAATGACGAACGTACGAACAGGAAAACAGGAAAACTAAGCCTGGTAGGAAAAGACTGATTTCATATTTGAATTCAGCGGGAAAAAGTATACATAGAACAAACATCAATACCCTTGGGGCAAAATTTTTGTTGACCTGAGTAATAGAACCATACAACCAGAGACGGTAGGTTACTTTAAAACTAGCAGAAATAGGGAAAGCCGACGTGCCACAACAAACAACCAGACTTAAAGAAAGACAATACGATACTGTGAAACACACCTCTTTAGCTTCCGTAAATCGTCCTTCAGGCACTGTGAACATTTTAAGCAATGATCAGTTCCTTATCATCGTGCTGAATAAAGATAGTGCACATTTTAATTGCCTGTTAGTTGCTGGAACGTCAGTAAATATATAAACTTAGAATTCATTTACCAATAGGTATTTTTTTCTAATTTACAGCTGCCCCAAGAAGTCTTACCAGAGTTCCAGAGTACTTTGATCGCTCTACACTGCCATACGTTCAATGAAAACTTAGTGAATATGACAGAAATACATTTGGGAGCCGAATGCTAATCGCCCGCCAGAATATGCAGTTGGCCAAGTTACAGGCGCCCCCCCTCCGCAGGGGCCGGGGGGCAGCACCCCCCCGGGAGAGGCTGATCCCCAGGGGTGGCCGGAAGAATTTGGCCATATTTTGATACCCTGAAGGTTTCATGTTTTTCTTTTTTATGCAAGGAAGAAGGAACCAAAGGTCAGAGGCATGGAAATTGCTCCCTTCAAGAAGAAAAACCAAAACAAGATAATAGAGACCCAAATTCAAGTCCGGATGTCTGGACATACTGCGTTTGAAAGACTGGACATTGTAGGCAGTAGGAAAAACAGAGGGAGATAGTTACAGAGTTGACTTGTTGCATACATGAAGGTCTGGTTGTAGCGGTTAACTCTTGCATTAAAGTGTTAGACAGAAAAGGGATGAGAGTTTGTTGCTAGACGGGTGCTACCCGCACGCCATAATGGTGGAGGGATGGAAGCAGACAGCTCTGAAAAGTGGCCACTGAAGTAGCAATAGAAAAGAGATAAAGATGCAACAGTGTGGCAAAGGGAGAGAGGTTGAAGGGAGCCAGTAACAGGAGGAGAATCAATGACATGAAAAGCCTTTGACACCACCCTGTGGAGAAGAGCTGTGTGTGGGGAGCCTCTCCACACATCAGAGTTGTACAGTACTCTACACAGGGGCGAATAAAACCCGTTTAAGTCAACAACTGTGCAGCGGTAAAGAAAGTACGGACTTGATTTAACACACCTAATCTCTTGGAAGAAGATTTTACAAGAGATGTAACATGTTTTTTTCAAGATAAATCCAGAGAGAATGAAGCCCCAATTATGTTTAAAGATGATGAAGGATTGAGGTGGATACGGTTAAAAATTAGAGAGTACTCTGTGGAAGATTTTGTCGGGTTGATAGTTGTAAGAACTGAATTTTTGATGCAATAAAAACAACAAGGTTATTTAAACCCCAATCAGAGATATGAACCAAGTCAGACATTAAGTGTGCCATAGCCTCATCCCTTGTTTGTTGAAGTAACTACTGAGATGGATGCTGCAGGAAGTGAATGGAAAGGTGAAGGGTCGAGTCATCAGCATTTGAGTGGATAGGGTTAGATGCGCTTAGGAGCTGACTGATGAATAAAAGAGAGTTGGTGATAGGACAGAGTCTTGAGGAACACCACTATTGACAGCTCTAGGAGCAGAATGGTGGCTGTCTACAACAGCAGCTGTAAAAGGACCAGAAAGGAAGCTATATATGAAGGCACAGATAGAAGGATAGAAACCGTTAGAGGGTAGTTTGGAAATTAAAGATATATGCCACACTCGATCGAAAGCCTATGAGATCTCAAATGCTATGGCAAAGTTTTCGCCAAAATCCCGAAAGAAGGATGACCAGGAGTCTGAGAGAGAGGTGAGATGATCACCAGTGGAGCGTCCTTGGTGGAGCTCATATTGACGATCAGCAAGAAGATTGTGATGCGAAAGATGCTTCAAAACTATTCTGTTCAGAAGATGCGAAAACTTTTGAAGTACAGGATGTTAAAAAAATTGGGCGATAGTTAGAGGCCCAGGATTTGTCATCCTTCTTTGGAACTGGCTGAATGAGAGAAAATTTCCAGCAAGACGGATAGGTGCAAGGTCATAGACAAAGACGAAAGAGTTTACCCAGGCAGGGTGTAAGCACAGAAGCACAGTTCTTGAGGACAACATGAGGAACCTCATCAGACCCATATGCCTTGTTGTTATTGAGGTTAGTGATGGCAGAAAATACATCAATTGGAGAAGTTTTAATGCCAACTATGACGAAGTCAGAGGGGGGAAGAGTTGGATGGACAGCACCGGAATTGTCTGAGGTGGAATTGGAGGAGAAATTCTGAACGTAGAGTTCTGCTTTATCAGTAGAAGAAATAGCTGCAGAGCCATCAGAGTGAAAGAGGATGGATCATGAGGTAAAGTTGTTAGTAAGGATTTTTGGCAATAAGCCAGAAGGAGTGGGAAGAATTCAAGTTGGAAAGTTCAGAGCATTTAGTATGGATGAAAATATTTTTAACAGAGCTCATGCCGTTCATGAGATATAATGCTGCTAAAGTCGGACAGTAAAAACTAATTGACCTCTGGCAGCCATCTTGGTGACCCTGACTTTAACTCCAACTGAGCATGTTCAAACTCGTCCAAGATTTTGGCCAAATCGTGATTCCCTGAAGGTTTCATGTTGATAGTTCAAACCGTTTATGAGATATAATGATGCTAAGGGAGGGTGATGAGAAGTAGTTGACATTGGTAGCCATTTTGGTGAGCTTGACCTTGACCCCAACTGCCCATTATCGAACTCGTCCAAGATTTTGGCCATATCTTGATACCCTGAAGGTTTCATGTTGATAGATCAAGTCGTTCATTTGATATAATGGTGATAAAGGCAGGTGATATAAAGTGGTTGCCTTCTGGCATCCATTTTGGTAGCCTTGACCTTGACCCCGACTGCGCATTTTCGAACTCGTCCAATATTTGGGCCATTTCTTGTTACCCTCAAGGTTTCGTGTTGATAGATCAAGCTGTTTATGTTATAATGATGGTGCTACAGGCAGGCAATAAGAACTAATTGCCTTTTGGCAGCCATTTTGGTGACCTTCACCTTGACCAAGACTGCCCATTTTCGAACTCGTCCAAGATTTTGGCCATATCTTGATACCCTAAGTGTTCAATGTTAATAGCTCAAGCCATTTATGAGGTAATCAGAACACACACACACACACACACACACACACACACACACACACACACACACACACACACACACACACACAGAGGCGGGCAAAACATCATCGCTCCGCCTTGGCCAAAGGCGGGCAATAATTAAGCAGTGTTCTTGCCATCCAAGCTGTTGGATCAGATTTGAAACCATCTTCAGAGAAACCAGGCTGTGCAGTTTTTGTTGGCTAAAATGACACGAAACTGACCCAAGCATTTGTCATCAAAACCAAGACCGTCTTCGAATCACACCCAAGCATGGTCAGGAGCAGTCTTTGTGCAGCTTGAGGAGAATGAGAATGGCCAGCAAGCACAAATGATAAATATTGTTTAGAAGCGAGATTTGCTAGTTAGGTAGTCTGGAGAGTTCTCCACACTTCTCGTATTTTTCTGTTACGTGTCAGAGTTGCCAGTTAGCCTGCTATTTGTGAGCGGAAGTATTTTGTACGTTGTACATTAATTTTTTTTGCTCTTTTTCTCTATAATGTTTTATTTATAGGATTGTTTGTTAAATAATGTAATTTTATCTCAGTTTGTATGCTAAATAATTTAGAGTGTTATGTAGTGTACGAAAACTCTGGATGCTTTGGATGTCTCCGAGTTGGTAACGGTTGCTTCCCCGAGAATGTAGTAGATAATTCTAGTATACAGGAAGCTTGTATAAGTATGGGGAAGGGACTAGAGGTTTTTCAGTTCGGTCAGAGATTAGTTCAGTGTCAGTTCAGTGTCAATGCAGATTGTATAGTCCAGTACTTTTGATAACAGAGATGTGAAGTTGGCAAGCATTCAGCATAATTATCTGGAAAAAATAAAGACAGTGAAATTAAGAAGCCAGCGTTTATTTACCACGCCTGAGCTGATCTTGTGTGCTGTACACTGAAAGGCTGACCATAGGAAGAACAGTTCGCTGGGCAACATCCTTCCTATACTGAGCTACTGCTTTTGGAGCCTGTGGCAGTGTGGGACGGGGACACAACAGTAGTGTCAAGAGCGTTGATCATTAGGAAAGTGCTGCAGTGAGTCAAACCTTCGACATGGAGGCAGAAGATAAACAGACGAGAAGCCAGGCTAGGCAAGACGAGGTGTTATTGGCTGCAATTATGAAGTTATTACAAGCACATAATGAAGGACAGAAAGAGCTCAAGAACGAAATCAAAGAACAATTACAGGCAGAAAGTGAAGAAGAGAAAGAATGATATGAACAGCTTCAAGATGCATTACAGGAACAACAAAGAGAATTACAATTCAGGATGCAAGGAGAGCTAGACGTTTTCTTAGGGGAAATGAAGGAAGAACATGAACATTTCAAGAAGTATACACTGAGCTACTACATAAGAAGTATGAGGTACGCATTAATGTGACGGAATGCAGACAGCATGTAGACGACCAGTTGAAGTTTATTGAGGAAATAGTGATGGAGTGCAAACAGCATGTAAACCAGCTGAAACATGCAGTCGACCATGTGAAGATAATTAGTGAGAGAACTGAGGCTGTTGAGAAATATTGCACTGCTGAGCCTGAGGTTAGTGTATGGGGAGCATATGAAGAAAAATAGATAGTGTATGGTGGATCTTGATCCCAAGCATCTAAAGGTGGCATTACAGTGTTGCATAATCAGAATGCATAAGTTTTAAGTCCTGGACTTAATTATGATGCCCCAGACTTAAGGCCCCAAACCAGTGAAGTGCATGGCTTTAATGGGGGTTCAGTTAAAACGAAATATCAGGATTTTGATGGTAGATTCTCTTGGGAAGCTTACCGTGTGCAGTTTAAGCTACTTTCTGATCAGAATGGTTGGGATCATATGAAGAGGGAAGTGCTACTAGCCTCAAGGGTGCTGCAGTGGAAATTCTGGGCCAGATGTCTGTAAAGGAGAGGAACAGTTATCAGTCCTTAGTAGAAGTACTGGAACACAGATACGGGACCATGTACAATACTGAGTTTTACAGAGCACAATTCCGGAGCTGTGTACGGGCTCAAGGCAGCAGCTTGCTCATTACCTTTAGAGTACGGCATACAAGACATATACTGGAGCAGCACCTAACCTGTTGGCTATTCTTCTGCAGGACCAGTTCATCGATGCTCTTGATAGTGCAGAGTTGATAATGCAAGTGAAGCAGGTATAACCCAGAAGCATGTAAGAAGCACTAACCAGGGCTCTAGAATTTCAGTCCTGTGTCAGGTTAAGTATGTCCACTTTTCAGACAGGCCGTACTGCAGGTTTCAAGGCAAGAGAGGGGCAGGTACGTGAAATGGAAGAATTTAAAGGATGTTGCTGGTACTGTGAAAAGCCAGGACATAGGAAAGAGGATTGCTAGAAGTGGAAGAGGGAACAGGAGAAGACCGGATGAGGTTGCTGGTTCTGGAGGAAGCCAGGACACAAGAAGGATGATTGTTAAAAATGGAAGACGGAGCAAGAACAGAGCAATGCAAGGAAATCTACAACTGTAACAAAAGCATGTTGAACATGTAAGGAGGATAAGAAGGTTGCAGGAGACCAGAAAGAAGAGGAAAACTAGTGGAGGCTTGTGATAAGGGGCAACCATCAGCCGGCTTTTCCCAAGAAGCCCCACCACTGAGGAAATGCAAGAGAACCTTAATTGACAGTGTTTGAGAAGACAGAACAGACGGCAGTGTAGTAGGAATGAAAATCTTAGCAAGAAATGCCACCATACTGCAGTTACAGGGTCAGCGTCAGATGAAGAAGACCTGAAGAGGATGCAGATGGAGGATGCAGATTTACAACCAGTGCTAGAGTGGATGCAGCAGAGTACAGTGCAACCATCTTGGGAAGAGCTTTCCAGGTTCAGCCCTGCGGTTAAGAGCTACTGGAGTCAATGGGTCCTTCATCGTTTGAACAATGGACTACTGGAGCGTCAGTGGGAGACACCTGATGGCCTCAGCAAGTATTGGCAACTGGTGGTTCCGAAGTATATGAGGTCTGGGATCTTGGGTAAGTCCCATAACCACACCCAGTGGGCACTTGGGAGTGAAGAGCTAAGCCGGCTGTGACAAAGGTTCTACTGGACCAGCATGCAAGAACCCAAAAAACATGGTTGTGCCCCTCTTCAGCTGTAACCAAGTGGGTACACCAGTGGAGTGAGGTGGGACACTTCAGTTCTGAGTGTCAAAAGAAGATCTATGTCGACGGCATCAGAGGTTCTACTGGACTGGCATGCGGCAGGATGCTGAAGAGTGGTGTCAGGCCTGTGATGTATGTTGTGCCAAGAAGGGACCCAAGAAACGTGGTTGTGCACTTCTCCAGGTGTACCACGTGGGTGCACCAATGGAAAGAGTCTCAGTGGACATCGCTGGACCTTTGCCACTCACTGAACGAGGAAACCGGTATATATTTGTTGCCATGGACTGCTTCACAAAGTGGCCAGAAGCCTATGCCATCCCCTATCATGAGGCTGCGAATGTTGCTCAGGTGTTGGTTGTGTTTTTCTGTCTTTTGGGGATGCCACAATAGCTATATTCAGACCAAGGTAGAAACTTCGAGTCTGCTGTGTTCTGTGAGTGCTGCAAGTTACTGGGGATCAAGAAGACCTAGACAACCCCACAAAGGCCACAGTCAGATGGGATAGCGAAGAAATTCAACTGGACCCTGGGACAAGAACTGGCCAAGTACTGCATAGAGGGACAAACTGAATAGGACCATAAATTACCTGATGGCATATCGGTCTGCGTCCAATGAGTTTACCGGCCACATCCCCAGAAAGCTGATGCTGGGCCATGAGTTATGTTCACCCGTTGACTCGTTAATGGAAAGATTACCTGGTGAAGAGCTGCCTACAGACACCTCCAGCTATGCAAAGCATCTTCAAAAATGGCTGTCTGAGGTACATTATCAAGTGCAAGAAGCTCCTTAAGTTTTCAGGGAAAGTGATGAAGTGCAAGTATGATGCCAAGGCAGGTGAGGTGAGCTTCAGGGATGGTGACAAAGTTTGGTTATGTGGTCCTCAGCAGAAGAAGGGACAATCACCGAAGCTGCAGAGCCCGTGGGAAGGGACTTACACTGTGTTGAACTGCCTATCAGACGTAACATACCGGATTCAAGGAGGCAGAAACTCTCGTCAAAAGGTAGTACATGTGAATCGTCTGTGGCAATACCATGGGCCAGGACAGTACTGTACAGCTGGGTCGTCTCCGAGGAATCATGCTCACCTGCAGCCGAGGATGTTGAGGAGGACAACGGAGCTGAAGTACAAGAAGACGGTGACAGTTTCCCGAAGGAAGAAGTGAATCAGGTAGAGGACCAAATAATTCCAGGAGGAGTGGACTGTATGGAGGAGCAGGGACGTCGTCTGAAGTGGCGTAGGAGAAGACCTGATTAGTTGAAGGACTACTTTGTGCATATTTAGATGTTTAGTTTGGATTAAGAATTATTTTTGTATACATTGTGTAGTTTTGTCGGGACGACAAAGGATTAGGGAGGGGGTAGTGTTGAGAAGCAGGATGTGCTAGTTAGGTACTCTGGAGAGTTTTCCGCACTTCTTATATTTTTCCGTTACATGCCAGAGTTGCTAGTTAGCCTGCTATTTGTGAGTGGAGATATTTTGTAAGTTGTACATTAATTTTTGTGCTCTTTTTCTCTAAAATGTCTAATTTGTGTGACTATTTGTTAAATTATGTAATTTTATCTCAGTCTGTATGCCAAACAAAAAATCTGGATGTTTTGGATGTCTCTGAGTTGATACCTGTTGCTTCCCCGAGAATGTAATAGATAATTCTAGTGTACAGGAAGCTTATATAAGTATGAGGAAGGGATTAGAGGTTTTCCAGTTCAGGTTGGGTTTAGTTCGGTGTGAGTTCAGTGACAGTGCAGATTGCATAGCTCTGGTCCTTGTGAAAACAGTGAAGTTGGCAGGCATTAAATGTAATTATTTGGAAAATATAGGCAGTGAACTTAAGAAACCATCGTTTATTTACCACTGCCCATAAGAACAACAACTCACCGGGCAACGTCCTTCCTATACTGTACTACTGCTGTTGGAGCCTGTGGCACTATGGGACGCGGACGTAACAGTATCATGAAATCAGCATGATGTACATATATAAAACATATATCATTGGTGGATCGTCCTCCAGAATTTCCGATAAAATCAAATGTACTGTAAATATTGCTTTCCTGATGGTTTCCTCGCCATGACCTTTTCGTCAGATGATCTTCCTTGGCGAACCCCTCTGCCTACATTGCGATTGGCAAGTGTACTTTTTAGGTTCTACATAACCTTGTCCATTTGTGCAGACAGAAACCAAGCTCCCATAGACGCGCTTCGAATCCCAAGCTCCAGCCTGGATGACAAAAACGCGGCTACACCTTCATTGCGTTATGTCAGATAAAATATATAATAAATCATGCTATGAACTGTGCCAAATAAATAATGAGGTAATGATAAATTAGATGTTAACACGTTTTCCGATTTGCATGAATGTGTACTGTATTACTCTGTGCGCTGCGCGCCATATAACCCCGAGTTCCTGTCGTATTTGCTTCCCAGGATTTCAAATAAAGATTCTCTAGTTTCGATGACCAGTTTATTAAAATTCTTGTGATTGCAATACACAACTGTATTTCCAAATGCGGTGGTGATGACACAGCAACAAAAAGGATGCCGCAATAATGAAATTACTCTTAGTAAGGGCGCGTCCACACGTGCCCTCGAACATACGTTGACAGATTGTTTGGGTACATGTTTGCAGCAGTATTTGGACAGATGTATGCAAACATGTTTCAGTGCAGCTTAGAACATTGGCAGCATAGGCGATGGGATATGAGTGTCCATACCAGGCAGCTGAGACTTCATAATGATGTTGCCTACATGATCTGGACGCTGCTGTTCCCATATGTTTACAGCGCGTTCATTACTGTGTTGCATACATGTTGCCAGCACTTGTTCGAGCACACGTGTGGACGCGCCCTATCCATGGTAGCAGCTACACATTTCTATCTTTTATTCCTTGTCTTCCCCTCGCTTACTGTAATTATAATTAGCTACTTTATTCCCAATTGATGCAAAATATTTTCAGTTGTAAGGAGGTATGACAGATATTACCTTTTCCTCTTAGAGTAGGCAATAAAGAGGACCAAAACATGAGTTTATCAACTCCTACAATGCAAAAGCACATGCTTTTGCTCTATCTTTGAGTCTGTAATGCCCATCATTTTAAATAAACCGATATGTCCTGCTTAACTGAAAATGCTGATTTGCAAGTTTTGAACTCAGTGTTTTGTTTATGAGCCACTGGAATTTATTGCTCTTGTCAATCGTTTATGCTATGAGAATACTAGGCTATGACAGAAGTTGGCATTCTCCAAGGGGTTCCAACTCTCAGCAGATTTTCGAGGTTATTTTTTTATATTTCATTCACTGATAGTCCTCTGGTTTATATGAAGTCTTTCAGAGATTTTTCTTACTGAGAAACTGGGCAAATGTGGTGTAATAACTGCATGCCTTTGGGTAAAAGTTGACTCCTTTCGTGCTTGTTGATCGAACCATTTTAAATAGCTGCTAACTTCAGCCGCATTCCCGCTTTCTGTCCTCGTCCATGAAGACAACTAATAACGGAAATGAATTACAAATTTATTCCCTAGTATTTTAATGGAAATTATTTTATAAATAATAATGACCGATTGTAACTGTTTGTTGAAGGCCTTTCGTTTTATTCTTATGCTATAAAAAATATTGTTTGTTACCATACTAGATTTGAACCCCGCAAATTATTCCTGACTGTCCCTGAGCGATAATTCTGAAATTTAAATTAGTTCCGCTTAAGATTTCCTGTTATCGTAACTAACGAGTTTCTACAATTCTGAATTACACAGGTACGTTGGCACTGTTTTCTGTAACATTTTTACATAACAGTTTTCGCCTTGTAAAGATATAAGGAAAAGTGTGTGCAATACCGCGGATAGAAATCTGGATACTCAGCCATCACTAGGAACAGTAGCGTAACCAGAGAGGCGGCCAAGGTGGGACTGTCCACGCTTGACATATGCCTTTCCTCCCTAGTGGCCACTCCAAATTTCTGAGGTCCTTAGAATCCAAACTCAGGCTTGGCCACCGCTTGACCGCCCCAGTTTTTCAAATTTTAGCTACGCCTTTATGTAGGAAAGGTTATCATGAAGTTTATATTAAACAAGTGATATCGTATAACTTTCACATTATGTATCTGTCGAAACATTAAATCACCTGCAACTAAACTCTTGACCTACTGGGCTATAGAACAGAGAGTTCACTTATGAATGGCGTAATCATTATGAACAGTAAATTCACTCAAAAAATGCATCCAAATAAACCAGTATTAAACCCTCACCCAGACCCAACCTAAGCCCAAATGGCCGAACCGTCTTGTTTGTACACTGCTAAAAATCTTGCCAAAAATCTTTCTAACAACTTTACCTCATCATCCTTCCCTACACTTTTCTACTCTGATGGTTCTGTAGCTATTTCTTCTACTGATAAAGCAGATCTCTTCGCACAGACTTTCTCCTCCAATTCCACCTTAGACGATTCCAGTGCTGTTCCTCCATCACTTCCCCCCTCTGACTTCCTCATGGCTGACATTAAAATTTCTTCAGTTGATGTATTTTCTGCCATCACTGGCCTCAGTACTAACAAGGCATATGGGCCTGATGGGGTCCCTCCTGTTGTTCTCAAGAACTGTGCTTCTGTACTTACACCCTGCCTAGGCAAACTCTTTCGCCTTTGTCTGTCAACTTGTACCTTTCCTTCTTGCTGGAAGTTTGCTCTCATTCAGCCAGTCCCAAAGAAGGGTGACCACTCCCAACCCTCCAACTATCGTCCAATTGCTTTAACGTCCTGTATTTCAAAAGTTTTCGAGTTAATTCTCAATAGAAAAATTTTAAGGCATCTTTCCTATCACAACCTTCTTTCCAATCGTCAGTAGGGGTTCCGTCGGGGACGCTCCACTGGCGATCTTCTCACCTACCTTTCAGACTCCTGGTCATCCTCCTTTCGGGACTTTGGCGAAATCTTTGCCATTGCACTTGATATCTCAAAGGCTTTCGATCGAGTCTGGCATAAATCTTTAATTTCCAAACTGCCCTTCTACGGTTGCTATCCTTCTATCTGTGCCTTCATCGCTAGTTTCCTTTCTGGTCGATCTATAGCCGCTGTTGTAGACGGCCATCGTTCTTCTCCTAGATCTATCAACAGTGGTGTTCCTCAGGGCTCTGTCCTATCACCAACTCTCTTCCTTTTATTCATCAATGATCTTCTAAGCTGTACATCTAACCCTATCCACTCATACGCTGATGACTCCACCCTTCACCTTTCCATTCGGTTCCCGCAACGCCCATCTCAACAGTTACTTCAACAAACAAGGGATGAGGCCATGGCACACCTAATGTCTGACTTGGCTCATATCTCTGACTGGGTAAAAAATAATATGGTTGTTTTTAATGCATCTAAGACTCAGTTCTTACACCTATCAACCCGACAAAATCTTCCACAGGTATACCCACTAATGTTTAATAATATTCAGCTTAATCCTGCATCTTCCTTGAACATGCTTGGGGTTTCATTTACTCAGGACTTATCTTGGAAAGATCATATTACATCTCGTGTAAAATCTGCTTCCAGGAGATTGGGCGTGCTAAGCCGACTCCGCTCTTTCTTTACCCCTGCACAATTATTGACTCTATACAGGGGTTTTATCCTCCCCTGTGTGGAGTACAACTCTCATGTGTGGGGAGGCTCCCCACATACAGCTCTTCTCAATAGGGTGGAGTCAAAGGCTTTTCGTCTCATTAACCCTCCTCTTCTTACTGACTCCCTTCAACCTCTGTCTCTTCGCCGCACTGTTGCAGCTTTGTCTCTTTTCTATCGCTACTTTAATGGTCACTGCTCCTCTGAACTGTCTGCTTGCATCCTCCACTGGCAGCAAACTCTCATCCCTTTTCTGTCCAACTCTCTAATGCAAGATTTAACCGTTACTCCCAGTCTTTCATTTATGCAACAGGTCAACTCTGGAACTGTCTCCCTCTGTCTGTATTTCCTGCTGCCTATGATCTCCAGTCTTTGAAACGCAGTGTGTCCAGGCATCTCAAAATGATCGGATCTTGAATTTGGCTCTCTATTGTATTTTGTTTTTCTCTTGGAGGGAACTGTTACTGCGGGCTCATGGCCTTTAGTTCCTTCTTCCTCGCATTAAAAAAAACAAAAAAAAACAAGAAGGCTTTTCGACACTACCTGATCCGTTTTCCCATATTCCTAAATGTGACATAATGGCGGCCAAGATACATGCGAGTGTGATATCAATTGGGTCAGTGCAGTTTATATCCCATGAACTGAATAAAATCGCGGTTCGCCTTGTTGGTGTAAAGGAAGGCGTAGACGTATGTTTACCTAAATGTGTCTGAGTTAAAAGACTCCACATAACTGTGTTTTTTACCAATTCGTACTAACAGTCTCACTACCATCCCCACTGTCAGCCACACACACACACACACACGCACACACACACACACACACACACACACACACACACACACACACACACACACACACACACACACACACAAAACACTAGTCCTAAAAGACGGCACTAAAATGTGTGATTTCCTTGTATACCAGCAGCTGCAGAGGTCATCATGTTGCCTTCCTCTCGCGTAAGCTCTGTCCACGATAATGTGTCCGCAATCTAGAGGAATATTTTTGTCCCCTGGTCATTCAGAAGCTATCTCAGAATTTTTTAAAATTACTTATTCAACATTCAGATGTCACTGCATTGCTTGGCGAATCCTTGGGTCTCACCCACGTAGCCAAGCATGACACAGAGATAGTCCCGAGAGGAAAACCTTTTACATCCCAGCTTAGCGCCTGTTACAAAGTAAGTGATACATCATAGAGAAACTAATTCAGGACATGCTAAAAAAGGGAGTGACTCAACATATTTCTCCGTGGAAAGTTCCTATTTCCACAGTCCCCAGAACTGAACATTTTGTTAAGTCGTGGATTCGAGAAGCCTTAGCAACATAACCATTGTGATAGTATTCTACTGCATGCTACTTTCAAGTGGTGTTACTGAATCATTGGAAGCGGATAACAGTGTATTTACTTCATTAGCTATTTTAAGTGGCTACAGGCAAGTAGAACTATTGGACAAAACAAACCCACTATCAACATTTAATTCCCTTACGGGAAATTACCAGCTTCAGAGGATGAGCATGGGCCTATCAAACAGTGGATTTACTGTTTTGCCATCCAGAATCTAGTACGTGTAAGTTGTGTGCTTGTCACTGTACCTGGTGAATCAGAATGCCTTGTCTTTATGACATATCGCTCTGCCAAAGGACGTTGAGGAACACACGGAAAAACAAGATGAAGTACCCACTAAACTAGGAAATGCAGGCCTTAAGGTTAAACTGTAAGTGTTGCATCATGACACGCCATATATAATTCCCAGAACATATGCTTGATAGTCAAGGCATTCAAATCCCCTGTGATAAAATAAAAGCAAGAGGGAGTTTCACGCTGTAAACTGCACAGATAATGTGAAATATTTTCTTGGGTTAGCCACTCATTGAAGGATGCGTCACAACAGCAAACCCACTCACACCCCTTTAGCTGGGGCGAAGAGCAATCAAATGCCTTCAAAACCATGAAAACTAAACTAAGCACAGCATCCATCACTGTCTATGCCAACTTCAACTACCCCTTCATTCTACTGATGCTTCAGGCAACGGATTAGGAATTGTTCACATTCGCACGATGAAAATAACAAGTTGCAACCGGATGTGTTTGTGAACCACATCCTGCAAGCGGTAGAGGCAAGTTATTTGGTAACAGAAGTAGATCTTTTGGCTGTTGTCTGGGCCTTGAAACTTATTCGTGACTTTATTCTAGGTTCAGATACCCGTTAAACGTTTGAAGAGACTAATGTTGTTATGCAGTCCACATCTTCGGAGGTCACAGCCTAAATCTGAGTGGTAGGATGCAAGATGGGACATAACTGTTGACCATCACTGCCCAACTTTTAACTCTGTCCTAGGATAAATGATTGCATTAGCAGATGCACTGTCATGTACTCTTCCAGTAGGAGCAATTAACAAAAATTTCACATCACTAGATTTAGCTCCCCTTACTGAGGAATAACGCTGGGACCCTGTTTGGTCAAAAGTAATTCGGCAATCATGACACCTTACTTAACAAAAATCCCACTGACTGATTTCGTGATCAAGAATGACCTTCCGGACAGAGACACTCTGCTCAAAGGAAAACACCACCTAAACACAATTGTGTCATAAATAGCTGCCCCAAATTCTGTGGTCCAAAAAACTCTAAAATTTCTCCAAGACAGACCTCGGGCATCCCACCCTATGAATTAAAGATGTCTGCTTCAAGCAAGGTTATATTACTACTGGACAGCATTCATAAATGGCATAGACAAGCTCGTGGACGCAATGTCCGTCTTGTGCTGAGTGCAAATGCATCACCGGTGCACGTGCTCCAATACTCCAATCCCCAGTCTTCGTGCTACCTTGGAATTTCGTTGCCATAGAGTTAATGAAGCTCTTAAAAACGCCAGACTGCTTTAGGACTTGCTCTTGTCCCTCTGAAGGACAAGGAAGCCACCTTTATTGCAAACACGCTAATTGCTGGAACTGTATGCCCTTACGTCACACGCAAAACATATTGAGGTAACATTAAATAAAATTACGAAGCATGCAAAATCCAAAAGTGTAACATTATTCCTTACAAATCACCATCCGATGCGTTGAATGAGTGAAACCGAAAAATTCTGAAATGTTTCTGTCGCCTTAATCATATCAGGTGTGCCATGGAATACATTAATCCCACAGGAAATGGCATCTCTTAATGATGCCCAGAATAAAGCGACAGGTGAATCCCTTTCCTCCAAGAGTTATGGAGTTTATAAACGACTCCCGTACGAAATCCTGGAGAGCAAGTCAAGCCAGTGTATAACCCAGACGTTTAGGTTAAAATCCACCAAAAAATTACCAAATCATTCAGTTCCTAGTTGCCCATCGAGGTAGTGCCAAGCATGAAATGCTAAGTTAGCAGCACAAAACCTCAAAAACTATCAGAATTGCCATCCATGACATAGTCAACGCCACCGTACAATATAGGAAAAATAAACTAAAACCGTAGTTCGATGGTCCCCTCAGAATTATTGATTATAGGAGAGGAAACGAAATAATCCACAATCCTACACTTGCATTCTTCCGCAAATCAGATCATACATGTCGATCAACTGAAAACGGTGTTATATAAGACTTTCTTCAACACCTGTCACTACAGATGCCCTATGAACATCACTATTACCAGAGGTAAATAACATTGCTTCATAAAATAATGCGACCTAAACTAACTCCACTACAAACCCCTAAGAGTACTACATGAAACTGAGGGTCCATGCATAAATCAATCATCTTTTCCCAGTCAGATCGTTATATAATAATCCTTCACTCCTGGAAGAAAATGTACAGATGTATAACGAATGAGCTCATTATTCGTATGTTAATACTGTAAGTTTAATGTTATTAATGATTCTCTCATACCAATCCACTATGTACCTGCTAGCCCATGTTATCAAATTATTCTTATGGGTTTACACCGTTGCAAGTTTTTTTTATAAGCAAGGAAGAAGGAACGAAAAGCCAGAAGCCCGTGAGATTGTTCCCGCCAAGAAAAACAAAATATCCATCCATCCATTGCCAGACGCCATGTATCCCAAATGGTGTGGTCAAGGGCTTAGAGTTAATTGTTTTACAGGGAGGGGCACTAATCCTCCACCAACCCCACTTGACACGTAGGGATGCCAACAGCATCTGGTGTTCCCAGGCGGTCACCCATCCAAGTACTAACCAGACCCAACGTTGCTTAACAGAGACAAATTCAAGACCTGTTCACTTTGAGGTGCCTGGACACACTTCGTTTGAAAGACTGGAGAACATGGGCAGTGGGAAATACAGACAGTGGAAGACAGTTCCAGAGTTGACCTGTTACATACATGAAGGACTGCACGTAACTCTTGCATTAAAGTGCTGGACAGAAAAGGGTTGATTTTTTTTTTATTTTAATGTGTCTGATTCTGGGCATAGGCTTCACAGCCCGTTACCAAGGCCCAGTAGTCCTCCTCCATCCATGCACCTCCACATGTCGCCACTTCGGCGCTAACACCCACCGTCCATATGGAATACATGCTAGGGCTGTCTCATATAGGACTAGTGTTTTTGTAGCCTATTAGCGGGGGTATTTTTGTGACATGTCGCCGGGTCTTCTGGTAGGTCAGTAATGCTTATAATGACATTCAAATCCTTAAACCATTCCCTGCCCCAGCGGGGATTTGAACCTGGGTCCATTAGGACTGCAAGCCAACTCTCTACCGATTCGGCCACTGCCTCCCCCGTTTGTTGCTAGACGGATTCTATGCACCCGCAGTAGTGGTGGAGGGATGTAAGAAGAAGTTCAGAGGAGCAGTGACCATCGAAATAGCGATAGAAAAAGAGGTAAAGATGGAACAGTACAATGGAGAGACAGAGTTTGAATGGAGCCAGCAAGAGAAGGGGAACTGTTGAGACGAAAAGCCTTTGACTTCACCTTGTTGAGAAGAGCTGTATGTGGGGAGCCTCCCCACACATGAGAGTTGTACTCCTCACAGGGGCGAATAAATCCTTTGTATAGTCGACAACTGTGCAGGGGTAAAGTTGGAATGGAGTCAGCTTAGCAAACCTAATCTCTTCAAAGCAGATTTTACAAGAGAGGTTATATGATTTTTCCAAGATAAATCCTGCGAGAATGAAACCCCAAGTATGTTGAAGGGTGATGGAGGATTGAGTCGGATAGTGTTAAAAAATAGACGATACTCCTGTGGAAGATTTTCACGGGTTGAAAGATGTCTGAACTAAGTTTTTGAAGCATTAAAAACAACAAAATTACTTTTACCCGTATCAGAAACATGAGCCAAGTCTGGCATTATTGTGCCATGGCCTCATCCCTTGTTTGTTGAAGTAACTGCCGAGGCAGACACTGTGGGAAACAAACGGAAATATGAAGGTTGGAGTCAACAGCGTATTAGTGGATAGGGTTAGAAGTACAGTTTAGGTCATTCATGAATAGAAGGAAGGGTAATACAGCATACATGTTCACTTCCCAACAAAAGTCACTAGAAAATTTCAAGCACTTTCTGGCATCTTCTGAGATGCTGGCAGTTTAACCCTGGAGTTTCTTGTGTCTAGGCAACCCATGGATGTAAAAGTTGCTGTGGTTGGTTGGAAGAAAGCGATTAAAATTCAATTAGAGGAGTAACATAATTCGAATGACAGATGAATGAATAATGCAAACCCTATGTATACGGTTACTGAACTTCATAATATAATATGAATTAAGCCTACAGTAAATAATTAGGTAAATATTTTTATTTACTTAACTACGTCTGCATTTTAACGATAGAAATAACATACAAAAGAATGGGACGATATAATATACAGCATAAATCGCTAGGGAAGTAATGCTGCGAATTCTGCAGAACTGCTTAGAATACAGTCCTCAAACAGATTAGTTTCACCACATCCACAAAGGAGGGAAATAGAAAGTGACTAAATAAACAATATAGTAGCATTTAACTATCCTCTGAGTTTTGTGTGCGATGGCGCGATGGTTAAAGTGTGTTTAATGTGTTAATGTGTGTTTAATGTGGATGATGGTGGACGCCATCCACCCACCACCATGTTCGTGTGTGTGTGTGTGTGTGTGTGTGTGTGTGTGTGTGTGTGTGTGTGTGTGTGTGTGTGTGTGTGTGTGTGTGTGTGTGTGTGTGTGTGTTAGCATTTGTAATATTAATCATCTTCCTTTTACGGACAGTTTTGCTAATGTCTCCGAAATGACGCCAAATCATTATTTTTATACAGCTACCAATGAATCAAAGATGTACAATTGCGTACAAAGGACAACAAACAACAACAGTCCCTATGGTCCTTTCGGTGTTGTTTATACAGAGAAGATCCCTAATTCTGTGAGATGAAGATATAGGCAGCAAAACAAGAAGGGTCATAATGTGACCGTATTAGTTCATTATGCAGTGTTATTTCTTGATCCGTCTACCGGTGTGAGTTTTGTCAGCTGAATGGAATGATTTCGAGTTAACCCAAATAACAAGCTTGAGATTCACCCATTACAGCGAAAGTGTATCTCTCAATTGAAAAGATGTTGTTACCCTAGGGAAAATATCGACGTGTTATCACAGTAGAATAAAGGCTTAGATCTTCATTCACGTGATGTATTTTTCATCTTATTCGTACTACTTTCAGACGAGTTATTCAGTTTAGGGCACATTTTTCAAACGGCAATTTAAATTCGGCCTCCATTAACTTTTTTAGTAAGAGAAATCTTCCTCAAAATTTGTAAAATTATTAGGATATGGCGGGAATAAAAGAAAGTCCTTAGGCAGAAGAGATTAACCATTTCATATACAGGTAAAAAAAGAATGCGGAGAATATATTTTGCAACAGGTGATTTTTACAGTGAGTGACAAGCCAAATGGTTTCTTTCAGCCCTGGAAACCAGTATTACTTAGGGGAATAACCCCGTAATTAACCTGACATCCGGTGGTTTAGTAGTTTAAGTTGCCCCATCCGGATGTGGACCATATGGACTTATATCCAGGGAATGGCTGAAGTATTTTACTCTCATAATACCGTTCAGGGGAAGCAAATGGTCACTAGCCGTTCATGTCAGGGCTAAGTAGCCTTGCCCCGGGCCCCTAGGCTGCTGATTGAGCGACAAAGAATTGGGTGATAATTTATATACACAGAGATAACATAGATAGCTCTATAGGCAGGTACGTACCTAAATGCGGTGTGTGTGTGTGTGTGTGTGTGTGTGTGTGTGTGTGTGTGTGTGTAGGGATGGTATAAACTAGGTTCAGCATAACATATTGGTACATCTTCTACAACAACATAGTCAGCTGCTATACATGGTGACCCAAATATTACCCTTCGTTTTGTTTCTTATTAGACAAAACTTTATGAGTTGTGGGGACGGCTCGAAAAGCATTATTGTTTTCATTGTTTATAATGTTGATTTCTATGCACTACTATACTGTATGGCTGACGAGTAATATCACAAAGTAGTCAAAATGTCTGCCCCCCTCACATCAGTCGACTGAGTTCAATCCACGTGGAGCATGGTATATACTAGGGTTGGGACACAATATATGTACAGCTTTTTAAACCTTCCCTCACAATGACAATTTTTTGTAAAAGTACATTCTTGCTTCCACCAGATGATTTCACTCAGCAAAGGAAAGGTCGAAGGGATTAGAAAATAATATTCTCCAACGGCCCCTTTAATATAAGAAGTCTTCAGTGAATACAGTTCTGTCATCAATAAAAATAAAGCACAAAATTTGTCCTCACACTGTAGAGGTTAATATGGTAGAATCCAGAATCAAAAATATTATAACACAGAGTAGAGATAATTATCACCACTGTCCAGCGAAATTCAAATTACAGTAATCCCTGTAAGACCCGGATGCCCAAGTCCCGGACACCCCAAGTCCCGAACATTTTGGGTTTGGGCCTTCAGAACCCAAAAAGGCCAAAAAAAAAAAAAAATTGACATTTTTTTCAACCGTATTTTGAACGTGGTGCACGGTGCCAAACAGCTGTGTTTTGCCGTGTAGTTCTACCAACGTCCAGCAGGGCGATGCTGCCTCCTCCCCATTTCCCGCCTACCTGTCATTGTGACTGCATGCTCATCACCATGGCCGCCCAGGTGCTCGCTTTTGTGGTGGTGCCCTACCTGCTGGTGGCCCTGCTGTTCCTGTGCTGCTTCTTACTCATGTGTCTGACGATGGCCCCGCCGCCCAAGAAGAGGAAACGAGTGGTTCTGACTCTGGAGAAGAAGAGGGAGATATTGAAGAAGGTGGACAAAGGATGGTCGACATCCTGCATCCTACGAGAATTCAACCTGGCGTGCTGTACCTTGTTCGTTATCAAGAAATCCTGGGACAAACTCACCCAGTACATGGCTGACTTCGCACTGAAGATGAAACGCAACATGCAGAGGAAGATTATGGACCCTCCCAGGTTTGCAGAAGTCAACCACTCCACACTGATTTGGCACCGTCCACAATGTGCTGCTGGTGTGCTGATGCATGGTACAGAGTTGAAGGCTGCTGCTGAGAAGTTTGCAAGGCTTCACGACTCCCAGACTTCAAAGCATCCGAGGGTTGGCTCTTCACTTTCAGACTACGACATGGATTTAACATCCATAAGGCCCATGGTGAAGCTTTGGATGCCAACGAGGAGGGAGTAGAAGAGTTTCGGCAGAAAGTGAAGGGCTTGATCAACAGGGAGGGCCTCACTCTTAGTCAAGTCTACAACGCTGACGAAACTGGTCTATTCTATCGCCCGCTACCAACAAACACCTTAGCAGAGGAGATGGAGAAGCGTATACCTGGCCACAAGCTTTCCAAACAATGGATATCTGCTTTCTGTTGTGTCAGTGCTAACGGCATGCACTGACTCAAGCCCGTTATTCTTGGCTGTGCAAAGCAGCCTCAGTGCCTTCATGGGGTGATGGATGTCCTTCCTGTCATGTGGTACCCTTCTGTGAAGGCTTGGTTCACAGCCAAGATTTTCAAAGACTGGTTTCACCAGCACTTCATCAAGGAGGTCATCCATTATCAGCCGAACACAATGGAAATCCCATGCGACCAGGTAAAGGCTCTCCTTCTCTTGGACAATGCAACAGCGCATCCGTTTGACAAGGAATTGGTGGCTGAGAATGACTGCATTTTGCCACCTAATGCAACTGCTCTCACCTAACCAATGGACCAAAGAATGATCGTGGCAACGAAGAGGCTGTATTGTCAGAAGTTCCTGGACGAGATAATGGTTGTTCTCGAGGACGAGGACGAGGACGAGCGCAGGGAGGGACAAGACACACGAGGCCAGCGGACTGTGGAAAACCTTCACTGCTACAACCTCAAGTCAGGCATCTACAACTGGGCGAGTGCATGGAGGGAAGTCCTTGTCAAGACTTTGGAAAGTGGTTGGTCTTGTCTGCTTCTCAGAGCTGATGTGGTGCATGACTTTCTAGGTTTAGATGTGGATGACTTCCATGCGCGTCTTCATGCAGCTGGCGACGAGATGGATATGGATGAAGTGCGTGAGTGGTTGGATGACGACGAGGCTGATCCTGGGTATCAGATCCTGTCTGATATCGAGATCGCATCTTCCGTTGCAGGTACAAGTACCCAGCTTGAAGATTCCAATGAGGACAACGAGGATGATGAGGACTCCTCTCAGTGCACCACTACTCCGGCAATCCCCAAGCTGAGCACACTCCAGGAGCTTGTAGAGTTCGTTCTGGACTACCTTGAACACCCAGACTTCGACCGGGAGATGGGGCCTCTGGGACTTGTGGAGGAAGTGCGAGCTTTTAGGTAGCGCATCATCACTCGCCAGATTCGCTGTTCCTTACATCAATCAACCACTGACAGTTTCTTCAGGGACGTGACCCCCGCTGTGCCCAGCCCTGGCTCGACACCACTGCCTCACCGAGACAGGCCTTCCACCTCCAAGCCACACCCCAGCACTTCGGCCACAGTGAAGTCGCCACTGGACGTGAGTTTGCGGCTTTCTACGGAGTCGTCTGCAGTGGGTAGTCCATCACCACGTCCCAGCAACGCGCCCCTCGGCCTCCTGCAACACCTACTCTCGGACTCTGACAGTGAATAAACAGCAAAAACTCGCCGATAGACCACATGGAAGTTTACAGCGTTGTGTAGTATTAAGAACAGAATGTGCAGTGTTAAGAAATCAGAATTAAGAGTGCAAAGGATTAAGTGCAGAGTGCTACTGTACACTGGTGAGTTTCAAGTGCAGAGCAAGTAAGACAAGAACGTGCAGTGTTAAGAAATTTGAATTCAGAGTGCAAAGGCTTAAATGCAAAGTGCGACACTGGTGAGTTTCAAGTGCAGTGCAAGTAAGAAAAGAATGTGCAGTGTTAAGAAATTAGAATACAGAGTGCAAAGGATTAAGTGCAGTGCAACACCGGATTACTGTACGTGCTTCAGGTGCACCTTCGTACTGCCAAAGTCTGAGAGGAGGCGGGTTATTCTTCGTGATGGTCACGGACGTCTTGTAAGTACCCTGTACACTGCTAAATATTTTCCATACTTACCTCTAAAGCCTCATTCTCTGGTTCCTTTTCATTTATTTCATGCTTTCTGTCCCTTCTTTGTGTGAATAGGGTCTTAAATAGGTGCTATGCATGTCTGATAGGGAGTTATTTAGGTGGTTTTCTGAGTTAGAGCTGGTTAGGGTCCATAAGTACCTGTCCAGGAGGCATTTTCCTTAGTCCCGGACAAACCCCAGTTCCGGACACGCCTTTGGTTCTATTACGTCGGGTCTTGGAGGTATTACTATACATAAAAAAGACACACACACACACACACACACACACACACACACACACACACACACACACACGTATTTCTATCAACATAATGACCATTATATAAACCACCGTAGCCAGGCCATTACGTGGAATAAGTCTCTTACTATCAAGGTATGCTGCCTTTGACACAGAGTATTGCATTCGAGAATATTTCAACCAACTTTATCCCGCGGTTGTTGAATTCTTGTGTGTTGCGGTGAAGGCTTAATCATCTTTATCTTTCTCTACCATGCACCATTTTCTGCTTCCCCAGCCTTCGTCACACTTTATTGTGCCCACTGTTTCACGTCCGTCGATTACATGGTTGATTACTAATTCACGAGACAGCCCAAATGCCCGCATTCCTCACAAAAGCAGACTGAGCCCTCGCCGTCCATGCAAAATGCCGCCAGCTGAATGTCAAGGAGGGCGCAATAAACGGATCCTGTATTGCTCATTACATAGGAAATTTGGTGACGACACGATCGTAAGGAAAGAAGGGAAGAGGTGGACATTTATCACAATTTATTACAAGAACATTAATAAAGGGACAACTTCTGTTACATGTTTACAAAGCAGAGGAGAGAACTATAAAACACGGACGTGGCTGAGGAACTCTCTTTAGGGAACAACGAAGCACAAATTTCTCGTGGATTTTAGGAAACTCAATGGCACCCCTTCCTTACTATTTTGTTTCCGTGTATGTCATTCTAATATACAGTTGTACGTTATTTATGCGAATTATTCGAAATTAAAAATAACTCGGTAACACACACGAGAACATGGAGGCGTATTATGCAAAATAAATCGGTAAGGAAGAAGCGTTTCAAATCATCATATAAGCTGAAGAAAAAAAAAAAAAACAGCCTCTAGTTACACTCAGTCACCAACAAACCTAAGTTCAAATAAAAGATTTTAAGACCGAATTCAAGAGGTGTGATGTGGTAATCTCAAATATTAATATCGGTACTCTTCTTTTTCTCTCACTTAGCACATGTAAGTTTTCCAACAAATCTTTTTTTGTGTGTATAACGAGTGTTTTCATGAATACAGCTTGCTCGGCTCATTTGCTGACATTTGTAAAAAAAAAAAAAGAAGAAAGCCTTCGATATATCAGCAGTGTAATAACGCTAGGTTATCTTTTGGGCTAAGGCGCTCCAAATGGATGGCGCACATAAGGGTTTATGTCCGAAGAAAATGGCACTCAAGGGCAAGCGAAGACGCTAACCCTCACCTTAAAGGTCAGAACGCAATAACCTGGCCTCGTCCCTACGCTCCTTGTAGGGTAAAATAATCTGGATGAGGAAAAGATAGATTATTAATGATATTCCACCCAAGTGCAAAGCAGAAGCCATGTTAGTCATATTAGTCGTGTGAATGAGGAAACGAATTTTATGTTGCAGGCAGACCAGTGACCCTAGCTAGGATTAAACATATCCACGAATTAACTGAATCAGATTTTTAGCACATGAAGGAAAATATAAGGACGAAAGGAGGAGAGGAAAGTGGAAGGGAAGGAAGGATGGAGGGAGAAGGGGAGAAAAGGGAGGATGAAAGGGGGAAACGCGAATTGAGACAGGGAGGAAAGAAAAATGAAACAACAAATGAGAGAACAAGGAAGGCTGTATATAACAAGAAATGAGACAGGGAGAAAGTAAGGAATCAAAAAAAAAAAAGAAAAAGGAAGGAGAGAAGAAACGCATATGAGGACTGAGAGAATAGAATAAAGAGGAAAGAAAATAGGGTAGAAAAGAAGAAAAGAAGAAGGAACACAAAATTAATTACATATCTGACTCCGTAAATCCAGCTGTCTTTCTTTAATTTTAGTTATCTCATGACCCAAAGTCAGTTTAGGAGATACTGTTACACCAACAAAAGTTAGATATAGCCTTCATCAATTCTTTCGCATCTTCAGGCTCTGTTTAGTTTTATCAAATCGTGTAAGAACAAGGAAATCATATTTAATAAGACATCGTTGTGCTACAATTAATCTATTCAGTCCGATGACACAAGTTTGTACTTTATTCTCCCTACTTCCAGACGATTTGAGACACCGTAGGCAAGCTCCTCAGATAGTAAATGGCTATATCCACCCTGTACAGTCCGAAATGTATCTCTAAACCTGATTACAATCGTTTGAATTGAAAGACTAAAATAACAATAATGTCATCGCAGTGATGAAGTTCAGCGTATTCTTTTTCACGAAATAAATCGGCATATCGCTTACTGGTCGTTCATCGCCCTCTTGTGTGACCATACATTCATCTTGGCTATACTAAACCCCAAGTACTCTTTCACACACACACACACACACACACACACACACACACACACACACACACACACTGGAATATCAGCTAGCAAAGATTATCGTTATCCCACGAACTTTCTTCTAGCAACTATGATTTACTTATTTGGAAGAACCGAAACCACGAGACTTCTGCACTCTTTTCCTTGATGTTCAATAATATATATATATATATATATATATATATATATATATATATATATATATATATATATATATATATATATATATATATATATATATATATATATATATATATATGTATTGTTACATAGCCTAGGATTTCATCATCCCTTGTATAATTCTAACTTATGATACAGTTTTGTTCATGATTGCATCATTCTTTGTATGATCCTAATGTACAGTATGCTGCATGTTTGTTCATGATTCGCCACGTGGCTTCCATAGTGACCAAGCTTGCGTGTTCTACCTCACTCCCCCCTTCTCCCCTTATAGTAGAGTAAGTCGTTCTTTCTGTTGTTCAGAGCAGGACTGTCAACTCTTCGTCCCCTATGCCTTCATTTGCGTCCTTCTTACAAGTTGAATCAAGCTCTGCCGGCCCCTATATAATGAGCTCAGTCTCTGCATTAGTTGCCACTTAGATCTACTCCCCATTCTGTTCACATCTCTGTCCTCCCCTGTACAGTATATTATTATTTTTGTGAGTGCTCAGGAACTCTCCAGCCATCTAGCTGCTATATAATTTGAGTATAAGTGTTATTACCATTTTTCTTGTAGTGTATAGCCTAAGGCGTTAATTCGTAAGCCTGATAAAGTTTTTATGATTCATATTGGTTCCATACTGTCAGCCAGTATTAGTAATATTTTCTATCTGTAATAATATTATATCTTGCTTTAACTCAGCATTATCCGGTTTTCTCATTTTATAAGGGCTGATTTAGATTAATTTGCTTTTGCTAAATTCGTGTTATTAGAGGCTATTGCAGTTAACCATATATGTAAACTGTTTTGCCATTACATTATCCTTATGAGTCCTGAATGTTTAGTTGTTAGTTTGAGCATTAAACTTTAACTTGTAATTTTACCTAAGGCTTTTTTTTTTTAACCTGGAACTTTGCGGGACAGTAGTGATTTTAGTATTCTCACTTGAAGAGTTCATTATCTCTCTCTGTTCCGTAACATTAATTTGGCGACCTCGCCAGGTTATTCAGGATATTATCACAAGGATATTGCTTGATATTTTTTGACTGATTTATTCATGATGTATACTATTACTAATCTTGATGAAGCCAAAGATTTTTTGTCAAATGTGCAAACAGTGTGTGATGTAGAAAACAGAACAAAGAATGAACTTAAGCTTGTTGCTCAACAATTGGGAATTGCTGTTCACTCTCATCATTCTAAAGATCAAATTGTTGGCATGATTAATAAAAGCTTGTTTAATGTAACTCCTCCAGATGAGCAAACACAGATTGAAATAGCTAAGTTTCAGCTAGCCCTGCAGGAGGCTCGTGCTAAGGAGGCTGAGTTTCAGGCACGTGCTAAGGAGGCTGAGTCTCAGGCTCGTATTCAGGAGGCACAGGCACAGGCTCAGGCACAAACTGAACTTGCTAGGATTCAGGCAGACCATGAGTATCGCATGAAACAAGGTGGAACTGGATCATCTAGCTCTGATGATTTTGATGTGGCTAAAAATGTTAAACTTGTCCCTCCTTTTAATGAATCTGATTTAACAAAGTATTTTCAGTTGTTTGAGAGGGTAGCTACAGGTTTTAATTGGCCCAAAAAGTATTGGCCAGTACTCCTTCAGAGTGTTCTCACCAGTAAAGCTCAAGTAGCTTATGCATCTTTGCCTCAGGATCAATCTGATAATTATGATGTAGTTAAGAGCTTGATTCTTAAGGCCTATGAGCTTGTTCCTGAAGCCTATAGAGTAAAATTTAGGACAACTTATAAGCAAGATAAGCAATCCCATGTTGAGTATGCAAAAATCAAAGAAGATCTGTTAGAGCAGTGGTTAAATTCTAAGAATGTAAATTCCGATTTTGATAAATTTAAGCAGATGATTTTGCTGGAGGACTTCAAAAGGTGTATTAATAAAGATGTAAGCCTATATCTTGATGAGAAAAGAATAGATAATTTGTCTGATGCTGCAGTTTTAGCTGATGACTATGTTCTCACTTACAAGAGATATTCTAAACAAAAAAGGAAAGCTGAGAGTAAGTACGTTGCCTCTACTCAGAGTACAGGTAACAGGAAAGAGAATAAAGATGATGTTTCTCAAGAAGTAAATACCAGCTCCACCTCTAGATTTCAGAAAAGTAAATGTACTTATTGTAGTAACCTTGGTCATATTACGGAGAAATGTTTCAGGAGACAGCGTGATGTGAACAAAAAGGAGTCTTTAAATATTCAGTCAATTGGTCTAGTGTCCACCCTTGAGAGTTCCCAGAATTCTTTAACGGAGTTAACAGTACCTGCTTTGAGGGGTAAATTAAATTCTCATGATGAAGCTCCTCTTTTGAGCAGTAACATGGGTGACACTCTCAAGAGTTCATGTGCTAATTTCCTGTCTGATAGTTTTGTCAGTCCTCTGGACAGTAATGACAGGAAATCAGTTAAAATATATTGTGATACAGGTGCTTGCCAATCACTTATGCTGACCAGTGTTCTAGGCTCTAATGTTAATTCCTCTGATGAAACTGTAGTCTTACAAGGTGTAGGGAATAATTACTTCTCTGTCCCTCTGTGAAGAGTGAATTTAGAGTCTGATTTTCTTAATGGTTCCATTATGGTTGGGTTGGTTGAGACACTCCCAATGTCAGGTGTAACTTTCTTACTTGGAAATGATATTGGTGTAAGTCAAGTGTGTCAAGCTCCTCAGTTGTCTAGTGAACCAGTGACTGCGACCCAGGATTGTGATGTCCTTGATGTGTTCTCTGCATGTGCGGTCACTAGGGCTAAGTCTAAAGTTACTGGTGACTTAGAGAATAATGATGATGATGATGTTATCCTAGCTGACACTTTTCTTGCTAATTTAGACCACTCACCAGATGAGGCAGTACCCCGTAGTGTTGATAATTTGTCTCGTCAAGAGTTGTTTGAGATGCAGGTTGCTGACCTTGAGTTGAAAGGTCTAGCTA
Source organism: Coenobita brevimanus (assembly GCF_032717465.1). NCBI lineage: Eukaryota > Metazoa > Arthropoda > Malacostraca > Decapoda > Coenobitidae > Coenobita > Coenobita brevimanus. Next base: position 27,552,153 of record NC_136971.1, read on the forward strand.
ACTCTGCTTGCAGTGAGGAAGAGTCAGATGGTGCTTCTACTTGTTATTATATAAAGTCAGGAGTACTTATGAGGAAGTGGAGACCCCCATCAGCATCAGCCGACTGTGAATGGGAGGTTGTACATCAAGTTGTCATCCCTCGTGTTTATAGGCAGGATATCATTAGAGTGGCTCATGATTCCAGTTTGGCAGGACACCTTGGAGTGAGGAAGACTGTGGCACGCATTTTGAAACACTTTTACTGGCCAGGTATCTTCAGAGATGTTTCCTGGTATTGTAAGTCTTGTCACACCTGTCAAGTTGTGGGGAAGTGTAATCAGACCGAAAAGGTTGCACCTCTAGTTCCCATTCCTCCTTTTGAGGCGCCATTCACCCCTTGTGTTGGTGGATATTGTGGGCCCTCTTCCTAAGACTTCTTCAGGATTTTCTTATGTGTTGACCCTGATTGATATGGCTACTCGTTATCCTGAAGCCATTCCACTTAGAAATATCTCAGCAAAGAACGTGGTTAAGGAAATGCTAGGGTTCTTCACCAAGTTTGGTCTGCCCAAGGAGGTACAGTCAGACCGGGGAAGTAATTTTGTGTCAAATGTTTTCAAGCAGTCTCTGAAAGAGTTGGGCATCACCCAGATTGTCTTCAGCTTACCATCCCCAGACCCAAGGAGCGTTGGAGAGATATCATCAAACATTCAAATCGATGCTCAGGAAATACTGTTTGGAACATCAGAAAGACTGGGATAAAGGTCTTCCATTCATTGTATCTGCCGCAAGAGGTTTTCCAAATGAATCACTGGGCTTCTCACCCTTTGAACTACTGTTTGGCCATGAAGTAAGAGGACCCCTTAAGCTACTCAAGGAATGCTGGCTGTCGGAGGAAGATGACGTCAACCTGCTGGAGTATGTGATGAAGTTCAAAGAACGGCTGTCCACTGCTTTACAGCTGGCGAGAGAGAATGTAGGAGCTGCTCAGGAGAATATGAAGACTTGGAATGATAAGAAGTCCAGGTTACGACACTTTCAGCCAGGGGATCAGGCTTTGATTCTGCTACCAGTGCATGGGCAACCTCTTCAAGCCAAGTTTAGTGGTCCTTATTTCGTGGAGAAGAAACTCAGTGATGTCAACTATGTCATCGCCACACCAGATCGTAGAAAGAACAAGCAACTTTGTCATATCAACATGATAAAGTTATATCACAGGCGGGACGAAAATAACCCAGTCTGCACTGTAGCTGTTCCATCCGAGTCTGCAAGTGAAGCTCTCCCATGCAGAATGAGCCTGAGTGATAGTTTGGGGAAGAATCCTGATATCATGAATGATCTCTAGACTAAGCTTTCTCATCTAGCTCCCGAGGAAAGGCATGAGTTTTCGGCATTACTGCAGGAGTACCCGCAAGTGTTCCGTGACACTCCAGGAAGAACCACTGAGTTGATGCATGATGTCGATGTTGGAGACGCAAAGCCAATTAAACTGCCTCCTTATTTTGTGAACCCAGTGAAAGTTCCTCTCATCCAGAAGGAGCTCGGCTACCTGTTGGACCACAAGATGATTCAGCCCTGTCAGAGCGAGTGGAGTTCTCCTGTCACTCTAGTCCCTAAGCCAGGTGGGTCACAGCGGCTTTGCATCGACTACAGATGTGTTAATCAGATAACCAAAACAGACACTTACCCTCTCCCTCGAGTGAAAGATTGCATAGACAAGATCGGAAAGGCTAGGTACATAAGTAAGTTTGATTTCTTAAAGGGATACTGCCAAGTACCTATGACTGAACGTGCTAGGGAGATCTCATGTTTTGTAACACTAGGAAAGACTTTTGCATGTTCTGTAATGCCATATGGTATGAAGAATGCACCAGCCACTTTTCAGAAGCTCATGAATGTTGTAACAGAGGGTTTGGCAGGGTGTGTTGTTTATATTGATGATGTATTAATCTTCAGTGACAACTGGAAAGATCACTTATGCCATGTCAGTAAATTTCTTGAGCGTTTGGTTCAGGCTAATCTTGTAGCTATTTTATCAAAGTGTGAGTTTGGTCAAGCTAAAGTTCAGTACCTTGGGTACGTAATTGGTGATGGACACGTTGCACCACCAGGAGCTAAGGTTCAGGTTATAAGTGATCTTCCCAAACCTAAAAGTAGGAAAGAGCTACAAAGATTTTTGGGAATGGTAGGTTATTACAGGAGATTTGTTCTTAACTTTTCAATTCTTGTATCACCACTTACAGACCTACTGAAAAAGGGAGTTAAATTTGTCTGGACTGATAACTGTGAATCCTCTTTCAATAAACTTAAAGCTATCCTATTAAGTCAGCCAGTGTTCGCTACTCCAAATTTTGCTAAGCCTTTTAAGATGGCTGTTGACGCAAGTGATACAGGAGCTGGGGCTGTTTTGCTGCAAGAGGATGATCAGGGTATTGAACACCCTGTGTCTTATTACAATAAGAAATTCACTCCACCTCAAAAGAATTACTCAACTATTGAGAAAGAGCTTTGGCCTTGATTTTCGGATTACAGCATTTTTCATTGTATTTGTGTTCTGGTTTTGACCCCATAGTCATTTATACCGATCATAACCCACTGAAATTCCTTAGTAAGTTTAAAGATAAAAATCAGAAATTGACAAGATGGAGTCTACTTCTTCAGGAGTATTCATTAGACATACAACATGTCAAGGGGAAAGAAAATGTTATTGCAGATTGCTTATCTAGACTTTAGACAGATTGTTTTAGAGTAATAAGAAATTTCCTTTGTAAATTTCTTTTTCTTTGTGGGGAGGTGTTACATAGCCTATGATTTCATCATTCCTTGTATAATTCTAACTTATGATACAGTTTTGTTCATGATTGCATCATCCTTTGTATGATCCTAATGTACAGTATGCTGCATGTTTGTTCACAATTCACCACGTGGCTTCCATAGTGACCAGGCTTGCGTGTTCTACCTCACTCCCCCCTTCTCCCCTTATAGTAGAGTAAACCTTTCTTTCTGTTGTTCAGAGCAGGATTGTCAACTCTTCGTCCCCTATGCCTTCATTTGCGCGTCCTTCTTACAAGTTGAATCAAGCTCTGCCGGCCCCTATATAATGATCTCAGTCTCTGCATTAGTTGCCACTTAGATCTACTCATTCTGTTCACGTCTCTGTCCTCCCCTGTACAGTATATTATTATTTTTGTGAGTTCTCAGGAACTCCCCAGCCATCTAGCTGCTGTATAATTTGAGTATGAGTGTTATTACCATTTTTCTTGTACTGTATAGCCTAAGGCGTTAATTCGTAAGCCTGGTAAAGTTATTATGATTCATATTGGTTCCATACTGTCAGCCAGTATTAGTAATATTTTGTATCTGTAATAATATTATATCTTGCTTTAACTCAGCATTATCCGGTTTTCTCATTTTATTAGGGATGACTTAGATAAATTTGCTCTTGCTAAATTCGTGTTAATAGAGGCTATTGCAGTTAACCATATATGTAACCTGTTTTGCCATTACATTATCCTTGTGAGTCCTGAATGTTTAGTTGTTAGTTTGAGCATTAAACTTCCTTGTAATTTTACCTAAGTCTTTTGTTTTGAACCTGGAACTTTGCGGGACAGTAGTGATTTTAGTATTCTCACTTGAAGTGTTCATTATCTCTCTCTGTTCCGTAACAATGTATATATATATATATATATATATATATATATATATATATATATATATATATATATATATATATATATATATATATATATATATATATATATATATATATATATATATATATATATATATATATATATATATATATATATATATATATATATATATCTATATATATATATATATATTGCCAGACGCCTCAATCCCGTTTGGGGTGGCCACAAACAAATCGCCTCCAAGTCGCCCTGTCCCCCGCCATTTCACTGCCCTGCTCCCAACTCACACACCCCTCTCTCATATACCTCTCCACCCCATCCCTCCATCTCATCCTCGGCCTCCCCCTCCCTCTTCCCCCCTCCACCTCACTCACATACACTCTCTTCGTCAGTCTTTCACCCTCTATCCTCTCCACATGGCCAAACCACCTCAGTATGTTCCTCATAACGCTTCCTATCATATCCACATCCACACCACAACGCTCCTTTATATCCTCATTCGTCAGCCTGTCTCTCCATATGACTCCACAGGCTCCTCTTAAATAACTCATTTCTACTGCTCTCACTCTTGACTTGTGTCCTTCCAACAACGTCCAAGCTTCACTTCCATACGTTAGAGTTGGTATCACATTACTGTCATGTAGTAACTTTTTCACTTCCATGCTCACTTCCCTGTTTCTTATCACTGCTTTCAAAGAACCAGCAACCTTTCTTCCCAGCTGTACCCTTTCAAGCACTTCACCCTCCAAACCTCCATCCTTACTCATCACACTACCCAAGTACTTAAACGTACTCACATTTTCCAATTCCTCACCATCCAATCTCGCTGTACATTCACTGACTTCACCTCTCTCATAGACCATCACATTACTCTTCCCTACATTCACCTTTAGATTCTGTTTTTTACACACTCTCCCAAACTCATCCACCAATCCCTGCAGCTCCCCTTCGTCTTCACTCAACAACACAGTATCATCTGCAAACAACAGTACAGGCAGTTTCCAAACACTATCCTCTCTCACCAGGGCCACTCCAACATCCGCTACCCTACCTTGTACCTCTTTTATTACCCCATCCATGTACAGATTGAACAACCATGGAGACATGACACATCCCTGTTTCAACCCAACTTTCAACGAGAAACATTCACTTAGTTCACCATCCACACGCACTGCAGCCTTCGCACCATCATACATACTCTTCACAGCATTCAACAACTTCCCATCTACTCCATATATTCTTAACACTTTCCACAATCCTTGTCTATCCACCCTGTCATATGCTTTCTCCAAATCCATGAAAGCCGCATACAACTTCTTTCCCTTCTCCAGAAACTTTTCCACTAAAGATCTAAGAATGAATATCTGATCTACACAACCTCTTCCCTTCCTAAAGCCTCCCTGTTCTTCTCCAACTAATTTCTCTGTTCTTTCTCTAACTCTGTCAATAAGTATCCTACCATGCACTTTTCCTATTATACTAAGGAGAAAAATGCCCCTATGATTACCACACACTTCTTTTTCCCTTTTTCCTTTGTACAAGGGAATAATTATACCTGACTTCCAATCCTCCAGGACTCTACCTTCCTCCCAGGCCAATCTGCACATCTTCCACATCCATTCTACTACTATCTCTCCCCCATGCTTCAGCTTTTCGCCACACACTATATCAATTCCTGGGGCTTTCCCCGATTTAACTTTCTTCATTGCTTCCACTACTTCTATCCTACTGATTTCTTCCTATCTTCTCACCTCCCTCCTTCTCCCAGCCACTTATACTCGGATATATATATATATATATATATATATATATATATATATATATATATATATATATATATATATATATATATATATATATATATATATATATATGACAGAGCTTTGGTTGAAGTTAATGAATAATGTCAAGTTGTGTAGGATTTAGAGTCGTATTCCTGGTGTGTTCCCTACGTGTTAACAAATGAGTTAGCGGATGGTTAATGTCCGTCCCCGGAAAACGATTAACTTAAAAGACATTGAAAATGCCTCGGATCATGACTGAGACACAGACGACGACCAAGGACCGTACAAAAAAAATGGTGCGGATTTTAAAATGGAATGTGAGGGGTGTGAAAAATGAGGTGAAAAACAAAGAGATTGCCCAGGTGCTTGAGGATGCGAAAGTGGACATATATGGATTGACTGAGACCAACCATCGTGGTGAGAGTTTGAGAAGTAGGAATATTGACTGGGTATAATGTGCGGGAGTAGGGCAAGGGAGGGTGTACATATTGTTGTGTGCACGACACTGAAGGAGAATATAAGAGAGTATGGATCAGTTTTTTCAACGATTGTATGGATAAGACCGAAAGTAGGTATACAAGCATGGGTGATTTTGTGTGTTTATGCGCCCACAGAAGACCATGCGAGCAGAGAGAAAGAAATGTTCTTGGTAAATGTGGAAGCATGCACAGAAATTACCGGGAGTGAAAGGGTGATTTTGATTGGAGATATGAATGGAAAATTAAGTAACGTGAAGGTGTGCCTGAAGAAATGGATGAGAATGTCAGCGCTCTAGTGGACATTTGTGCAGGGAGGGGATTGGTGATGGCCAATACCTTCTTTAGGTACATAATGATCCACAGGTATAGCCTATATGGCATGTGATGAGAAGGGTGGATGGTGAACTGAATGAACGGAAGGCAATGACCGATTATGTATGCATGTGCGAGAAAATGAGAAGATATGTGCTGGATGCGAGAGAATACAGAGGTTGGAGAAGTGGACTATCTGGCCACGATTAAGTGGAAGTGATGTTGCGGTACAAATAGGATGGATAAATAGGAGAGAAGGGCACGAGGAAGCGGTCCGTACAAAGAGGGTAGAAAGGTTGCGAGAGGATTGAAAAAAATAAAAAGCAGAATTATAAGGGAAGCGGATGGTCGATTGGGTAAATATTATTTACAGCTGACATGGGAGGTGAAAGATGTGCGCAAGGTATTAACAGAATAAATCTGCGCAGCATGTGAGGTGGCGCGTGAGGTGAATAGAAGACAGAAGCGGGTGCAAGGAAATGCATGGTGGAATGAAGAGGAGAGACAAACTGTGGTGAAAAAGAAGAAAGCATATAATGAGTCGATGGGATGCAGAGACATGGAAGAGGTTGAGAGATGGACTAGAGAGTCATATGTATAGAAGAAGAGGGAGGTGGAAGGGTTAATATCTGAAAGTAAGAAGAGAGTGGATGAGGAGTTTGGAAGGAATTTGAGCGTAAGGTGGAGGGAATGTAAGAAACTGTTTTGAATGGAAGTAGAGTTTGATGGTGACAAAAAATGTAGCAGGAGAGTGATAGATAAAATATGCAAGTTGCTAGTGGACAAGGGAGAAAAAGTGAGCAAATGGAGAGAACACTTTCAGGAATTCTTGAATTTAGAGAACCAAAGTAACGCAAGTGTTAATGGCTGGGAAATGGCTGGGAGAAGGAAGGAGATGAGAAGGGAGGAAGAGATCAGTGGGATGGAAGTAGTGGAAGCAATGAAGAAAGTAAGAATGGGGAAAGCCCTTGAAATTGATAGAGTGTGTGGTGAAATACTGAAACACAGGGAAGAGATAGTTGTAGAACTGATACTGAAGATGTGCAGTTGACATGGAAGGAAGGTAGAATCCAGGAAGATTGGAATTCAGGTATTATTATTCCCCTGAAGAATGGAAAGGGGGAAAAAGAAGAGTGTCGTAATAATAGTCATTTGTCTTTTTAGTGTAACAGAAAAAAATATATGATAGGATACTTACTGACAGAGTTAGGGAAATAACAGAGCAATTAGCTGGAAAAGAACAGGGAGGTTTTAGGAAGGGAAGAGGTTGTGTAGACCAGATACTCACCGTAGGGTATTTAGTGAAAAAGTTTCTAGAAAAGGAAAAGTAGCTGTATGTGGCCTTCTTGGAACTGGAGGAAGCTTATGACAGAGTGGATAGACAAGAAATGTGGAAAGTATTAAGAATACGAGTAAGTAGGGTATATGCGAAGCTGTTGAAAGCTGTGATGTGTAATTATAAGGGCACTCTGGGTAACGTGCATGTGGCTGTTAAACTGAGTGAAATTTTCTATCTGAACGTTGGATTGAAACAGAGATATCTTCATGGCTATTCATTCTCTATATGGATGAAGTTATGAGGTACAAGGAAGGGCAGTGGATGTTGAAGCGGCCCTAATGAGAGAGGGCAACGTTTGGAAACTTCCTGTTCTGTTGTTTGTAGATGATACTGTGTTGTCAAGTGAAGCTGAACTGGAAGTGCAAGGCTTGATGCATGAGTCTGGGAGAGTGTGTAAGAAATGGAAACTAAAGGCGTATGTAGGGAGGAGTAAAGTTGTGATCTTCAAGAAAAATATAGTTACTGAATTCACAATGAGGCTGGATGGTGAGGAAATGGAAAATGTGAATGCATTTAAGTACTTGGGTCGTGTGTTTAGTTAAGATAGAAGTTTAGAGGATGAATTACTTGAAAAGGTACGGCAGGGAGAAAAAGGTTACAGGTTCTTTGAATGCAGTGATAAGAAATAATGAGATGAGCATGGAGGTAAAAATGTCGCTGAATGATAATTTTGTGATGTCAACTCTAAAGTATGGCTTGGACCTTGTTAGAAAGACACAAGTCAACAGTAAGAGCGGTGGAAATGAGTTATTTGAGAGTTGCATGTGGAGTTACATGGAAAGAGAGACTGACGAATGAGAAAGTGCAGGTGGGTTGTGGTGTGGATGTGGTAGAAAGGGTTAGGAGAAATACACTAAAGTGGTTTGGCCATGTGGAGAGGATGAAGAATGAGTGATTAACGAGGAAAGTGTATGTGAATAAGGTGGAAGGAGGGGGAGAGGAAGGGGGAGCACGGGGACAAGATGGAGGGATGAGGTGGAGAGATGTATGAGATAGGGGGGGGGTATGCTGGGGGGGAAGAAAGCGTAATGATATGGGACAGGGCGACATGGAGGCGATTTGTTTGCGGCCATCCCTTACGGGATTAAGGAGTCTGGCTACGGACAGATAGATTCCTAGTGGCACAGGAAAACTTCGCAGCACCTCTTTCTTTTTAAATAATTTACCTACAGCAATGATATGTGCTATGCATGTTTTTGTTTTGTTTTTTTTTCATATCGACAGAGCCTGGATCAGTAAACATACAATAAATTTTTGAGGCATAATTCGCAGAACATGTATCGAAGGAAGAGGTGTTACGAAATCGCTAAAGCCACTTGGAATACGAACCATATTCCTTTCAACGCTTGGGCCTCACTACATGTTATTCTTCCAGTCTCCAGATGTTTTCATATAGATTGGACGAAACTCTCTGAAGAGGAGAGTTTCGAGATTGCCATCAATAACCCAGAAACTTCAAGGAGGCTTTGGTAAATCGAATAAAACTATCAACATCTAGCAAGAATTCAAAGAAAGGCGTCATATTACTGAACCCAACCCCTTCAGCACATGACTGTTTTGTGTGTCGTCTTGCTAAAGGTTCACCAGACGGTATTAATCAGATTAACAATCTCCTAGAAGCTGACGACGTTCCTATCTATTTTGACCAGTTCAAATATCCATACATTTCAGTACATTTATTTGAAGGCAGCAAAAATATAGTTATTAAGATAAAGATGCCACTGTGCTGAGGGGATGTACACCCACTCTAAAATGTATCTTCATCATGGCAGTCGATGGTGTCAATGAAAGTTGTTGCTAGACACTTTTTCTTCCCCCAAAGACATATATTCATGAAGTGACAGTGCATTATGTATGGTGGTTAAAGTTCCTTCTTCAGAGTGATTGCTAAAAAAAAAAAAAAAAAATCATACAAGTTTGTGAAAGCTATGGGAAAATATTTTTTCACACGTTTCGTTCATTGTTTCAAAATGCAAAGATGGAAAAATGAGATACTTTTAAGAACGACACCCCAGCCATCCACATCCCTGAGGGTTAATGTGATCTAACAAAGTAGTATATTAGAGAAACATAAAGATGAGACAGAAGTGACGGCGAGATTCTGGGGCTACATGGCCTCTGTTTTCCCTTTCCTTATGGCTTCCCTGCTCGATTTCTTTCCCTTCCGTATTCTCTCTCTGATCTCGAAATTCTTTTTTCAGTGCTCCCCAACCTTTTTTCGTTTCACGGCCCTTTTCTCACCACTTTGCTATCTAACAGTATTCAATTAGCCTACGATTAATGAGATTTTTTTTTACCTGAAATTCAGCTTCATATACAAACGTTTTAATGGGCATATTATTATTTACAGAAAATAATAGAATAATACAGTACTTTTAGTTTCTATAAACAAATAAAATGTATGAAATTACTGAGACACATCCACTGACTTGACTTTTTTTTTTGTGTGTGTGACCCATTTTGGCCACAGGCTTCATAGCCCATTCCCTGATGCCCATTTATACAAGAGACACCATACACAAAATTCTTCATCCTGTGTTCTTATGCACGATGTATTTATTTCTTATTAAATATTTTTAAAAGTAATTTCACGTAGAAATTTCATGGACAGTTTGACATTTTTGAAAGGGTGTTCGAAAGAATACATGCCTTTGCTATCAAGGACTAATTCAGACTATACTTACTGGACACAGACTAGACCCACTGGAACACTATTTTTTTTTTTACGAAATTATAAGGTAACACGAAGAAAATTAACTTATGCAGAACATATCACAATACACTAGTAAAAGCGTCACGGCTCATGATTGCGGAGTGCTGCTCTAGCCTGACTCTACTCTCCCTAGGTTTCGTCTTTCCTCTTTCTTTTTTTTTTCCTCGTCTCATTATAATCTTGCATCATCTTTGACTTGTTTCACGTCAATCTGGCATCTCTCATCTCTCGACATCTCTCATCATGTCTTTTTAATCTCTTCATTTTGAGAACATCCCTATGGCCTTGCTTTTCCCTTCTTTTTATTTAGGCCTTTTTCTTTGTTCCTTGAGTGTCAGTCATTTCCTATGCTCTCTCTCTCTCTCTCTCTCTCTCTCTCTCTCTCTCTCTCTCTCTCTCTCTCACCATTTTACTCAGCCTTATTAATTTACGTATCAACACAAAAATGGCGTAAACTAGTGTGGCACACCCCTAAGCGTTCACATATTCGCCAATAATCTTAAGACTGTCTCGGCCATATGCTTAAAGCTGAAAAGGAGAACGTGCCTACAAGCTTCAGTTACGAGCGAGCAGGCGCAGCTAACGAAGCGACGTTTCCTCTAAGTTCAGCTGAGATATTAGCTGCCCGACACGACCCGCCCCAGACCGACGTGACACAGCCCGATCGCGATGGTTTTCAGAGGCTAACAACTTTTCAGTTATATGAAATAGAGAAGAGATTCTTTCAGGAGGTAGGAGATACATTAAATAAATTTTCTTTCTAACTATATATTTACTCATGAGACCAAAGACCCTTGGAACCCCAGCTTTCCAAGGGAGTGCACTGAGGGCTTCAGTTGACATCCTCCACTATGAAATCGAATTTAAAAAGATTTTCCTATTGTAAAAATATGTTTTCTTGCATCATTCTAACAATTAAAAATCGGATATTAAGCTCATAATTTTACATGAAGGTTTTTTTTCTATGTTTAGGGGGTGAAATTAACAAGGGTAATTGCCCCATTTCCGGGTTTTATCATTCGGTCAATGGCCAAGCTTTTACTGACGCAGTTCGTCGATACGGTGAGTCGGGAGCAGAGAAATGAACACTGCACGTGTGATAAATGCTACGGCACCTCACTATATGCACATCTAGAGAGAAAACATGAGAAAAAAAAAACGTGAGAAAGTAAATAATTTAGCACGATTATTCTTCTGTTATTGTTCAACTACTTCACCAGAATTGTTGAAAATTTACACCAAGATGAAATTATGACGACAGTCGCGTGTACAAACGCTCTCACTTTACTGGTTTCTGAGAGCATTGGACTTGTGGTTAGTGTCCATACCATATTTCTGGACGCCTTTAGTATCAACAGCGAAAAAGCCAATTATTCTTTGTTTTCACTGCCGGCATTACTAATGACATTATATAGATACTATATTTTTGTTCCCAAGAATAGAGATTTTTTTTCAGTACCGAGGTAAAGAAGGCAGGTACACTCTGTCATAACTGACTATGAACAATATGTAGGAGTGTTGGGTCTGCCTACACTGTTGGAGTTGCTGATTCGAAAGTATGAATGTTATCTCAGCAGTGAGGTTCAGAAACCAAACACTTTTTATTTATTATCAACACTGGCATCAAAGACGATTGCAAAAGTTAGGGGGTTGCTTACATTTTCACAACAAATATTTTGAGCATTCGAATGCTCCGCATACAATTTAAAGACATTCAATTAATGATTATGAATGTTAATTCAGCAGCCACACAAGCAACTCGCAGAAGTTAGGGGGTTGCTTACAGATTCAAAAATTATATATTAATAAATACAGAGGATTTTTCAGCAGCAAAGAATCCAAACACACTTCATTATCATCACTGGTTCAACAAACAATCCACAGACATTGTGGGCTCCGAGACAACATTGCTTTGGCCATTTTGTCTGTGCTCGCCACCCCATACGTCTCTGTCACCATCAATAACAAGGAGACACCACTGAGGCGCCCCTCCCTGCTCACACCCTCACACACAAATACCGGGACAGAAAAAACAACGGGCAGTTTGATATTGTCAGCTGCCACTTGCGGCCACATAAGAGACCTGCAATGTGTATGGGAGTATGATGTAGCCTCTGGTACCCTTCGGGCCTCCTCACACTGAGGTTGAAATCATATTCAATTTTCCAGGTGTAAGAGACTTTGTACCACCCCTTCCTTATTGATTTATATCACATTCTCTTCTCTCTCTCTCTCTCTCTCTCTCTCTCTCTCTCTCTCTCTCTCTCTCTCTCTCTTCTCTGTATATATATATATATATATATATATATATATATATATATATATATATATATATGTATCAGTATCAGCCACCGCAAGTTCTCAAACCTTCTTCACGAATTCCCTGACTCTTCAAAAAGATACTGAGGTGTAATATGCAGACTATGAAGAGATGTTACCAAATTTCGAATTCTTTTAAAATATGGCTCATATTCCTTTTATGACCTGTGAAATTGGATGTATTTCCAACATATTATCCTGGCCTACACGATCGGCTACCTTGGGTCTGCAAGCAGTATGCGATCTCACCCTCTGCCTGACAAAGTTCTCGCACCATACACCATCTGAACAGTTGTAATTCAACAGTTTCACAGAGATCTCATGCCTGAATCATCTGTTACAACTCTGAAATACAGACGAGCTACAACCGTTTCTTTTCTTTTGAGCCTGCTGTATGGTGTCATTATTGTTACAGAGTGTTCATATAAATAAACTGTAAACACTTCATTATGAGATACTGTAATTAGGATACAATATATCCATCCTAGGGAAGCTGATATCCTATAGCAGATATCTGAATAAAGAGGTAAAGATTCAATCTAACAACCTCTTCACAGAGCAGCGTACTTAACTGCTATGTTAGCATTGGCTAAGTGACTTGCAATGCTGTAAGAAACTCCTGTTCCCCTAAATGCTTGCTGTTAACAATTATTTTCTGTGTTTGTTCTCCTATTGTAGTGGTGTAGGATACATTTCAGAATATCATGTTCTCATACCTCAGCAACTTGACAAACGAGTGAATCTCTCGAAATAGCACCTCTACTTTCCCCAGTCTAGGATTTGGATTAATGGTTGTTCCTATTTGTTAAATAATTGTGATTTTGACTGAATGAAAAAAAAAAGCGATTTTTATGTCAAAGTGTTATATGAATGCCTTGGTGAACACAGACAAACAGTAATTATAACTGCCTTTAATCATTCTCTATTTCGCACTGGTCGAAAGAGAAATATTCTTTCCCAGTATTTATAGTAGTACCTTTGTCATGGACACGAGAGGGGTTGCTTTAAATAAATAGTTTTAAGACCACTGGAATACCAGGTGACAAGGCACAGGTTCTTCTTTCAGTTTCATAGTATTCATCTCAATAAATTATATTGACATCTCACCTTCATTACAACCATAGTCATGTTACATAACCATATGGAAGACGCATTTCAAGAGCAAATTTTGTCAGTCTTTAAAAATTCCCTCGAGTTTAAGGTGATACGTCACCACACGCTCCCTCTCTTTCCATCCATCCCCTCTACTCTATCCCCTATACCTCTCTCGTTCACTCCTCTTTACCGCCACCTTCCAATCATTGCCTCTCCCATAACCTCTCCGTCTACCCCCCCCCCTTTCCCGAATTGCAACCTATCCAGATAAAACAAACTGGTCCAAGTAACCTCTGTCAAAGTCGGTGTTATCAGTTCATCTGTGCGCAAGTGTAGATCACATTAAAATTATTAGCTCTTTGAGCAAAAGATACTCGGCAAACATAACTTAATTTTTTAAACGGATGTTAAAACACATCACTTCAGACATGAGAGTTTAGTTGTCACATTCAAGGGAATGACAATTACTAAATTAAGAGTTATAACATGATACGGTATTCATAAAATCTCTTGAAAGAAATTTTAATATGCAACAAATTCATTTGCTGTAGGAAGGTCACGTAATGATTTTATAATGCAATAAAATGAACATCCTAAACAGGACACTGGGCATGGAACCTGGCGACTGTCATTCTGAAAGTAACTTGCACTGTAGTAAAATATTCTGAGGTTATGCACTGAAATTACTAGTCAAAAAACAACCCATTATAACAACAGGCTACCTCACCCGGAAAATATGCAAGCCACCTTGACAGAGCGACGACACCCGATATCTGACATGATACATACCACAATCTATGGTCCCTCAGGCATGTTCGCCTGTACAAATCTGGCTGCAGTGGTTGAGCATTGCAGTATAGATTAGTTGCCTCTGAGTAGTGATCGTTCAGGCAGAAGGGCAAGTTATGTGATTATAATTTTGACCATTAGGTATATACTGTATATTCTTCGGCGCTGCCACTGCATCGGCGTTTCTAAGAATTCTCTGGCAATTTACAAGCAGTTTCTCGGATAGACCAGCACACCCTTGGATCTGAAATATAGTCCATAGCAATCATTTTAATTTGTAAATGCAGGGCACTTGTACAAGAGCCGCTAAAAATAATGTTCACTGTAAAGGTGGGCAGTGGGCAAACAGCTGGAATTAATCAATAAACAGCACTCACAGTGAAGTACTGTATATATTCACTGTACAAAGCCAGTGTGAAGTACTCATCACTGGAGGTAGTGGCACACGGGAATGCTGATGGGGGAAGTACCGGCCCAACTCAGCAATGGGTCAACAATGAGGATGAGGCATAAACTCATGTCCAGGGGTGGAGAGTGAGGCAGTAGAGTGACAGGAGGGTGGATAGGAGGGCAGGCAGTAGGGTGCGGACGGCGCTGGCAACGATGGCGTGGGCGGCAGCTGTCACGTTGAGACGGATGAGGGCAGCGGCAGCATGTGTCTGCCCCACCGCCACCAGAACCCAGGCCCCGGCGTCACTGACCCGCACCCCAGACACACTCACTGCTGCCAAACCACACCCACTGGACACTGCCTGGAAAAAAATAAAGCTCAGGATTAGTATCTATGGACTGCATGAAGGTCGTTGAGTTAGGAGGTTTCTGCAAAACACAACACCTAAGGGATCCGCCTGTGAAAAAGAAATGAGGGCTTAGGATGCGTACCTACCGACTGCAAGAAGGTCATTAAGTCAGAAAAATATTACCCTGTCCCAGTCGTGCCATACAATACGACACGAAATAATCAAATGTATAATTATTCCTGAAAGAACAGAGAACATCACCTTCGGCTAGACTGTTTGATGCCATGCAGTTCAGGTAATAATCAATGCTACATTCACATGTACTAACATATGTAGGCCTACTGGAGTGTATCCAAAGGAAGTATAAGTTTGTCAAATAACCAAGTCTTTAAGTAGTCCAGGACATACTTGGCCACATGCACGAAAGAATTACATGTATCAGATTATAGTTTCCTATGCAATGGACAGTGAAAATCATAATATTCATATTTTGATGCCTATATATATATTCTATATTGAATTGCTATTCCATCCTTTCAAATGATCCTTTTGGGGGGGCATGTGGCAGGGGCTAGGCAAGTCAATGTTGATTTTTCGTTTGCTATATTTCTTTGCGACCACACACTATAATACATGATTTACACCATAAAACTTGAATAACGCCAATAACCGTCATGAAACAAGTGGTCTGGGCAGCTTGGATGATGGCAATATACACGTTGCTGATAAAAGCCAACAGGTCACTGGGATTGACCTTGAACTGATCTCAGCCAACAGGACACTAGGACCGACCTTGAACTGATCTCAGCCAACAGGTCACTAGGACCGACCTTTAATTGATCTCAGCCAACTGATCACTGGGACCGAATTTGAACTGATTCCAGGCAGCAGGTCACCAAGGTTGACATTGAATTGATATCAGCCAACAGATTCCCTGGACCGTCCTTGATCTCATCTCAGCCAACAGGTCCCCTGAATCCTCAATCTCATCTCAGCCAACAGGTCCCCTGAATCCTCAATCTCATCTCAGCCAACAGGTCACCTAGGCCGTTTTCGATCTGATTTCGGCCACCATATTACCTGGGCTGACCTCAGTCTGATCTCGCCCATTAGGCATCCTGAGCCGTTTTTGATCGTCCATCAGGTTCCCGGGGCTGTCTTTGATCTGATCTCAGCCAACAAGTTACCTGGGCCGTCTTCAATCTGATCTTGTCCAGTAGGTGTCCTGGGCTGTCTTCAATCTGATCTTAGGCAACATGTCAACTGGGCCACCGCTCCTTGATCAGATCTCAGGCAACAGTTGTTAATCAACAAGGTCCCCACCATCTGAGCTCAAGCACCTCAATAATTGAGGGAACTGGCGTAGACTGTAGCACCAGTCGAGCAGGGCAGTACTCCCGAGGTGGATGGAAAGCTGATGACAGGGAGTGCTGGAGCTCCCGTTTCATCAGCCCTTAGGACTAGTTCCTGACCATCCCCCTTTGCTGAACTCTTTCAGTGTCTCAGTTACACAGAGAGTAGGCCAGCATGCTCTCCAGTACAAATTTCTCTAACTATCTACACCAAACTACATGCACAGTACACACAACACTTCCTTTTCCAAAATGCAAAAAATTATGGCGTCTCATCACCAAGCCTCGGAGTCCCCAGGGGGAGGGGACCATAAATGCCCCCACCATCCGCCCCTCTCCCGGTGACGACTCGAGGTGCCTGGAACCACTGTCTGACTCTCTTCTTCTTCATTTCTGCAACATTCGCGGCCTTTCCTCTAAATTTCGCTCTGTTGAGCACCACCTCTCGTCCTCTAAACCTCACCTTCTTTTTCTAACTGAGACTCAGCTGTCTGAGGCAACTGACAGCAAACCCTTTTCTGTATCCTCCTACTTTCTCTATACTCATTTCAAAGCCAAAGGTGGCTGTTGTGTATATATACGCAACGACTTATCTTGCTCTCGTGTTCCTGAACTCGATTCTTCTGAATTCTCTACACTCTGGCTTCGGCTTTCCTGTCATTCTCTGACTAAATATATCTGTGCTGTTTACTTATCCCCTAATTCTATTGACTATCAAAAATTCTTCGACTATCTTACTTCTACGATGGAACACATTCTATCCATTTCTCCTTTCTCTGAAATCTCCATTCTAGGAGATTTCAATGTTCACCACCACCTTTGGCTCTCCCCTCCTTTCAGTGATCCACCTGGTGAACAAGCCTACATCTTTTCTATCCTTAATGACCTAGAGCAGCTCGTACAGCACCCTACCCGTATCCCTGACCGCCTTGGAGAGAGCTCCAACATACTTGACCTCTTCCTCACAACTAATTCTTCTGCTTCCTCTGTTAATCTTTTCTCTCCGTTGGGCTCCTCCAATCACAACCTTATCACCTTAACCTGTCCTATCACTCCGGTACGGCCTGTGGACCCTCCAGGGAAACGTCATCTGTGGTATTTTGGAGCCGTGGACTGGGAGGCCCTCAGGCAGTACTTCTTTGATTTTCCCTGGAATGATTATTGCTTCCATGGCCGTGAGCCATCTGAGTGTGCCTTGCGCATTACGGAGGTTATTCTCTCAGGCATGGAAGCATACATTCCATTCTGATATCCTTTGACTAATGCAAGAAAGCCTTGGTTTAATCACGCTTGTTCTAATGCTGTCTGCAACAAGGAGAGGGCCTACAAAAGGTACCGGAGCCAACCCACCCCTGAATCACATCATCTTTACATTTCTGCCCGGAATCGTGCTAAGTCTGTTCTTCGCTTTGCTAAAAATAATTTCACCCGTACTAAATGCTCTCAACTCTCCAACTTGAATTCTTCCCGCTCCTTCTGGCACCTTGCCAAAAACCTTTCTAACAACTTTACCTCATCATCCTTCCCTCCTCTTTTCTACTCTGATGGTTCTGTAGCTATTTCTTCTACTGATAAAGCAGATCTCTTCGCACAGACTTTCTCCTCCAATTCCACCTTAGACGATTCCGGTGCTGTTCCTCCATCACTTCCCCCCTCTGACTTCCTTATGGCTGACATTAAAATTTCTTCAGTTGATGTATTTTCTGCCATCACTGGCCTCAGTACTAACAAGGCATATGGGCCTGATGGGGTCCCTCCTGTTGTTCTCAAGAACTGTGCTTCTGTGCTTACACCCTGCCTAGGCAAACTCTTTCGCCTTTGTCTGTCAACTTGTACCTTTCCTTCTTGCTGGAAGTTTGCTCTCATTCAGCCAGTCCCAAAGAAGGGTGACCACTCTCAACCCTCCAACTATCGTCCAGTTGCTTTAACGTCTTGTATTTCAAAAGTTTTAGAGTCAATTCTCAATAGAAAAATTTTAAGGCATCTTTCCTATCACAACCTTCTTTCCGATCGTCAGTACGGGTTCCGTCAGGGACGCTCCACTGGCGATCTTCTCACCCACCTTTCAGACTCCTGGTCATCCTCCTTTCGGGACTTTGGAGAAAGCTTTGCCATTGCACTTGATATCTCAAAGGCTTTCAATCGAGTCTGGCATAAATCTTTAATTTCCAAACTGCCCTCCTACGGTTTCTATCCTTCTATCTGTGCCTTCATCGCTAGCTTCCTTTCTGGTCATTCTATAGCCGCTGTTGTAGACAGCCATCGTTCTTCTCCTAGATCTATCAACAGTGGTGTTCCTCAGGGCTCTGTCCTATCACCAACTCTCTTCCTTTTATTCATCAATGATCTTCTAAGCTGTACATCTAACCCTATCCACTCATATGCTGATGACTCCACCCTTCACCTTTCCATTCAGTTCCCGCAACGCCCATCTCAACAGTTACATCAACAAACAAGGGATGAGGCTATGGCACACCTAATGTCTGACTTGGCTCGTATCTCTGACTGGGGTAAAAATAATATGGTTGTTTTTAATACATCTGAGACTCAGTTCTTACACCTATCAACCCGACAAAATCTTCCACAGGTATACCCACTAATGTTTAATAATATTCAGCTTAATCCTGCATCATCCTTGAACATGCTTGGGGCTTCATTTACTCGGGACTTATCTTGGAAAGATCATATTACATCTCTTGTAAAATCTGCTTCCAAGAGATTGGGTGTGCTAAGCCGACTCCGCTCTTTCTTTACCCCTGCACAATTGTTGACTCTATACTCTATACTCTATACTCCTCTGTGTGGAGTACAACTCTCATGTGTGGGGAGGCTCCCCACATACAGCTCTTCTCAATAGGGTGGAGTCAAAGGCTTTTCGTCTCATTAACTCTCCTCCTCTTACTGACTCCCTTCAACCTCTGTCTCTTCACTGCACTGTTGCATCTTTATCTCTTTTCTATCGCTACTTTAATGGTCACTGCTCCTCTGAACTGTCTGCTTGCATTCCTCCACCCCTATGATGGGCGCGTAGCACCCGTCTGGCAGCAAACTCTCATCCCTTTTCTGTCCAAGTCTCTAAAACAAGAGTTAACCGTTACTCCCAGTCTTTCATTTATGCAACAGGTCAACTCTGGAACTGTCTCCCTCTGTCTGTATTTCCTGGTGCCTATGATCTCCAGTCTTTCAAACTCAGTGTGTCCAGGCATCTCAAAATGATTGGATCTTGAATTTGGCTCTCTACTGTATTTTGTTTTTTTCTTGGAGGGAACTGTTACTGCGGGCTCATGGCCTTTGGTTCCTTCTTCCTCGCATTAAAAAAAAAAAAAAAAAAAGTGCTTCGGCATTCCGCCGAGCGGCACCCTGAGGGACAAAGGTCGGATACAGAGTGGTCATCAGGACACCGCCGAGAGGCCCATTGATGTCCTACTCCCTTGTCCCTCTTCCCAGACCCCTTATCCAGTTCCTCATGTGTGTGTGTGTGCCCACTGCTGCTGTACACTTTGCTTTTACAGCCAGCTTCTGAATTCCTACTCATTTTCTACGGTGTTCAGTATGTGGTTTAGGCATATAGGAGGTGAGTTAGCTACTGTACATTGCCAGTCTTTCAGAGGAATTAGGAAGGGCAGGAACAGTGTTTTCTAAATCTATATACAGTAGTCTAATTCTCATGCCTCCGTGAGCAGTTGCCTGGCCCCTGCCACCTCCACCCCTATCTTGCTTTCCGCTCATATAGCGAAGGCGCTGAGTGATAGTTAAATTAGGAGAGTACCAGAGATGTCAGTGTTGCCATTATCAAGTGGAGAGTCGATGTCTCAGGGCAGGAATTATTTCATAAGAGTGCATAGTGACGTATGCTGGCAACCCCATATGGCCTCCAGCTTCCTACCCATCGATCTTACGGTGCTTACACCTCATCACTTTCTCACCTCAATCCACATCGTTCTAGCCAGACATTTCACAGGTGTGTCGGGAAGTGTAAATCTATGCACCACACACTTGATGTAGTGCTGCTCTCGGGTGCCTGTCCTTTCCTCTCTTCCTTCCTTCTTTCCTTCCTTCCTCTTCTGACTTTCCTTCATTCAGTCCTCTTCCCTCTGTCTACAGGTGACTGTACATTGAGTGGGGAGCCAAATGGTTTCCTGTATACCAGGAAATCATTTACTACGCTGGATGGTAACCATATAACCAGATTTTGGGGCCTGATGATTTAGTGGGTAATTATGGCGCTCCAATCGCATTGAGTAGGTGCAGGTTTTTATCCATGGGGTGGTTGTGGTTTACTGCTCACGTAATGTCACTCAGGGATGCGTGAGGCTAGTCACTCTCATCTTTAATGTCAGAAACAACTTGTCTAGCCCCAGGCTCCTACGCTTCTCATGGGGCGACACTGGATTTGATGATGAATGAACGATTGAATGAACAAAAAAAAAAGTGGCACAGAGATATGAAGACAGTATCACTTAAAGGAATAAATGTTTATGAAATAATTAATGGTATTCATTTGGGGAAGTAAGATTGTAGAAAAAATATAGGTATGCTCTAGAAGAAAAGGAAAACTACAAATAAATGTTTATCTATATGTTTGTGATAAGCTTATTGTGAAGTAAAAGATTAGCTAAATAAATGCTAAAGAAAATAGAGAAATCTTCGGTGAACAGAATAACCTTTTGCAAACTAAGGACTGATATTCAGTTAGTGAAGGTAAGTTGTAGAAAACATATAAGTAAGCCACAGAATATAAGGAAAACTAAAGAAAAAAAAGTATTACAATAACTAGCAATTTATAATTATGTTTGTGATAGGTCTGTTATGAAACAAATTATTAGCTAATTTAGTGCTTTTGAAAATGAAATGCTGAGAACTCGGGCCCTGAACTGTTATTGCTAAGTGTTATTCAGTATGCCTCCTCCAGACCTTGTGCACAGACTCGCTATACAACCTCCATGATAGGGTTCATTATGGGTTGAAATGAGACTAAAGATAAACAAGGTCGAACCCATATTGCTTTGAACGTTGACCTCTTGACTTTGCTGACCTAATTAGTTCATTATCTCTTCATACTCTATCAGTAATAAAAGTTTGGTCGAATTCCACTAAGAAGTTCAGGAAATATCGCTCTTATACACATATTCCCTGGGCTTTTGACCCCTTGACCTTGGTGACCTAACAAGTTCATCGTCCCTTCATACTGTATCACTGACAAAAGCTTGGTCGAAATCCGTCGAGGGGTTCAGAAGCTATCGCACCCAGGCCCATATGACTTTGACCTTTGACCAATTGACCTTGCTTACCTAATTAGTTCTTCGTCCCTTCATACTGTATCACTGTTAAAAGTCTCGTCGAAATTCGACAAGGGATTCAGGAAATAACGCTCCCACACTGATAACCTAGACCTTTGACCCCTTGTCCTTGCTGACCCAATCAGTTCGTCATCCCTTCATACTGTTTCACTGACAAAAGTATGGTCAAGATCAGTTGAAGGGTTCAGTTGATATCGTGCCCACACTGATGACCTTAATCTTTGAACCTATGACCTTCCTGACCTAATCATTTCATCGTCCTTTCACACTGTATGAGTGACAAAAGTTTAGCAGAAATCCATCAAGCAGTTCAGATATCGTGCCCCCAAAAGTGGTACAGAGCCACGGACCCATGCACGCACACACGGACAAACCAATCATTTAATGCTTCGAGCAATATACAGTATATGTGGAGGCATAATAAGTGATAACTACTATATAATAAGAAAGTGAAAAAAAAAAAAATGGTAGATCATCATATACCATCATATACTTTTCTACTTGTATTACTGATGATTACCCTACCTGTGAATGATATACTGGAATAAAACAGACAACATTATTATCCAGTGTCAAGTAAGTGATTTAATTATTAGTTTTTTTAAATAACAGAACACAGGAAGGAAAAACAAATGATTTTAAAAAGTAAACCATACCCGGTACACCAGATTACTGGCGTCGTCCATTAATAAAAATTCTGTAACAGTATGACTTGAGCAGCTGTAGGTTGAAGTTTGGGGGGAAACAACTCTGGGGAAGCAAGTTCCAGAGAGATGCAGATCGGGGAATAAAAGAATTCTGACAGGCAGAAGTTCTGCAGTATGGCTGTGTGACATTCCAGTCATGAGCACTACCAGATGCCCACGGAGCACGAGGGAAAGCATTGAGAGGTGGCACAATGGACGCAACTTCGTCTACGCATTTGCCATAAAAGTATCTATAAAATAGTGCAAGGGAGGCAACATTCCTTCTAACTTGTAGGGGAGCTAGTTTATTTATAATAGCAAGATTATTAATAATTCCAACAGCTTTTTCTGAATTTTGTCTAGTTGTTTTAGTTCATCCTCTTCACATCTATTCCACAAGGGTGAGCAATATTCTAGCTGAAAGCGCACGTGACTCTGATAAATTACAGTTAAATGCTCGTCAGTGAAGAAGTTACTGACACTGTGCGTTAGTCCAAGTTTCTTTGAGCCGGTTTTAGCAAGTGATCTGACATGAGAGGTCCAGCTGAGGGCACTGATAAGTGAAACATCGAGAATTTCAATACTTTTGGAGACGGGAATATTAGTAGCATTGAAGGTAATATACGAATCTGGCAATATCTGTCGATTAGTAAACTGTATATTTGGTTTTACTAGCATTAAATGAGACAAGGTTATTTTTGTCCCTATTCATTGATCTTAGAAAAGTCTTGATTGATGGAGACAGCTGCACTGAGTTGAGAGTTGGAGATATTAAACTTTGTAAATGTGTGTTTATGTGTCAATGAACTGTGAAGTGTTGAGTCATCTGCATATGAATGGATGGGACTATGGGTGACAGATAAGAGATAAATACTCGTAATATGAATAGGGTTGGTGCCAGAGCTGATCCTCGTCCCACGTGGGCGTTAACTGAGTGGAGAATTGGAATATACATCATCTATATTTACTCTTATTTTTCTGTCGCTGAGATATGAGGAAAGAAAAAGAACAAAAGACGTTAGTCCATAGCAGGGGAGTTTGGATAGCAGGGACTGGTGCCACACTCTGACGAAAGCTTTAGAAATATCAAGGGCTACTGCATGAGTTTCTCCATGTTGGTCAAATGATTGATGGATGGTATGAATCAAGAGACTGAGTATACCAGTGGTGGATCTTTCGCCACAAACATATTGTCTACCACTAATTAAGTTATTAGTTTCAAGATGTTTAACTATGTGCTTATTAATTACAATTTTAGGTGGGGGCGCTCACCATCCACTCACTGGACATAGTGCTGCCCTCGGGTGTCTGCCCTTTCCTCTCCTCCATCCTTCTTTCCTTCTATCCTCTCCTGTCTTTCTTTCCTTCATTCTTTCCTCGTCCTTCTGCCTACGAGTGACTTTACATTCTCTCTTCTGTCTTTCTTTTCTTCATTCTTTCCTCTTGCTTCTGCCTGTGGGTGACTCTACAACGAGTGACAAGCCAAATAGTTTCCTGTACACCAGGAAACCATTTACTACGCTGGGTGGTAACCATATAACCAAATTTTGGCGCCTGGTGGTTTAATGGGTAATTAAAGAACTCCAATCGGATTGAGCCAGTGAAGGTTTATATCCAAGGGATGGTTGGGGTTTATTGCTCACGTAATGCCACTCAGGGATGATTGAGGCTGGTCACTCTCATCTTAAATGTCAGGACCAACTTGCCTTGCCCCGGGCTTCTACGCTTCTCATGGGGCAACGCAGGATTGGATGACGATGATGATGATGATGATAAGTAAATACTTTACCAAGAGAAGATGTCTATTGGTCTGTAATCAGAGGGGTCAGAGGAACTTCCTTTGTTTGAAATTGGGTGGATATGGACTTCTTCCCATGAATTAGGGAATGAAAAAGTATGTATGCATAGTCTGAATAATTTACCTAGAACAGGCAAGTTCTGGGGGACATTTCTTTTTCTTTTTTCTTTTTTTTTTTTTTTACAGTTGGAGGAATTCCATCTGGTCCTGGAGATTTGTTGGCTGGTAAATTGTCTAGGATGGATTATACGTATCTAGTCTGTATTTTAAGCGAAGCAATTTCGGGAGAATCAAGTTCTAGTACTGGGATGTTCTGGCTGACTTCCTGTACGGTAGAATTTCTGGCAAATGTACTGGGAAGGATATTTGCTTTTCCACACGGGTCGTTTGTAATGTTGTCATCTGATTTTAGTGGGGGAATGGCTGATTGTTTGTTAAAATTATTAAAAAAAATAAGAGTTGACCAGATTATTATATTGTCATTAGCACTGTTAAGGAGTTTTGATGCTTGATTTTGAAGAAAGTTTGATTTAACAAGATTTATTACAGCTTTTGCATGGTTTCTAGTAATTTTAAAGTGACAGTGATTCAGATTTTTTTTTTTTTTTTTTTTTAGTAAGAGTTATATGCGAATGACTTCTGGGCCATTGCTCTAGCACAATTGCTATCAAACCATTTTGGAGAGTTCAATCTTTTAGTGAACTTCTGACTTGGTACAAATAAATCCGTACCAGATTGTATTAAGTCATTAATGTGGGACTGGGTGGAAATGACATCAATGGAGAAGAAAAATTGCCATGGAATGTCGGCAAGATAATTTCTAAATCATCCAAGTTTGCCCTATCAAAGTGCCATTGGGTCACCCTGACAGGTCCGGAACGGGGAGGTTTGGGGGGAGGGGGCTAACTAATGAGGCTTTGATGAGATTGTGGTCAGAGGATCCAAGTGATGACAGTTCTTCTATCCTGTATTGATCAGGATTATTTGTCAGGAATAGAACCAAGAAATGTGCATTAGGGTCAGGATTATCTGGTATTCTGGTTGGTTGCATTACCAACTGCGTGAGATTCTACAAACAGCTCGCACTCTAGGCCAGTATCGTGAGTCCTGGCAGAATGCAGTAATCATCCTACATTATGTATGTTAAAATCACCCAAAATGGTAATTTCGGTGTTAAGGGTAAGATTAAGGTTACACAACCATGTGGATATGGAGACAAATACTGTAATTTTATGAATTCTTTCGTGGATCATACTGAATCACCGGATGGATTTAGGAAGCTAAAAAGCAAATTACCAGGTGCATCAAGACGATTCTCTTCACATGTGTTGGAAAAAGAAATCGTTTTTAGAATTTAGAAAAAAAAAGTCCCGTGGCCAGCCAAGGGAGCCCACAAATTTCTGAAGGCACGGCCACTGGGGAGATAAATTAATATCCATACGTATTCTCGTATATTAATGTTTTCCTGTTATTCTGAGACATTTTTTACCCTTATTAATTCCACAAACAGTCCAACAGTAGCGATATTTCATTTTGTCATGAGGAATTGCTTATTATTCTTATTTTAATTGATAGTTCTGTGTGTTGTAGTTATGGAGATGTACCTGCTTAACAAAAAAAAAAAAAAAAAAACATTTCAAAGGAAAAAAAAACGTGCTGAATTTAGGGTCTTAATCCTTACACCGTGGGCTTGTTTTGCTTTGACTTGCGGCTCCCGCGGGCATATTCGCGCTCCGACAGACTCTCTAAAAATATTTGCCAAAAATCAGTTATTAGTCATAGATTATTAAAATCACATATACCTATGTCACATACCTTCAGCTTTCTCCTTGGGTGTTTGTTGAGCCTTCGTCGAGTACCGTAGGACTTGTGGAGACCTCTGAAGTTGGGTAATGAAGTCTCCACTTTACACTTCCCGACAACTCGTAATATGATTACCACAGCCTGATATTATCACTAGAAACACTTATCTATGATTCTCAAATAGTTTAGAATCCATACTCCCCAAAAAAACACTGTGAAAGGAATGAAAATTACGAGGGCATATGACCATCCCACTTCCGATCGTTCGCTGCTAGTGTTGTCTATTATTCATAAAAACACTCACAGTTTATATTTCTGTTACTATATAACACTTTTATATATCCACAGTCTTTATCCATAAGTTTCCTTCAGTAATAGTAGTTTATTGTCACTGTAGAGATTCAATTTCTTTCAGTAAAATAAGTAGCATTCACTTTCTCGTCCTGTATACTAGCATTGAGAGTGAATGTCACTTTCACATTCACTCTCATAACTCATAGTATTCATACATGCTAAAGTGAAACTTTCACTTTCATTACTTCTAGGGTATATACTCGTATTCTTATAATACTACTCATTTCCATTTCTATTTACGTTCTCTATTTTATTTACGTTATTTACATTTCTATTTTATTTACACTGTGTTATGCACTGTCATTTGAAGTAACTTATAAAACTATTTTCCACTGTTCACGTATATTTACATTCATTACTTTCAGTTGCTGTTTACACATTATTTACACATTATTTACAATTCCACTTGCACTGTTTTACTCAATAGAAAGATCGTAGTCACTCTTTTATCAATTGTCAGCCCTTTACCTCTTTCCACACGAGGTTTAGTAGGGGGTAAAGGTCACAGGGCCCTTTACATGGGGGTGAAAAGTGGCTGAAGTTAGCAGGAGCAAACAGACGTACCTTCACATTGGAAGATGACAGTGAACTGATAGGGGTGGGCCGGGGTGGCCTACCTAGGGAAATGCATTACTGCCAACGTCAGCCTCTTGACAGCTGCTAATATATAGCAGTGAAATGATTGGCAGGAAATCTAGACAATACACTATAACTTAGGTAGTTCCAGGTGAATGTAAATATCACTTAGGCTTCTCCCTTCCCTCCTTATATGTATATTTATTACGAAAATAGATTATATGGCATATTTCAAGGGGAAAAAAATAGCGAAAATTAGTGAACGAGTGCACGTGAGGTGTTGTCAGGTGATAATTAGCCAATTCCAGGTGTATGGCACTCTCACTTACCTTATTTCTTTCTTGTATAAATTATTTGGTATAAGAATAGGGCATAGGGCTTCTTTCAATGGATGAAATCAGTGGAAAATTCCAGGGAAGATTTACTTAGCGTAGAATACAGTGTGGTGGCCTGCAATAATTAGGTAGTTCCAGGTGAATGTAAATATCACTTAGGCTTCTCCCTTCCTTTCTTATATAAATTTTTATTTCGATAATAGATTAAACAGCATATTTCAAGGAGAAATAAACAGCAAAAATTAGCAAACGAGTGCACGTGAGGTGTTGTCAGGTGATAATTAGCCAATTCTAGGTATATGGCACTCTCATTTACCTTATTTCTTTCTTGTATATATTATTTGGTATAAGAATAGGGCATAGGGCTTATTTCAATGGATGAAATCAGTGAAAAATTCCAGGGAAGATTTACTTAGCGTAGCACGGCCGGGCAGGCGAGAGGATAGGGTAATGGAGTGGGGGTAGGGAGGGGAGTCAAGAACGGGGAGAAATGGCTAAATTGTCAACAATGGATGGGAGTACAGATGAGATTAGGAGTGCTGACTAGTGTTGGACATTGGCAGTACTGATAGATGATACAAGCCACCACTTGAAAGCCCAGGTGAATTCAAAATAACACAGAATCACAAAAGTGACGCCCCGCAGTATGATCCCTTGCTCCCAAGCATCACGAAAGTGACGCCCCGTGGTTAAGGGGTTAAAAGCAGCTAACAGTGGGAGTTAATGTTAATATCTTTGGAATGTAATATTAGTTTGTTTATCACTTTGTTGTGGGCATTGGTGCAGCCATCGTATGCTTTACTATTGTCCTGTAAATGAATAATATACTATAATAAAACTGAAACACTCTATTATACATATCTGACAAGTGCTGCATAAGTGGTTAAATTATTATGATCATTTATGCTAATATAATCATCTGCTTTATATATAATTGTCATACGGGCCTGAGCAGACGTATGTCAATTGCTATCAAGCTTTGTTACTCAAAAGAACTTTCAATGTTATTTCAGCTCCATAGAACCTGTTTTATTTCACTATCACGAGCAGTCATCAATCTAGTAGTCTGCAATATCACTGGCATATACCATTTACTGAAAATCTATACTTATTGTCATAAACATTTTTTTTTCCCTATTAATCCGAGTAATGTTCTGCCATCATTTATTTCGCACACCATTCCGCTACGGTGATTCTCTCTCTCTCTCTCTCTCTCTCTCTCTCTCCTTGATATAGAATGATTATCCTTATTAACTAACCACAGTATTGCATTATCCTTGGTGGTAGACCCTCATTATTTCCCTGCAATGAATAGAGGAAGGAGATGTTACCCACATTAAGAATCTTTATTATTTATTTTTACAGATGATCAACAGAGGAAGGAAAAACAACTTAATTTTTTATAATTCCATATACCATGTTACAGGTGTCCTCCATTAAAAAAAAAATCTGTAACAGCTGGACTTGGACTTCTGTGGCATGACATTTGGGAAGAACTAATCTGAGGGAGCTGATTCAAAAGAAAAGCAGTTCGGGGTGGTAAAGGAATTGTCATAGGTAGAAGTGTAGTGTATGTGCCATTGTGTGTACCTGTTTTATGATGCAGTTGTAGAAGGCACAATGTTGCTGTTGGGAATTTTGTTGTGGCAATTTCAGAATATTTTCAGGCACTGTACAACCTGATTGGCTTTGAGCTATTGCCCTTCTCTCAGCAGTAGCAGCTCAGAATCCTTACTTGCCAGACATTTATCACTCAGCTCAGTAAATCAACAAGCTCCACATTGAGTTTGCTGCCACTACCTGCACCTGTAACACCTGCAATTCCTCTTACTGGAGTTTAGCAATATGGCAGTGCGACAGTC
Organism: Coenobita brevimanus; assembly: GCF_032717465.1. Classification (NCBI taxonomy): domain Eukaryota; kingdom Metazoa; phylum Arthropoda; class Malacostraca; order Decapoda; family Coenobitidae; genus Coenobita; species Coenobita brevimanus. The sequence goes on from NC_136971.1 coordinate 27,581,421, forward strand.
AAATCATGAGCGTTATAATTATCATAATTATATTAAAGCCAAAACATTCACCCAGGAATGCATATTGCCCACCATCACTAAAAAAAACTAAATCAGTAATCCTCTGGAAATCGGCGGAATATCATCACAGATTTGCAAAAAATATTAAGATTTCGCCATCTGCTTTTCAGTCTCTCTGCATTCCTGCCAAAACAAACAAACAAAAAAAAGATCAGCTTCTGGCAATCAGAGGCAGATCATTGCAGCTTCACCAATCAGAGCCAGATCATCACAGCTTCAACAAAATTATTAACCAACAAGAAACGGTGCCAAGGCACAGCAAACCCGTCCCCAGCAGTCGTTTTAGTGCTGACATACAAAAACAACAGGATATCTGGTCAAAGATTTCATATACCAAATTTGGAATAAATCGGGTGAAAACTGACGATTTTATGCCCATTTGAAATCTTAGGCCCAACCCATCAATGACCCCCCTATTGCTAACCGGGGGGGGGGGTGAACCCCCTCTTGTAATGAGGCTTATTATAGGATGCAGATTTGAAAGATGCACCTTTAGGCTTGGGTTTCACGTCGATATGATGAATTAGACAGGAGTTGTGGCAAAAAAAACGATTTTTATTCTTTCCCCCCCCCTTTTTTTTTTTTTTTATTACATTTTTTGGGCCTGCAGCCAAGGCCTTGGCCCAATTTGGCCCAAAATTCAATCAGGTGATCAGAAGGTCAGAGCCCATCGTCCCTGTAAGTTTAGTCAAAACTGCAGAAGTAGTTTTCACATAAAGTTGTTAATAGACAGACAGACAGACAAACTGAGTGAAAGCAATACCCATCCCTGAGCCCCTCCGGAGCGGGGACGGGTAACATACGAGATATCCTGAGATACTGCCCACAAAGTCTGGATACAATTTGCGCGCTTGATTTGAGATCTTCTGGCAACAGATTGACACCCACAGAAATGCAGGTGATCATATTATTGCTTTGCTTGGTTGGCAATAATAATTCGTACTTACTACCTTGTTTCTTCTCACAAATTTAAATTGTTGTCTGCAATGTATTGCACACTATAAAATTATTAGTGCTTGCTTGCAAAAATTTGCAGGACTAACTAACAGCCCTTCCATAACCAAATGTTTACAAATACCATTATCTTGCTTCCATATCATTATTGAGCCCACAATGATCAATTCTGACCAAAAAGTTGAAAAAATGTTTTTTGCATATTTCCTCATGTCACGATTTTCGACAGTTACCCGCCGTCGCGTCACGCGCGATCGCCAGCATTTTTGTTTCATATTATTCTGGCATTCCCTGGACTTACTCCGACCTAATACAAAAAGAATTAGGTCGATACCTATTACCGGTACTGTTCTAGTAAAAGACGCGAATAAAAGCACAGACAGACATTTTCGCGTGTCCTGATTTCCGATAATTTCGCGCCTTCGCGTCGCGCGCGACAGTCGTCTTTTTTTTTCTTTTTTTTGCCCTTTCCTTGACTTACCCCTACCTAATGCAAAAAGAATGAAGCCAATATCTATTACCGTTCTCATGAAAGAAGCTAATAAATGCACAGACACAGACACAGACATACACAACTTGCCTTTACTATTACCTCGTCCGGATGTAGTCCGACGAAGTATTGATTTTGTCTAGTTTGTTTCTTTGTTTGCTTTTCATTCTTTCTTTCTTTGTTAGCACCATTATGGAAAAACGGCTGAATGAAATTACATGAAACTTACTGGATATGTAGGCACTGGCACCCAAAGAAAGTGATTAAATTTTGGGTTTAATTAAATGACCCTGAGAGGTCAAAATCAAGGTATCGGATTTTCAGAGGGCTATAATTTGGAAACGGTTGAAGATATATTTAGTATTATGAACATACAGGAACTCGTTATGTGGGCTTTCATTTGGCACAAGACCTTTGACCTTGAAATGTCAAATTCAAGGTCATGGATATTCATGGGGCTCTAACTTGAAACTGGTTGAAGATAGATATTTACCATTACCAAGATATAGGAAGTCTCAAATGGGCTTGCATTTGGCAGCATAACCTTTGACCTTGACTGACCTTGAAAGGCCAAACGCCAAATCACGTATTTTCAAAGGGAGTAACTTGAAAACATTTGCGCCATTACCTTTGACTTTAATTATGTACTGACACTCAATGGCTGAAACGAGTCAGTATTTAACATCAATAAAATAACTGCTGTCAGGTGAGGTTTGTTGTGCTTGGCACCACTTATTTAGAATGTTAACATTAGGCATCCGTAGAATTTATGATAAATATGATAATATTCTATTAGAGAATTATACTGAAAGATAATGAAGAAAAGAAAGGGAATGGTAGTACCGTAAGTAAACTAGGACAATATACGCTCGTGGTCATAAGTATGCATGCTGTGTTTATCACCTACCATTCTCATTCCTTGGCCTTCTTATCTGGTTCTGAATAAAGGAGTCACAAAAGGATGCTAGGGGTCAGAAGGATTGGTTGGAAGGTGAGGTGATAGGGGTGTTGATGGTGGAGGAGTAGAAGGCAGGGTTTGAGCAGAGGAGGTAGTTTGGATGGAAGAGGCTTGTGATACATAGCAGGGCTTGTATGTCATTCAGACACGGTATAAATCAGTTTTTGGTGAGGTAGTCAGAGTTTGTCATGTAATATTACAATGAAATGCCGTCCATTCTCTGCGTGGAGACGGATAGAAATGGTTACAATGGATAAGTGCTAATATGACAATAACAGAGAGGGGAAAAAAATGAAATCGAACAGTTATTCATTCCATAGCTACTGAACTCATAAATATTACCTATATCAGTGCAAAATCACTGGACTTATCTCAGTGTTAACTTCCAGATACTCTGGGAACGTATTCATATATTTGTAGCTATATCTTATCATAGTCACGTAATTGGCTAAATATGGTTTGGGGTTTATGTGGGAGGAAAAAAAAAATGTACAGGATCTAACTACATTAAGGGCAGTGGCCCAAGATAGGAACATGTGGACGTCGCCTACCCATGTCTTTCCGCTTACAACCTGCCTTACTGTTCTCTCCACTTTAAGCAGAACGGTAATATAAAAGGATATGTCGGACTTACCATGTATTTCATGACATTTTACGACCAGAAGCATGCAAATTTATACACATGCATAAGATTATCTTTATGGCAACAATATGCACGATAAGTGCATATTTCATGAGCCCCTCTTTCCATCCGTTACCTATCAACCCGACAAAATCTTCCACAGGTATACCCACTAATGTTTAATAATATTCAGCTTAATCCTGCATCATCCTTGAACATGCTTGGGGTTTCATTTACTCGGGACTTATCTTGGAAAGATCATATTACATCTCTTGTAAAATCTGCTTCCAAGAGATTGGGTGTGCTAAGCCGACTCCGCTCTTTCTTTACCCCTCCACAATTGTTGACTCTATACAGGAGTTTTATCCGCCCCTGTGTGGAGTACAACTCTCATGTGTGGGGAGGCTCCCCACATACAGCTCTTCTCAATAGGGTGGAGTCAAAGGCTTTTCGTCTCATTAACTCTCCTCCTCTTACTGACTCCCTTCAACCTCTGTCTCTTCGCCGCACTGTTGCATCTTTATCTCTTTTCTATCGCTACTTTAATGGTCACTGCTCCTTTGAACTGTCTGCTTGCATTCCTCCTCCTCTTCGACGGTAGCACCCGTCTGGCAGCAAACTCTCATCCCTTTTCTGTTCAACTCTCTAATGCAAGAGTTAACCGTTACTCCCAGTCTTTCATTTATGCAACAGGTCAGCTCTGGAACTGTCTCCCTCTGTCTGTATTTCCTGCTGCCTATGATCTCCAGTCTTTCAAACGCAGTGTGTCCAGGCATCTGAAAATGATCGGATCTTGAATTTGGCTCTCTATTGTATTTTGTTTTTCTCTTGGAGGGAACTGTATTACTGCGGGTTCATGGCCTTTGGTTCCTTCTTCCTCGCATAAAAAAAAAAAAAAAAAAAAAGCGAAAGAGGGGGGTAGCGTCGAGCACACAGCTTGTGACAGACCCAGGACTATCTCTTAATTTGGCGTCCCATTTCGACTATAAGATATCTATGCAACAGGATGGGAAAACTTCCTGCCAGCAGTTGTTTCTGCCTTTTAATTTTTATTTCTCTCGATTCTCGATTTCCCTTGCCTACTCATCTTCCCATCTTTAGTCTACATCCTTTGGCTTACTCTTTTCCCCCCTTGCTCTCTCTCCCGTACTTCGAAAAGCGACTATTTCATGACATATTACTTTGCATCTTGTACTGGTGTAGTGAAAGAAATGTGCCAGGTGATCATGCAGTGTAACAGTTCGTTTGTTCTAATGTGATGTAGGAGCAGGCGTATTGGGTATATGTGTTTGTATGGAGCTTTGAGGTGATGTGGTAGTAGGACGGAAGAGGGAGTGAAATATAAGAGGAGGTGAAGTGTGTATGGGTGACTGGAGGAGTCGGAGGAGTGGAAGGATAAGGCTGTTGTCTGAATAAAATGAGCAGTACGAAACAGTTGTTGAAGTTATTGTTGTTCAACCTTGGTCATGCCAGGCTCATATGATCGTTAATAATATAAGCAACCACTTCACAAGATAATAATCTGAGGTTGTCATGCAGTTATGCATTAGATCTGTCAGGTGTGACGAAATGTGAGATAGTAACGGGATGGTGAGGGGTTGAAGTGGTATCGTAACCATTTTGTACTCCATTTTTACTGCAACCAGACGATTTTATTTCAAACAGGGAAGGTCAAAGGTACTGAAGGAGTTAATAAAGGTTAAATTTAACCTACTACAAAGAGTCTCTATTTATAATCATCTAAAGGTTGCAAGAATTACATATATATCTTTTTCTCCTTTCTTTTTTGTGCAATGAAGAGGGAACCAAAGGCCAGGAGCCCGCAAAGTCTTCCTTCCAAGAAGAAGAAAAAAAAAAACAATAACAGAGAGCCAAATTCAAGATCTGGGCTCGAAGGCGAAAACTGATCTCCTTTTGTTCCCCATACATTCAGCACTTAAAGCTTTTATTATTATAGTCCCTTTAAAATAATGCCGGATTACTCATCTTACTCAGGCCACTATCAAACATTTTCTTGATAAGGAAGACCTATAATAATGAATGCATAAATAATGGTCATATGCTTTTGTTCATTCGTTCGTTCAAAGATTTCCTGCAACTTTATTGCAGGCCGGGCCATACATTAGCCCGGTCAGTGGGGTATGGGCTGATTAAAAAATAGTAAGTGGGGAGAACAGGACCTAGGGATTGCCTAGCACACACGTCCTGTCTCCTGGCGGGCTTTGTGGTGTGTGTGGTCATATGCAAACCTTCCAGGTTGAACAGGCTTTTCGAAGTTGAATAAAATCATCTGAAGAGAGATACACTGACGTGGCATTGTATCGGGGAAGTTCAGGGTAAATACAATAATTTTATCCATCATCATTAAAGTGCTAAACAATACATTTGGTCTCCTTCAGGTTGGGAGGTGGGGGAATTGCACTGAGTGAGGCTGTCCATTATCTGTGGGGCTCGCAAGCGAAAATTTCGGTGGTTCATCATTCATCCATAAACATTCCGTAGTCTAGGGGTTAAGGAAACTAGTGCTTGAGATTCACAGAACAAGAGGTGTTATACTCTCTGATGGTTGATATAAGTAATTGGCGGTGGCTCAGTGGCTGCTGTTAGGCAGCTGATTTTTAATGAAAGTTATTAATTACTTGTTAAATCTTAATTCAATTGCAATACGTATGAGGAAGGATAGAGATACAACTAGTTTTGCACGGTAGAGAGTAGAGGATATTTTTTTTCTTTTGTAATTTATTCCTTTTCACTTTCCTCCATGCGAGGCCAGCCTTTCCTCCGCAAAATCTATAAATGGGCGGTTGGTAATTGTTAATTCTGAAAAATTACACTTTTTTTTTTTTTTTTTTTGGGGGGGGGTGCTATGTTAATCCAGTTTGGCAGTTGTATTGTTAAGAAATTATCTTAAACACAACTGGAGAATGTTGTGAAATCCAGGAGTGAAGTAATTTAAACTAACATACCATTTAATTCGTACGTTGAATGTTACATTACATTCCTACATTTTACGGTGACTTAATTTAACTAGTTTAATAGATTTTGGGCACTTGTCTGTCGCTATCTATTTAGTAAAGATTATGATGATATATAGTTGGAATGATGGCCGCGTGTCAGGTTGGTTGTCTTGCTCGAGCTACAGCATGGCGAACAACATTCTTCCCTCTTGCCTGGCCTCCCTTCCCCTCTCCCGGTCTTCACACTACTTTCAACTTTCCTCCATCCCCCACACCCTTTCCTCTTCTTGTATTTCCCCTACTACTCCACTCACTACATCCCCTTTTCTCATAGTTAATCTCATTCTTTGTATTATTCTTCATTTGGCACCCTTACGTCACCTTTTTTTTTTTTTTTTTTTCATTTCTTGAACATCACTCATCATGCCGCACTTTTCTCCAGGCGCTTTCTCCTTCCACTAATCTCCAAGTACCTTTCCTCCTCCTTTCGCTACCCTTTCGTGTCTAACCGCATCTCTCTTCTCGCGCCTTCGCCCCTTTCTTAACCTTCTCTCTCCTCTCCTCTTTTCTATTATACTTCAACTCTTTCCACATAATTTCTTTCTTTACCTTTTCACTTTCATTCTATCATCCCTCCCTGTCTGATATTCTTTCTCTCTCTCTCTCTCTCTCTCTCTCTCTCTCTCTCTCTCTCTCTCTCTCTCGCCTTCTCTATATTTCTTCTCCCTCCAGCTTCTCCCTACTTCTTGCCAGACCGTAGCTGACAATGCTATTACCCTTCCCCCATCCCCTATTTCCAGTGTTTTTGTATTTTCCTCAGAGCCTTCCATAAAACTGCCGTACCTCTCACTCCTTCCCTCTCTGCTCACTTCATCTCCCATTCACTCTCTTATTCACTTCTCTACCCCTACTCTAACTCCACATCCACCACTTCCTTCTGCTGTAAGTCCCCTCGTTCCCTCCCTCCCTCCCTCTGTACTTAATTCACTTCACCTCTGCATCTCTGTATCTGACCTCATCCCCACGTGGTCTGTCTCCACTCATTCTACTCCCACTTACTTAATTCTTTCCTCTCTTCCCTCATATTTCACAAGCATACTTATTCACTCACCTCTCGTACAGTCATTTACTCACTCACTACTCACTCACACATCCACTCGCTTCCCAATCGCTCGGTGAACCATGCACTCAACTGTTCACTCACTCCAAGGTCCTCATTCAAATACCCAACACCCACTTACTCCTCAGTCACTTACTTACTCACTATTCATTTAGTTAGTTTCACTCATTACTAAATCACTCTTTACGTACACACAAACTCACTCATAGTTTCCTCATTCACTCACACTCTTCCCAATCTCTCACTCATTTCCCACTCATTCACTCCTTTCCTACTCCTTCACTAAGTATTCTCACTCACTCACTCTCTCGCCACTCACTTGTCATTCATCCATTCACAGCTAAGTCATCCATTCACTTACTCATCCATTTACTTACTTTCCTCTCAACGCCATCAGTAACTTTCTCCCTACTCACTCGGTCCCCAATCGCTGACCTACTTTCCGCACACTCATTCACTTGCTCCCAACTCATTCATTCACTCACTCACTTCCAGCTCAAGCATTCTTTCACTCATTCGCTCACTCCTCTATCACTTATTTACTCAGTCTCCAGTCACTCACTCCCTACTCATGTACTCACTCCCCGCACATTCATTCATTCCCCAGTCGCTCACTACTCATTCCCCACTAGCCTACCCACGCCCCACTCACTCACTCAATCACAATTGTTCACCGTTCGAAAATGTACTGTAAAATGATTTAAAAAAAAAAAAAAGTCTGGCCGCCATAAAAATCCACTTCAGTACCGACCATACACTGAGTACCCCTCCCTCATCTCCCCCAACACATGCTATGTGCAGAGTTTGGAAGCTGACATACAAATTCAGTTTGGATGAATAATTGTTGGGTAACTTTCATCGCACATCCTTTCTTGAGTCAGATTCTAATTAATCATATATAACTACATTTACCGTATGATTTTCTAGGTTCCATAACAAATAATTTCTATGCAATCGAAATCTGTATATACAACTGGACAAGCAATAATTATTTTGCATAACGTCTAGCATTAATTGCCACTAACTGTTTAACCTATAGTGTCCGTTGTTTTTTAAGAAATGTCGGACATGTATTCCAGTTTATATTTCCTAATCTTATTCTATCTTACCATCCTCCACTGCACATTTCTCTCACCTCTCCCACCCATCCACCCCACCGTTCATCTCATCTCTCCACCCGCACATTATTTTCACTTCCCTCTCTCTTACCTCGTTTAATGGGCTGGATATAATCTGACAATTTTTTCCCCATAATTTCCACAGTTCCAAACACTGTTTACCCTGAAACAATACTTCATGCGTATAAGAATGGGGAGGAACAGAGCCGTATAAAGAGAGAATTTGGCCGCTCACTGGCCAGGCGCCATCTTGCCGCTATGCTAGCTCTCCATCTCACCTTCCTACCCCGCGCTTTCGCCTGCTCACTTAAGATTTCCATCAACCCACAAAATATAAATTAAAAGCATTCATGACAGTTTATGGTTTTTAATAAGATATGCATGCATTACAGTGTGTAGGTGTTATGAGGTAAAATTAGAAAAATGGATACAAGAATAACCCTATTTTCCTATATTTCCTAACAGCAGCCCGCACAATGCTCTTCTTTCTTAACACACTTCTTTTTGCCGCTTCAACGTGTGTCTCAGGAATGTTTTCTTCCTTTTTTGCTTTAATGGGCAACTGCTAAGTGAAGAAGTGCTTCAGGAGTTTACTCATAATGTTGTGACAAGAAGGAAATACAACGCTCATTGTCTGAGTTTCTGTCAGGTACATTGTCCGGCCTACCAAATTGCTCTTGTATACAAAACTCTTTTCACATTCTAAAGATATTTTCTGCATTTTCAAATTCACACAAGCAATCATCAGTGAAATAAACTAAGTTGTTTTCTTTATGTTCTTTTAGATGGGTAATATTTTTCACAGGACCTGTCAGTAGTGTCTGCTTGACCTCATATCTGATGTAATGGCACTAACAAGTATCCAGCACCCTTGACTCGTGTCATTATTTCCAGAACATCAGGTTTTAGAGGTTTCCCCTTGACGCTATTTCCTGTAAAGTAGTATGCCACTATTTGTTTTCATCTTGTAGTTATTCCCCCTAACATGAAATTGAGCGCTTGAGTTGCTATACCACTGTGATTAGGAAGTGTCACGTCACTCCTAAAACAGCTTGACGATCGGTCGTACTGGACACCACTTGCATGCACATTTCAATTAAAATCAGTTAACACTTCCTTTCTTCTGGGTTCATAGCAACAATCTTTATCTGTAAAAATGAAAACACCACTTCTTATATGCGAGGTTTCAAACTTATGAACTCGAGCCTTCTCCTCAGTGACCGAAGATTATACCCACAAGCAAACCTCAACTGAAGCCCCGACTTAACTGTCTCATTTGACCATTTCATCCCTCGACTATTACCTCCCTGACTACCAAGACTTAGACTAGTAAGCTGATCCTTGTTAAAGACCTTTGCCATGTTACCTTATAAAGCTGCTTTCTGCTTTAAGGCTTTACGTTTATCCTTTCGCTCGTTTGCAACATTTTCTCTGATAAGCTTTATCGTCCTCATTAACGCTACCCCCCTGGGGGTAGGGGGGTTTCAAGAATACTCCCCCAGTATCCCTGCTTGTCGTACGAGACGACTAAAAGAGTTGGTGGTGGGTTAGTGCCCCACCCCGTAAAAAGAACTAACTAAAAAAGCAAATAAAGCACCTCGGACTCAGACGGACCATACGTTGGCGACTAAGGAACGGACAAAGGACATTCTTAGGTTGGGAACATGGGATGTGAGAGGAGTGAATGATGAAGTGAAAGAGAGAGAGATTGTTCAGGTGCTTGAGGATGCAAGAGTGGATATATGTGGATTAACTGAAACCAAATGGTAAAGGTGAAAGGGTGAGAGAATGGGAATATGGTTTAGGTATATGTGCGGGAGTTAATGAGAATGAAATGGCAAGAGAGGGAGTATGTCTGATGATAAGCAAGAAGTGGAAGGAGAATATGAGAGAGTATGGAACAATGGGTGCAAGGATTATATGGGTGAGGATGAAAGTAGGTATACAAGCGTAGGCGATTGTATGTGTATATGCTCCGACAGAGGATCGAGTGGCAAGAGTGAAAGATGAGTTTTGGGCAAGAGCAGAAGCATGTATGGACAAATCTGAGAGGAGCGAGAGAGTGCTGTTGATTGGATACATGAATGGCAAAGTTGGGAATGTACAAGTGGATGGAGTGGTTGGTCAGTGGGGTGTGCCAGCTGAAGTAGATGGGAATGGTAGTGCTTTGGTGGACATCTGTGCTTGTAAGGGGTTGGCAATAGCCAACACCTACTTTCGGCACAAGATGATCCACCGGTATACATGGAGAGTAATGAGGAGGATGGATGGTGAGCTTGTTGAACGAAAGGCAATGATAGACTATGTGTGTGTGGCTGAGCCAATGAGAAGACAAGTGTTGGATGCAAGAGTGTGGAGAGGGTAGGGGAATGGAGTCTCGGACCATCACTTAATGATGGCCAAGGTAAAGCTGCAAAGAAAATGGTTGAGGAGACGAAGGGGAAGACAGGAGGAAACAGCTCCTGTGAGAAGAGTGGAGAATTTGCAAGTTAGTGAGAAAATGGCAGAGTATAAGAGCATAGTGGAAGAAAGATTGGGAAGGTATGAGCCAGAGCAGATGGAAGGGGTGGAAGATGTATGTAAGATATTCACGGAAGAGATAGGCGCTGCATGTGAGGTGGTCTGTGGAGTGAGGAGGAGATGCAAGGGTGTGCAAGGGACAACATGGTGGAATGATGAGGTGAAACGAGCTGTGGAACAAAAGAAGAAGGCATATAGTGAATGGTTGGCGAGTAGAGGTAGGGAAGTAGATGAGAGAGGTATATGTGAGCAGGAGAAGGGAGGTGAAGAGACTTGTGAAAGAGAGTAAGAAGAAAGTGGATGAAGAGTTTGGGAGGAATCTGAGTGTGAAATGGAGGGAGAGTAAGAAATTGTTTTGGAAGGAGTTAAAGAAAGTAAGGCAGTGTGAAAGGGGAAATAGTAGGGGAGTGAAAGATAGGAATAATAGATTGTTGGTGGAGAAGAGAGAGAAATTGAGGAGATGGAAGGAGCACTTTGAAGATTTGTTGAATGTAGAGAGTGAGAACAGTGTGAGTATAAGTGGTTGGGGAATGGCTGGGAGAGGAAGAGATGAGTGGAGGGAGGAAGAGATCAGTAGGGCGGAAGCAGTGGAAGCAATGAAGATCAAGTTGGGAAAGGCCCCAGGAATTGACAGAGTGTGTGGTGAAATGCTGAGGTATGTGGGTGAGATTGTTGTGGAGTGAATATGGAAGTTGTATAGATTGGCTTGGGAAGAGGGAAGGGTTCCAGAGGACTGGAAATCAGGTATAATTGTTCCTTTATGCAAAGGAAAAGGGGAGAGAGAAGTATGTGGTTGTCACAAAAACTGGAGCTTCTTGTAGTGGAGTTTTGTAGTTCAGTTATATATCTATATTAGACTTGTGGAGGAGCGGTTGTTATACGTGAGTAGTTTGTAAGTAGATAATCCTCGTTCCCATTTGTCATGCAATGACAAGAGAGGTAAAGAATAGAATGGGACTATTTTTATTTGTCTTGGAAATATTAACAAAGTCTCTCACACCCAAGTGAAGTATAAGTAGAGTCCCGCCTGCTACCTCCCTGTCTCTGTCTCTGTCTCTCTCTCTCTCTCTCTCTCTCTCTCTCTCTCTCTCTCTCTCTCTCTCTCTCTCTCTCTCTCTCTTCCATGTCCATGTTGCTAAGCCCTTCTCCCTACTACCTGCCGGTTCTATGGCCTGTCTCCTTCTGAGCTCTGCTTCCTAAATTCTGGTGTAGCAGGGGTCGTGTCACGTGTGTTACACTGTGGTTGGAAAGTTCTAGAAACCTGTGTGTGAGTATGTGTGTATGTGTGTGTATGGTCACTAGGCTTTGTTCGTATGCTATCTCACTGACACACTACCTATATCATCCAGACTTACTACTTCCTGTGTATTGTCAACATTTCCTCAGTTAACTTGCAAGATCATTTCACTTTCCCATGCTTGCGTGGAGCTCCGTCCATCCATCTATTTATCTATCCATGTATTATGATTTGTAATTAAAATATGGACTCATATCATTGTTCGGCCATGCCACTGAAGGTCCTCCAACAGCAATCATCATTGACATGCTAATCTATTAGTACATATTACTGATTATAATATTGTATACATACAATATTCATAGTAAATTGCAATGATCTAGTAATATTACATTTTAAACAAGTTGTATACATATCTGAATAAATGCAATGGTTGTTGTATGACATTTTGTAAGATGTGTATGTATAACAGACATACGCATATAATTGTGCAATGGTAATACTGCTAGGTTATTACATTATATATTGAGTTATCTGTTTAGTAATGTCTAATATTTCACCTAACTTGTAAGATGATTCTGGTAATACAGAATTGTGGTATAACTGTATGACTTGTAATATTGTAGTAACATTGTGGTAATACATAATTGTAACATTGTGAATTGTTACATAACTATATTGTAATTGTTACATTGTAGTAACATTGTAGTAATACATAATTGTAACATTTTATGAATTGTTACATAATACTGTGGTAATGCATAATTGTGTTGGCCTTATAATTGTAGTTACATTTTGTACATGCAACTATTACATAATTGTGTTGGCCTTAACTGTAGTTAAAGTTACATAAAAGTTACATCTTGTTAATTCAACTGTTACATAATTGTTACATATTGTTTGTAGTTACATAATTGTAGTAAAGTTACATAAAAGTTACATCTTGTTAATGCAACTGTTACATAATTGTTACATATTGTTTGTAGTTACATAATTGTAGCAAGTGTAACATAATGCAATCGTTTGTCGTTACATAATTGTTACATATCGTTTGTAGTTACATAATTGTATTAATTGCAGTCCTGACATTGAATCCGGTCATGCTGCGGTCGATGATATGATGTGCCATGCCACTAGCTTGTGGAGACAACAGTTTGCTTCTTTTTTTTTTTTTTTTTCACTTATAGAAGGAGTTTATGTGGTATTTTGGCATTTGTAGTAACACTTACACTTATTTTCATTTGTTTGTTATGTGATCTTACTCTATTTCTTTTTCTTTCTTTCTTTCATTTTTTTTTTTTTTTTTGTATGTATTGATTTTCTATAGTTTGTTTTTCTTCGTTTGTCTACGTTTTTTCGGTGTTGCTCGAGGTTGCATAATTGCTGACTAATTTCCTTGGGATCCTTTTTTAAGGTTTAGTTTATATTGCACAGATATTACTGAAAATGACATTACATAGTCCCATATTTTGTTATTTTATATAACAAATATATATACACAATATACAGTATTAACTATATACACTGACTTGTTCTTCACTTGTACCTATCGTGGGCAATATATGTGCCAGCACTGTGTGGAAATCATTGTCTTCACCATTGTGTTGAAGATGTTCATTCTTGCTAAAGTCATTTGTGTTGGCCATTTTTTTTTTTTTTTTCTGGTTTTCCTTGTAACTTAATTTATCTGTTTCCACAAGGTAGCTTTAATTAATAAATGTTTAATGCAGTTCTTTTAATCGCTCACTGAGTGACTGTGATGGTATATTTTCTTTATTACTTTGTAGATGTAATAATGTATAGCTGTATGTATGCAACACATATTTTATGTAGGTATAAATGGTATCACTCGTTGGTAGTAAATAAATGCTATAATAAATGAATGAATATATACAGTGTAGAATATTTATTGTTGGTGCAAGTAGTTAATGATTGAATTATGAAGATAATTGAAGTAGGTATATGTACGTAAGTTGTAATTATACAGCAGGTTTTATATGTTTGTGCAGAAGTTTTTTGTCTATCACTGTGTATCGCATAAATGAAGTAACTATGTAACTAACTAATTTTTACCGTGGTGGAAATGGTGTGAGTGATGTTGCACGTGGTGATAGCGTTGTTCTTCACGGGTTGATTGACGTGTTGTGGGGTGTCAGACACACGGCTTGGTGTCGTCTCAGCACACGTATGGTGACGTCGATTTCCCACACTGGTAGCTGTGGTGAGTAAATGAGTAGCGATGAGTAACTTGAATGAAGATGAGTGAGTAACATGAGTTGTGAATATGGGCTTGGTATTTGCTTCGTTGTCTTGACCTCTTCACTCCTGCGTCAGCAGTGGAGGTTGGGTGGATGTAGCAGAGAGAGGAGGGTGAGGTCTGGTGGTTGTGAGTTGTGAGTCGTGTCTCATTCTTCATTTGTTTGTTTTGTTTTTCTTTCTCGATGTTTTCTCGGTCCTTTTCTCTTGTGATTTACTCATTGTGGGATGAAGACTGCCGCTACTTGTAGGTGCGTGTAGAAGATTATACAGACGCATCGTAGAGTTGTTACTTGTAGTTGATTGTAGATGGTTGTAGTTCGTTGGTTCGTTGTAGAAATTGCAAGATTGTTTGTATCAATATATTGTTAAACTACTTGCAAGGCGTCCTGTGACCTCTTCACCTCTACATCAGAGTGATGATCGGGGAGACGGAGGGGGGGTTGGAGAGAATACTGTCAGGAGCTGGTTGTGAGTTGTTGGTTGTGAGAGGTATTTTTTTGTTTTCAATCTTGATATTTTGTAGGAATTCATCGTTGATTCGTAGACGAGGTTCGTATATGTTTGCTGCTAACCAAATGTCATAAAAGACTTTGTATAAACTTGTTGTGGAGTTTTGTAAATTAGTTATATTTATATTAGACTTGTGGAGGAGTGGTTGTTATACGTGAGTAGTTTGTAAGTAGATAATCTTCGTTCCCATTTGTCATGCAGTGACAGGAGAGGTAAAGAATAGTATGGGACTATTTTTATTTGTCTTGGAATATTAACAAAGTCTCTCACACCCGAGTGAAGTATAAGTAGAGTCCCGCCTGCTACCTCCCTCTCTCTCTCTCTCTCTCTCTCTCTCTCTTCCATGTTGCTAAGCCCTTCTCCCTACTACCTGCCGGTTCTATGGCCTGTCTCCTTCTGAGCTCTGCTTCCCAAATTCTGGTGTAGCAGGGGTCGTGCCACTTGTGTTACACTGTGGTTGGAAAGCTCTAGAAGCCTGTGTGTGAGTATGTGTGTATGTGTGTGTATGGTCACTAGGCTTTTTTCGTATGCTATCTCGCTGACACACTACCTACATCATCCCCTGACTTGCTACTTCCTGTGTATTGTCAACATTTCCTCAGTTAACTTGCAAGATCATTTCCCTCTCCCAGGCTTGCCTGGAGCTCCACCCATCCATCTATTTATCAGTCTATCTATTATCATTTGTAATTATAATATGGACTTATAACATGGTAACCATAGGGGTATTTGCCTTCTTAGTGTGACTGGTAAAATATATGGTAGAATACTCATTGATAGGGTTAGGCATATGACAGGGGAGCTAGTTGGAGAAGAACAAGGGGGATTTAGGAAGGAAAAAGGGTGTGTAGATCAGATATTTATTCTAAGATGTTTAGTAGAGAAGTATTCAGAGAGGAGAAAGAAAGTGTATGCTGCCTTCATGGACTTGGAGAAAGCTTATGACAGAATAGATAGGCAAGGTATGTGGAAGGTATTAAGAATATACGGAGTGGAGGGGAAATTGTTGAGTGCTGTGAAGGGTATGTACGAAGGAGCTAGGGCTACGGTGAGAGTGGATGGTGAGCTGAGTGAGTTCTTTTATCTCAATGTAGGACTGAAACAAGGTTGTGTGATGTCCCCATGGCTGTTTAATATATATATGGATGGGATTGTAAAGGAGGTGCAAGGTAGGGCAGTGGATGTGGGGGTGGCTCTAATGAATGAGGGTGAGATTTGGAAGAGTCCGGTGTTGCTGTTTGCTGATGATACAGTATTGTTGAGTGAAGATGAATGGGAGTTGCAAGGTTTGGTGAATGAATTTGGGACACTGTGTAGGAGGAGGAAGCTGAAAGTTAATGTAAACAAAAGTAAAGTTATGGTGTTTGAGAGGAACGAAGTCACAGAATGTACAGTGAGGTTGGATGGTGAGGATATGCAGAATGTGAGTACATTCAAGTACTTGGGTAGTGTGATGAGTAAGGATGGAACTTTGGGGGATGAAGTGCATGAAAGGGTACAGCAGGGAAGGAAGGTTGTTGGTTCACTGAAAGCAGTGATGAGTAATAGGGAGGAGAGTATGGAAGTTAAGAAGTCACTGCATGATAGTATTGTGATCCCTACCCTGACGTATGGAAGCGAGGCGTGGACCTTGCAAGAGCGGTACAAGTCAAGAGTGAGAGCAGTGGAAATGAGTTACTTGAGAGGAGCATGTGGAGTGACATGGAGGGACAGGTTGACGAATGAAGAAGTGAAGGAACGTTGTGGTATGGATGTGGATGTGGTTGAGAAGATTAGGAGAAATACACTGAGGTAGTTTGGACATGTGGAGAGAATGGAGAATGAACGACATACTAAGAGGGTGTATGTAGGTGAGGTGGAGGGAGGGAGAGGGAGGGGTAGACCGACGATGAGGTGGAGGGATGGATTTGAGAGGTATATAAAGGAGGGGGATTGAGTTGGGGGGAGGGTAGTCAAATGGTGGGTGACAGAGCGACTTGGAGGCGTTTTGTCTGCGGCCACCCTTTGCGGATTAGGGCGTCGGACTCTATAGATAGACAGAGATTAACGCTGCTTCCCGTAACTCATAGACATGATTCATAGCAGCAACCATTTCTTCTGTTGTATGTAGCTTCTCTTCCCTGTTACGCAGTGGAGTGGTAATTTCTGCATCTTTATCATCGCCAGAACTTCCACCAACAGCCTCGGGGGTGATATTCTACCATTTTCTGCTGAAATTTCATAAAGCAGTTTCTTGCGTTGTTGTGTACACTAGCATTCCTTCTTATATCTGCTGCTAATGCTAGCACTAATAGCCTCACTGATATTAATATTAATAAGAAGAATAAAAATACGAAAAACACTGCCTCAAATTCTACTTTTCTGCTACAAATACTAAAATAAATATGATAAGTTTTAAACTACCTAAATACTGTTCTTTGTAACTGCATAATCTTATATCTACTACAAGTAGTAACAGTAATATCTACACTGATAATAATGCTCGTTGCAAACTTCACCAGTCCTCCACCCCATCAATTCGCTCAGCTTCATCCTCCAAAACTTCATATCTATTCCTCACTTCGATTTCAAAAATGGATTTGACTTCCTCCCTCTGTAGCAAACTCCAGTTTCTTCTTGATTTTTTTTCCCCCCCCTCATTTTAACTTTACCTTCAGCTCTGCAACCACTGCAACATGGTCACATCCTTGCCCACAGTCTGCACCAGGGTAAGTTCTGCACTGAGTCACTGTGTTTCTGAATCTTTAATTGATTATGTAATCAGTTTGTTTTTTTTACTCGTCCACCTGGACTTTTGCATTTCCATAAACATATCAGATGATACCGAAAGTACGAGTTCATGATTACTTGCCCCTCTGCACAGCACCACTCTGCCCAATTATCACCTCTCTCATCCCGCTCTCCGAGGCCAAGTGGTCCCACCACTTCATCCTGTCATCCTGCTTCTATTTTGGCATTCAGTCACCCATAATGATTACAATCTCATGTTTTTTATATTGTCTAACAGTTCGTCTCACCATCTCAGAAAACTCATTAACTTCCTCCTCCGGATAATTTCCTGTAGGTTCATACACCTGAAATATGTTATGTTAATTGGCCTCTCCGCCAGCTTCACCATCACTATTCTATCGGACACTGCCCAGTATCCTGTCATACCTCTAGCCATCCTAGGAGTCATTATCATTCCCACTCCTCATTGATGTGCCTCTGCTCCACAGTACAGTATATGTATTTCACCTCCTCATCTGACCAGACACCCACACCAGTCCATCTCATCTCGGCCACTCCCACAATATCCAGCCTCAGCCTTTTCATCTCTCGCTTTGTCATACTTGCCTGCTTGGTAGAGTGTGTTTACATTCCATGTAGCGATTCTCATTTTTCCTCCAATGTATGTACGTGTATGTGAGAAAGAGAAAACTTGAGAAAGTAAATATTTTTGCTGAATTAATCCTCTGTTATTGTTCAACCATCTTACCAGAAATGCTGAAAGTTAACATCAAGATGAAATTATGACGGCAGGCGTATGTACAAACTCTCGCTCGCTCGACACGTGCTCACAAAGCGCACTTTACTGGTTGTAGTGTATCCTTCTCACATCCATTTCACAAGAGTGAGGCATAATCGAGCTAACAGCACTCATAATTCTTAGAAAACCTAGCAAACTGCTTGTCAGTGAAGACGTTACTGACTCTGTAACTTAGCCAAACATATCCTATCCTGCCCTCTCCTAGTCTAATCCAGTCCTGTTAGCACAGTTTGGCATGGCCCATCTCAGTTTAGCCCTGCCGAAATTTGTATAGTTTTGCCAAGCCCAAACTAGCATTGTCTAACCTAACCTAGTATAGGTTGCCTAGCAATCAAAGGATAGCCAGCCCTACCCTAGGCAATTTATCAACTCGAGTTGACTCAAATCTCCCTCTTTCGTGGGTTCCAGTCCCATTCGAGCAGGCTCCAATCCCACGCGGATGGGTTTCAATCAAACTCTAGTGAATTCTCCTTCTTTGGAACCAGGTTCTTCTCTTTATCGAGTGCGCTGTCTTTCCACCTGTGCAGGCTCTCTTCTTACTTGAATGAGATTAAATTCCACTTGAGTGGGGTCTAGTTTCATTTCAGTAGGTGCAGGTTCCAGTTGAGTGGGCACACCCCCACTCGAATGGGCTTAATATCCACTCCATTAGACCTAAATACCACTCCAATGAGCTCACCACCAATTGAAACAGACTCACTAACGACTGAAGCACCTCACCTTCCATTCCAGCAGGCTGTGCTCCCACTCGATTAGGCTCTCCTGGCCCTCGAGTATGCTCTCCTCCCACTAGATCGGGCTCAAATTCGAAATGAATAGAGTGAATTTACATCCCACTCAAGGGTTTACCACCCATTCGTGTGGACTCTTCTAATCGAGCGGTCCTCCTACCACTATGAATGGCTCAAGTTCCATTCATAAGGGCTCAGGTTCACCTGATGGGAACTCAGTACCGATCATGAGTGCACTTAATTCCTATTCAAGCAGTTTCAAGTCCTAATTGACCGGGTTTAAGTGGGGTCTGTTCCCTCGCAAATGGACTCTCCTCCTTCTCATGAGTTCATAGTTTAGTGCAGTCGAATTTGAGCCCACTCGAGTCCCAATAAATCCACTGAAGTGGGGTTAAGTTCCACCTGAGTGAGCTCAGGTCCCACTCGAGTGTGCTCAAGTCCTACTCAATGCTGACAGAGTGAGAAAGACACACTATGGGATGAATGGTATGCTGGGATGCTGCATAGGATGCTGGGGTTGTGCATGGGATGCTAGGGTTGTGAGTGAAATGCTGGGAAAGTGTGTGGGCTGCTGGGCTGGTGGACGTGATGCTGGATGGTGGATGGGATAATGGGCTGGGTGGTGAGATCCTTGTTGGGATGCTGATATAGTTATTATAATCGTTAGATGGTTGGTGGGATGGCGAATGGGATGCTAAAAGTCTGGGTCATAAGCTGAATCAGTGTGACTTATTATTGTGGGATAGTAGATGAGTACCTGGTACGGTCCATGGGATGCTGGGGTGGTAAACGGGATTCTGGGAGGGTCGGTTGGATACTGGGACGCAAAGTAGGATGATGAATGGGATAATGGAGGAGTGCATGGAATGGTGGGTTAGATGTTCATTTGATAGGTGTTTTGGTGGGCTTGGCACTGGAATGTGGATGGAATACTTGCATGGTGGATGGGATGGAAATGGTGCTGGTATTCTGAGTGGGATGCTGGGATGGTAGATAGGATGGTATGCTGGGATTCTGGATGTTAACAGGAGAGTTCAGTGTAGTATGTTCAGATGATGGGCATGATGATGGGAGGCTGGATGAGAGACCATCTTAGTGGGTGGGACCGCAGGTAGAATGCTGGGATGGTGTGAGCGAAACTGAGATAGTGGGTAGGATGCTGAGATGATGTTTGGCATGTTGGGATGCTAGGTGGCACGTTGTGAGGATGTGTGGGAAGAAACATGATAGCTGGGATCCTGGGATGACATGTGAGGATGGTAAGTGATTGGGACGGTGGGGGGGAGGATGTTGGGTTGGTAGATGGGATGCTGGAATCGTTGATGGGACGCTGGAGTCATATGTGGGATTCCAGGATGCTGGATGGGACACTGAACTGGATGATGGGAGGGCAGGGGGGGGATGGGATGCTTGGATGGTGGGAGGTATAGGGGATGGCAGGTGAGATTCTGTGATGGTAGATGTGTTACTGGGTTGTTGGGTGGGATACTGGTGTTGTGGGTGGTATGCTGGGATAGTAGGTAGGATGTATGGATGGTGGATGTGGTGGTGGGATGGTGGGTGGGATACTGAGTAGGTTGAAGGATGGGACAGTGGGATCGATGGTGGAATGGCTGGCGAGCAGGGTGAGATGCAGAAAATGTGGGAAAGGTATTGAGATGGTGTGTGGGATTTTGGAATACGTGAAATGGTAGGGTGATGGGTGAGATGTGATGAAGGATATGTTGTTAAGATGGTGGATGGGATGCTCGGATAGTGAGTGAGATGACAGAACACTGCGTGGGATGCTGCAATAGTGATTGGAGATGGTGTGTGGAATGCTAGATTGGTAGGTCGTGTGTTAGAAAGGCCTAGGGATAGTGGAATGGTAGGCGGCATGATGAGATGGTAGATGGGATAATGGGATAGTATATCTCATTGGAGCCCAGTGTCCCGAGTATTGGACAGTACTGGGATTTTTCAAGTCTTTATAAAGTAGGGGACCCCCAGGTAGGGACCTATGAGCTTCGTGACTATGAGCCGATAGGCGGAGGGCGGTATGCTTGTACCCTTCCAGTGCCATGCCTCGCCCAGCACCCCTGGGATCCAATAGGATATGGGATGGTAGATGTAATAATGGGATAGTGTGCCGGATAATGGGATGGAGGAAGGGATGGCCGTTGGGGTGGTGTAGAGGCTTTGATGATAGGAAGGATAGGCGGGACTTTTGCATGGTGGATGGACTGTGAATGGGATGCTAGGATAGTAGATTATGATAATAAGAGGGATGTTGAGATGATCATTGCGATACTAGGATGGCTGAAATGCTGCAGTGCTGAAAGGGATGATGAGGCGGAGGTTTGGGATGGTGGGACGGCAGAAGGGATGCTGGAATGATGGTGGGATGCTATGATGGAAAATGAGATGTTTGACGGTGAGTGGGTTGCTGGGATGGTGAATGGGATGAAGTGGTGGACGGTGGAAAGAGTGGGATTGGTGGTGTGATGGTTGTTCAGACGCAATGATGGTTTTTGTGATACAAAGATGGTGAATGGGGTATTGGGAAGGTGAGTAGGATGTGGGAATGTCGGTGGAATGGATGGGATATATTATTTAAAACGTTATGGCTGAGGGTGGCTTTTTATGATACTTTGGGAGGAGACTGGGATGGTGACAGGATTTGTGGGATGGAAAAGCAGAATGTATAGGTGCGTGATGCTGACGTAGTGGATCCGTTGCAAGAATGGTGGGTGGGATACTGACCTGGATGGTGGGTTACTAGGAATGGTGAATGGGATGGAGGATAGGATGCTGGGATGGTGGATGTGAGGTGGGGGGTGGGACATGGGATCCTGAAATGGTGGATGGGATACTAGGATAGTGAAGTGAATGCTGGGAAGGTAGATGAGTTGCCAGGATGGTAGACGAGATACTGGAATGATGCTGGGTGGGAATCTGGAAAGCTGGGTGGGATCCTAAGACGGCTGGTGGGATCTGGGAAGGTAATTCGCATGCTGGAGTGTGGGTGGGATGCTGAGATAGTGGATGGGATACATGAGTGGTGGGTGGGGTGCTGGTATGTGACATGTGGGTGGGATGCTCGGATGATGGGATGGGATACTGCAATGACAATTGGGATGCAAGAATGCACAAGTTAAATAATTTCATAATTTTTTCACAGTTATTAGTAAAGGATTTAAAGACTTAAAACTACGTGGCATTTGTATACTACTCTCTACCAGAACGTTAAAATCGGATAGATTTTTTCACAAGTAACAACCACTCTTCTTTCATTCACTAACCCTCGTCTCTCTCTCTCTCTCTTTCCGAGACGAAGTGCCATACTAAGTGGTTGCGTGAGCACCTGTCTTTTCTCCTAAGTGACGCCATTTATAGACGCCTAGGACAGGACTGAAGCGGTCCCGTGACACCTCAGGGACCAGATTACTCGCTAAGTCTATCTATCTATAGCCAGACGCCATAATCCCGTAAGTGGTGGCCGTTTGTCACTGAGTTATCGTTTTATTGAGAGGGGCACTAAGCCTACGTCAACTCACTTGCTGACACGTAGGAAATACCTATGGGTTGGTTATATGGTTACCACCCACCGGTGTAAAAGGTTTCCTGGCTAATAGGAAACCATTAGGCATGTCACTCAATGTACAGCTACCTGAAAAGGAAAGAAGAGTAATGAAGAGTGACCGGAAAGATGGTAGAATTAGGAAGACAGGATGGCATACACAGAAGAAGAATGATAAAGGGTAAGGAAGAAGTAGGCAGCACTACATCAAGTGAGTGAATGATGGTCGTCACTACCTACCACTTACTACCAAAGTGCTTTAGGATAATTTCTATGCGATTACTAGTGAAAGCTTTTCATTTAGGCTAATAACTGAATCTGATTGCATGACTTAAATTTCCTTTCTGTATTTAGACCATAATTACCTTGTAAGTGTTAAAGTAACTGCTTTCTTTTCCTTGGGGTTGCAATATAATTTGTGTTTCATTTACCCAATAACCATTACATAAATTGGCACCATAAATCTCTCATATCCATTAACTCAGAATTCTATTAATTTTGTGTCAACTAGACAAATTAAGTGATTGAAAAAATCAATTTTGTTGTGTTTGAGTTAAAGTGCTTTCCGGAAACGAGTGAATTTATAATAATTATTGTGGTGAATACTATTTTGATAAGGTATCAATGAAAAATATTTTTATAATGGGAGAAGGGTTTCTCTCCCTTGTTTTGGGCCATTATGAAAGGTCAGTGCTGCGAATATTGTCTTTCTGAGTAAATCTTTTCAGTAACTGTCTTTCGAGAGCATTATATACCGCAGTTACACCTCACACGATGGGATCGTGAATGTGATAAGAGGACGGTGGGTGGGATGTTAGGATGCTTGAATATTTTTTTTTTTTTTTTTTTATGCAAGGAAGAAGGAAACAAAGGCCATGAGCCCGCAGTAACAGTTCCCTCCAAGAGAAAAACAAAATACAATATAGAGCCAAATTCAAGATCCGATCATTTTGAGATGCCTGGACACACTGCGTTTGAAAGACTGGAGATCATAGGCAGCAGGAAATACAGACAGAGGGAGACAGTTCCAGAGCTGACCTGTTGCATAAATGAAGGACTGGTAGTAACGGTTAACTCTTGCATTAGAGAGTTGGACAAAAAAAGGATGAGAGTTTGCTGCCAGACGGGTGCTACGCGCCCGTCGTAGAGGTGGAGGAATGCAAGCAGACAGTTCAGAGGAGCAGTGACCATTAAAGTAGCGATAGAAAAGAGATAAAGATGCAACAGTGCGGCGAAGAGACAGAGGTTGAAGGGAGTCAGTAAGAGGAGGAGAGTTAATGAGACGAAAAGCCTTTGACTCCACCCTATTGAGAAGAGCTGTATGTGGGGAGCCTCCCCATACATGAGAGTTGTACTCCACACAGGGGCGGATAAAACCCCTGTATAGAGTCAACAGTTGTGCAGGGGTAAAGAAAGAGCTGAGTCGGCTTAGCACACCCAATCTCTTGGAAGCAGATTTTACAAGAGATGTAATATGATCTTTCCAAGATAAGTCCCGAGTAAATGAAACCCCAAGCATGTTCAAGGATGATGCAGGATTAAGCTGAATATTATTAAACATTAGTGGGTATACCTGTGGAAGATTTTGTCGGGTTGATAGGTGTAAGAACTGAGTCTTAGATGCATTAAAGACAACCATATTATTTTTACCCCAGTCAGAGATACGAGCTAAATCAGACATTAGGTGTGCCACAGCCTCATCCCTTGCTTGTTGAAGTAACTGTTGAGATGGGCGTTGCGGGAACCGAATGGAAAGGTGAAGGGTGGAGTCGTCAGCGTATGAGTGGATAGGGTTAGATGTACAGCTTAGAAGATCATTGATGAATAAAAGGAAGAGAGTTGGTGATAGGACAGAGCCCTGAGGAACACCACTGTTGATAGATCTAGGACAAGAACGATGGCCGTCTACAACAGCGGCTATAGAACGACCAGAAAGGAAGCTAGCGATGAAGGCACAGATAGAAGGATAGAAACCGTAGGAGGGCAGTTTGGAAATTAAGGATTTATGCCAGACTCGATCGAAAGCCTTTGAGATGTCAAGTGCAATGGCAAAGCTTTCGCCAAAGTCCCGAAAGGAGGATGACCAGGAGTCTGAAAGGTAGGTGAGAAGATCGCCAGTGGAGCGTCCCTGACGGAACCCATACTGACGATCGGAAAGAAGGTTGTGATAGGAAAGATGCCTTAAAATTTTTCTATTAAGAATTGACTCGAAAACTTTTGAAATACAGGACGTTAAAGCAATTGGACGATAGTTGGAGGGTTGGGAGTGGTCACCCTTCTTTGGGACTGGCTGAATGAGAGCAAACTTCCAGCAAGAAGGAAAGGTACAAGTTGACAGACAAAGGCGAAAGAGTTTGCCTAGGCAGGGTGTAAGCACAGAAGCACAGTTCTTGAGAACAACAGGAGGGACCCCATCAGGCCCATATACCTTGTTAGTACTGAGGCCAGTGAAGGCAGAAAATACATCAACTGAAGAAATTTTAATGTCAGCCATGAGGAAGTCAGAGGGGGGAAGTGATGGAGGAACAGCACCGGAATCGTCTA
Source organism: Coenobita brevimanus (assembly GCF_032717465.1). Classification (NCBI taxonomy): domain Eukaryota; kingdom Metazoa; phylum Arthropoda; class Malacostraca; order Decapoda; family Coenobitidae; genus Coenobita; species Coenobita brevimanus. The sequence goes on from NC_136971.1 coordinate 27,606,589, forward strand.
AGGTAGAATTGGAGGAGAAAGTTCATGTGAAGAGATCTGCTTTATCAGTAGAAGAAATAGCTACAGAACCATCAGAGTAGAAAAGAGGAGGGAAGGATGATGAGGTAAAGTTGTTAGAAAGATTTTTGGCAAGATGCCAGAAGGAGCGGGAAGAATTCGAGTCGGAGAGTTGAGAGCATTTAGTATGGATGAAATTATTTTTAGTAGAGCGAAGAACGGACTTAGCACGATTCCGGGCAGAAACGTAAAGATGATGTGATTCAGGGGTGGGTTGGCTCCGGTACCTTTTGTAGGCCAGCTATTTATCCCAGCTTTGTACCCCCTATCACTGCATCCCAACCATCTCCCAAACTATATTCTCACCATCAGGCATCCTACCTATCTTTCTACTCTCAGACATGACATCTGACCCATCAACACTATCCTAGTCAACATCCCATAAAGCAGACTTAGCACGATTCCTAGTCAACCCTCCATCGCTTGGTTCATCAGAAAATGGATTGGATGATGGGATGGTGGGTTGGATGCTGAGGTCAAGGGTAAGATGTGCCGTGATGGTGGATTAAATGCTAGTCTGAATTTTTTTTTTTTTTTTTTTTTTTTTTTACGTGTCCGACTCTGGGCAAAGGCTTCAGGGCCTATTTCTCGGGGGCAGTGACCCATTCCGAGGCCCAGTAGTCCTCCTACACCTCCACATGTCACAACTTGGGCGCTAATACCCACTGTCCATATTGAATACATGCTAGGGCTGTCTCATACAGGACTGGTGTATTGATATTAGCGGGGGTATTTTTACGACATGTCGGCGGGTCATCTGGTAGATCAGGAAAGTCTGCTTTTTTTAGGAAATTCAAATCCTTAAACTGTTCCCTGCCCCAGCCGGGATTCGATCCTGGGTCCTTTAGGACGGCAGGCCGCCTCTCTACCGATTCAGCCACCGCCTTAGAACATGGGTGGGGTATTGGGATGGTGGGCGGGATGCTGGAATAATGGGTGGGATGCTGGAGTGGAGAGTGAGAAGCTGGGATGATGTGTGAGATGCTGGGATCCTACGAGGATGAGTGGGGCGGTAAAATGGTGGGTGAGATCCTGAGATGGTGTGTAAGTTGTTCAGATTGATATTCTAATGCAGGAGTGGTGAGTGGGATACTGGAGCGTTGGGCGAAATGGTGGATGGGATGGTGCGTGAGATGTAAGGATGGTTGATAGGATGCTGGTATTGTGTGTAGGATGCTGGGTTGTTTGTGGGATACTAGGATGGATGATGCGAATGCGGCTGGGATGCTAGGATGGTAGGAAAGATGATGGGTGGATGGTTCTTGGAATGTGGCTGGATTCTCTTATGGTGGTTGGGATAAAGGATGCGATGCTGCGATGGAGGGTGGATGGGATGTTGACTAGGATAGTGTTGATGGGTCAGATGTCATGTCTGAGAGTAGAAAGATAGGTAGGATGCCTGATGGTGAGAATATAGTTTGGGAGATGGTTGGGATGCAGTGATAGGGGGTACAAAGCTGGGATAAAGGCTGTGATGTTGGGTGGGATGCTGTGATTGTGATAGTATGCTGGGATGGTGGTTAAAATACTGGGATGATGGGGGGAATGCTTGGATGGTGGGTGCGAAACTGTGATGATGGGTGGGATGGTGGTATGATAGGTGGGATGATATGTAGGATAAGGGGTAGGATGGTAACATAATAGGTGGGATGTTAGGTTGGTATATGGGGTGCTAGTTGCTGGGTGGGATGCTAGGTTGAAGGGTGGGATGGTGCCACGGTAGGTGGGACGATGGAGTGGTAGGAGGGATGCTGCGCGGGGCGACGGGATGGTGAGTGGGCTGTTGGGATGAAAGGATGAGATGCAGCTATGCTGGGTGGGATGTTTGGGATGCTGTGATGGTGGGTGAGAGAGTAGGTGAGTTCTTACGATGGCGAAATGAATTGTGGGATAGTGGGTGGGATGCTGGCTGGTGGGATACTGGAATGTTGAACTAGATGATGCGTGGGACGTTGTGACGTTGTGGGATGGTCGGTGAGATGCTGTGATAGGGCAAAATCATGGGATAGATGGTCGGTGGAATGCTGGATGATGGGTGGAATGCTGCCGTGGTGCTTGGAATACTGGTATGGTTGAAATGTTGGAAAGATAGGTGGGATGCTTCGCTGCTGGGTGGAATGGTGGATGGAATGCTGTGACGGTGGGCCGAATGCTGGGATTTTTGGTAGGATGCTTGGGTGTTGGATGAAATGCAAGGAAGTTCAGTGGAATAGTAAGAGGGATGTTGCACACTTGGATGCGATGCTAGGATGTTGAGCTGAGTGGTGGGTGAGATGGTTGATCCCATGCTGGGATGATTGATGGGATGGCGAGAAGTTTGGTGGGATGGCCTGATGGTAGGTGCGAAGCTGCAAATGTGGGTAGAGTGGCGAGATGGTAGGTTGAATGCTATTACTGTATATTGGGTGGTAGGCAGTAACATTGGGCAGGATACTGTAGTGGTAGGTGCTATGAAGGATAACATGCTGGAACGAGGTTACTACTTGTGTCGTATTGTTTCCCCTGAAAATAAAGCTTGTTATTAATGACAGTCTTTTCATGACCCAAATAGCATTAATGATTGCTATAGGTGGTATCAGGTCTAAAACTCTGCATCTGAACAAAGATAGGAAAGTTCACACACACACACACACACACACACACACACACACACACACACACACACACACACACACACACACACACACGCGCGCGCACGCACGCGCGCGCGCGCGCACATACGCACTCACGTAAGCACGCACACACGCTCGCGCGCTCGATGATTAAAGCAAAATACCCGCTCTCGCTTTGCAAGCACGGATTAAAAAAAAAAATGTTTTTACTGACTAATGTGTACTGACTGTGAGGTTGTGTGCAGAAAGTCTGTCCACGGAGTGTCCGGGTACGATGGGCGTAAGGTGGTTTGGAGGCAGCCAGGTGAGGTCAAGGGAGCTGGGCAGGGGTCGGCCACACACACGAGCAGCCAGCACAGCACTACCTCCGCCCACCGTCACTACGCTGGAGTTCACCGCCACCACTTGCACCCAACCCGACCCTGCAATATTCAAGTTGGTACAACTGACAACCCTGCTTGCGAACATTTTCATTATCTTACATCAGAACTTTTCCTCACCTTGGGGATCCAGGCATCAAGGAATGAAATCATACGAATGTGGGAGACCTATTAACAGCATGCCCAGTAAAATGGCCAGACACTCATTCATATAATTATAATTCAATCCTCAGGAGCCCTGATTGAACCTCACAGGTCTGTTCACCTGTGTGTGTGTGTGTGTGTGTGTGTGTGTGTGTGTGTGTGTGTGTGTGTGTGTGTGTGTGTGTGTGTGCGTGTGTTTTGAGAGGGAGTAATTTTTCTTGTAAGTGTGTTTCGTATGCATTTGCCCAATAATGGTATGAAAGCACGCAAAAGCTGTACACCTAGTGGTTGAATAACCATCGACAGTATCCCAAAGAGTCACTAACATATAACACATCTACATGGCATACTGGTACCATGTAGTCAGTGCGCATGCAGACGGATATAAAGTGAAAAACTGCGAACAGGCAGTGTATCTTTCTGCGTGAGTAGGACGAAAGACACCAACCAAACATATCAGTGTTAGAGAGCATACTGAAAAAACTAAGTAGCCAATGACTTTTTTTTTTTTTTTTAGTTTATTGCTGCTGTTGCTACAAGATAATTTTATTAAGTTTAAAATAGCCTCTTATTAGTAAAGTGTTAGTTACAAGCGAGCGAGCGCAGCAAGAGAAGCGAACAAGCGCAGCGAAGCTATGGTTACTCTACAGTAGATTCAGCCGCTCCCGGCTGATCAAATTGGTTTTAGGGGCAATAACTTTTGTGCTATGTGGGATACAGATGAGATTCTTTCAGCAGGTAGCACATACATTCAGTAACTTTAGTTTTTCGCTATATATTTACTCATGAGACCAAAGAAACCCCTTGGAATCCCAGCTTTGAAAGGGAATGTACCGAGTGCTTCAATTGACATGCCCCGCTATGAGAGCGAATTAAAACATAGGCACTGTTGCAACGCTCTACCTGACAAAACACATACCACCCCCTACCTCCCTGCACATTTAACCAAGCGTATAACATTCCTATCCCCTCCCCCTTCCGTATAACACAGAAAATAAAATTGAAAAATTTCGGTAGTTTATCCATGGTAATAATGAAGTTATGAGCAGCTCTGATAAAATTATGATGTGATTTTTTTCATTTAGGCAATCATTTTTTAAGACTACATAACAGGTACAGCCATTAAACTTCATACATAATTTGACATTCATATAATCATTTATCATGCACAATTCCTGCCTCCTATGTGTAATACTTGGAAAGTTTTAAAAGTGCATTAAAATGATTTTTTTTTTTTTGCAATTTCATAACAATATATAATCTCATGACATTCTAACTACCAAAAGGCACCAGGAGGCATATTAGCACATTTTTCTGGAAAGTTTGAAACCTGTTCCTGTATTGGTTTCTGAGTCCTATCCCAGAAACAGTTTTTTTTTTACTTGTTCATTATTTTCAAAAAAACTACTTAAGACACAACATTCTACTTATCAAAAGTCACCAGTTTACAATAACAAAAATAACTATGTGAAGTTTCATGACTCTATAGTGAATACTTTCTGAGTTTGGGCCTGGAAAAAAATAAATAATAAAATAAAATCTCTCTGGCCAGTCTCCCTGCCGCCCTGCTGCCTAACTCTCGGACAGACACCTATTGAATCCAGTGATGACAGGCCCCACCTTTGACTTTGGCTAGTGTACAGTAAAAAATAAATCCTGTTGTAACACTGTTTTCTTGCATGAATTCTAACAATTAATGATCGGATATTACACTCACAGTTTTACATGAACTTTTTTTTTTCTGTGTTTCGGGGGTGAAGTCATCAAAAGCAATTGCCCCATTTTGGGGTTCTACCATTCGATCAATAGCCAAGTTTTTTCCCACGCAGTTCGTTGACATGCCAAGCTGAAAGCAGAGAACTGAACATTTTGCGTGTTATAGATGCTACGGCGCTTCGCTATATGCACATCCAGAGAGAAAACATGAGAGAGAAAAAAGGCGAGAAAGTAAACACTTTAGCTCCGTTATTCTCCTGTTACTGTTCAATTACCTCACCAGTAATGTTGAAAGTTTACACCAATACGAAATTATGATGATTGGCGTATGTGTACAAACACTCACTTGCTTGGCACGGTCTCACAAAGCACTCTTTACCGAAAATAAAGGTTCCGTCTGACCCCTGAGGATTAATAATGAAAATCCATTACATAACATAATCCTCTATAACAAGCTGCACTGGAAAAAAAAAAAAAAACAAGTCCAAGAGTTAATGTTATTCAGAAAAAAAAAAAATGCCTGTAGTACAAAGGTTACTAACAACAAGGTACCGTGTTTATATAGTATATCTGGAGTAGACTGTAGCACCAGTCGAGCAGGACAGTACTCCCAAGGTGGATGGAAAGGTGATGACAGGGAGAGCTGGAGCTCCCATTTCATCAGCCCTCGGGTCTAGTTCCTGACCATCGCCCTTTGCTGAACTTTTTCAGTGTTTCAGTAACAAAGAGTGCAGGCCATCATGCTCTCCAATATAAGTTTCTCTAACTGTCAACACCAGCCTACATGCACAGTACACACTACACTTCCTTCTCAAAATTAAAAAAGAAAAATGGTCACACTAACCATGCCTCAAAGTCCCGGGGGGGGGGGGGACCAAAAATGCCCACTCCATCCGCCTCTTTCCCGGTGATGACTCAACGAGCTGCCTGGAACCACTGTCTGACATTTCTTCTTCATTTCTGCAACATTCATGAAATTTCCTCTAACTTTCTCTGTTGAACACCATCTCTCCTCCTTTAAATCTCACCTTTTTTTTTTTGTAACTGAGACTCAGCTGTCTGAGGCAACTGACAGTAAACACTTTTCTGTATCCTCCTACTTTCTTTATACTCATTTCAAAGCCAAAGGTGGTTGTTGTGTATATGTATGCAACGACATATTTTGCTCTTGTGTTCCTGAACTTGATTCTTCCGAATTCTCCTCTCTTTGGCTTCGGCGCTCCTGTCATTCTCTGATTAAATATAGCTGCGTTGTTTACTTATCCCTTAATTCTACTATCATAAATTCTTCAACTCTCTTACATCTACAATGGAACACATTCTACCCATTTCTCCTTTCTCTGAAATCGCCATTCTAGGAGATTTCAACGTTCACCACCACCTTTGGCTCTTCTTTCCTTTCACTGATTCACCTGGTGAAGAAGCCTACATCTTTTCTATCCTGATGACCTTGAGCAGCCTGTATCCCTGTATCCCTGACCGCCATGGAGAGAGCTCCAACATACTTGACCTCTTCTTTACAACTAATCCTTCTGCTTACATTGTTCATCTTTTCTCTCCGTTGTGCTTCTATGATCACAACCTTATTACCTTAATCTGTCCTATCACTCCGGTAAGGCCTGTGGAACCTCCAAAGAAACGTCAACTGTGGCACATTGGAGCTGGTGAATGGGAGGCCCTCAGGCAGTACTTCTTTGCTTTTCCCTGGAATGATTATTGTTTCCATGGTCGGAAGCCATCTGAGTGTGCCTTGCGCATAACAAAGGTTATTCTCTCGGGCATGGAAGCATACATTCCTTTCTCATATCCTTTGACTAATGGAAGAAAGCCTTGGATTAACCTGCCCCATCCCGACCACTTTTCCACCACTGACTGCCCCCAATCCCGACCATTTTTGGAATTTTTTTTTTTTTTTTGCTCAAACCTCCACTTTTGGTGAGAAACATCGAAAATTCGTAGAGAAATCACTCACCTGAGGGTTAAAATACTCGATCCAGTTAACAGTACCTCCTTACCTGACTTGGTTTTCTAACAGGCTGGCACCAAAGAAAACGAGTTCTATGGGAGGGTAACTATTTCACACCACTCATAAACGGTATTTATTTATTTACTTTGTACGAATTTATATGTAGTATGAGAGTATATTAGTTTCCAAACAGTAATATAGGCATTATAAGCATTGTTTCACTCAATAAGTCATCACCATACCTGACCTTTTTTTGCCACATTACCTGATCATCATTTCTGACTGTTTCTTCCTCTAATGTTATGTAAAGTTTGTCCTCCACCTTGTCATTGACTGGGGAATCACTCTGGCCCTGAATTTCATGCCGTGGCATGACATGGCTTTACTGGCCAGGTCACTGATAACAGGTGAATTGCTGAGACAATGGCATGCAGGGTGGGGGAGGAGGTCATGCTGGGTAAGGCATTGTCCCTGCCTGGCATCTTGTAGAGGAAGGTGTACCAAAAATCACTCGCGAAAATTGAAAATTGTGCAAATGAGGGACCTTGCAATTGATTCGTGTTTATGTACGTCAACGGGATTGGCAGTGACAAAACGTGTGGACGTTAATTCACGTCGACGGGACACCGCGGGTTAATCATGCTTGTTCTAATGCTGTCTGCAACAAGGGGAGGGCCTATAAAAGGTACCAGAGCTAACCCACCCCTGAATCACATCTTTTTAATGTTTCTGCTTGGAATCATGGTAAGTCTGTTCTTCACTCTGCTAAAAATAATTTCATCCATACTAAATGCTCTGAACTCTCCAACTCGAATTCTTCCCGCTCCTTCTGGCACTTTGCCAAAAACCTTTCTAACAACTGTACCACATCATCCTTCTCTCCTCCTTTCTACTCTGATGGCTCTGTAGATATTTCTTTTACTGATAAAGCAGATCTCTTAGCTCAGAGTTTGTCCTTCAATTCCACCTTAAACAATTTCGGTGCTGCTCCTTCATCACATCCCCAGTCTGACTTCCTCATGGCTGACATAAAAGTTTCTTCATCTGATGTACTTTCTGCCATTACTAGCCTCAGTACTAACAAGGCATATGCGCCTGATGGAGTCCCTCCTGTTGTCCTCAAGAACTGTGCTTCTGTGCTTACACCTGCCTAGGTAAACGTGTTTGCCTTTGTCTTTCAACGTGTACCTTTCCTTCTTGCTGCAAGTGTGCTCTCATTCAGCCATTCCCAAAGAAGGATGACCATTGCCAACCCTCTATCATCTCATTGCTTTAACATCCTGTGTCTCAAAAGTTTTTGGGTCTATTCTTAACAGAAAAATTTTAAAGCATCTTTCCTATCACAACCTTCTTTCTCATCGTCAGTATGAGTCCTGTCAGGGACGCACCACTGGTGATCTTCTCACCTGCCTTTCAGACTCCTGGTCATCCTCCTTTCGGGACTTTGGCAAAAGCTTTGCCATTGCAGTTGACATCTCAAAGGGTTTCGATCAAGTCTGGCATAAATCTTTAATTTCCAAACTTCCCTCTTACGGTTTCTATCCATCTATCTGTGCCTTCATCTACAACTTCTTTTCTGGTCGTTCTATAGCCGATGTTGTAGACAGCCATCCTTCTTCTCCTAGATGTGTCAACAGTGGTGTTCCTCAGGCTCTTTCCTATCACCAACTCTCTTCCTTTTATTCATCAATGATGTAAGTTGTACATCTAACCCTATCCACTCATACGCTGATGATTTCACCCTTCGCCTTTCCATTTGGTTTCCACAACGTCCATCTCAGCGGGGGTGAGGGTATGGCACATGTAATTTCTGACTTGGCTCATATCTCTGACTGGGGTAAAAATGGTCTTGTTGCTTTTAATGCATCAATGACTTAGTTTTTACACCTATCAACCCAACAAAATCATTCACAGGAATACCCACTAATGTTTAATAATATCCAGCTCAATCCTGCATCATCCTTGAACATGCTTGGGGTTTCATTCACTCGGGATTTATCTTGGAAAGATCATATTACATCTCTTGTAAAATCTGCTTCCACGAAAAAAATGGGAGAAATGGAGTTCCCCCGAGCTAAGCCCTGTATTGGACTATATAGCCCCGCTAGGGTTACAGGAGGGAGCTACCCCTCCCGGCACGGCAGCCCGGGCGAGGCTTGAACTTGCAATCCCCCGATCACAAGTCCAGCGCGCTATCACCGTGCTACCGCGCCCCCTGAGATCAGGCGTGCTAAGCTGACTCCGTACCTTCTTTACCCCTGCAGAGTTGTTGACTTTATACATGGGTTCTATTCGCCCCTGTGTAGAGTACAACTCTCATGTGTGATAAGGTTCCCCACATACAGCTCTTCTCAATAGGGTGGAGTCAAAGGCTTTTTGTCTCATTAACTCTCCTTCTCTTACTGGCTCCCTTCAACCTCTGTCTCTGCCATACTGTTGCCTCTTTATCTCTTTCCTATCGCTACTTCAGTGGTCACTGCTCCTCTGAACTGTCTGCTTGCATCCCTCTACCTCTACGACGGATGCGTAGCACCCATCTAGCAACAAACTCTCATCTCTTTTCTGTCCAGCTCTCTAATGCAAGAGTTAACCGTTATTCTCAGTCCTTCATTTATTGCAACAGGTCAGCTCTGGAACTGTCTCCCTTTGTCTGTATTTCCTATTTCCTATGATCTCCAGTCTTTCAAAAGCATTGTGTCAAGGCATCTCAGAATGAACGGATCTTGAATTTGGCTCTCTTTTGTATTGTTTTTGTTTTTTCTTGGAAGGAACTGCATTGCGGGCTCCTAGCCTCTGGTTCCTTCTTTACATAAAAAAAAAAAAAAACTGTCCTAAACTCAAGTTGTGTATACCGGTAAACTCGAGTTGTGTGTACCGGTACCATAAGTTGTTCGTTTGTTTTCAGTCACACAGATACCCTGCTCTTCATAAACTAAAGTGGACATTAACACTTTTCGCGGTCCGACACCACTTCAGCCAGCAGAACCCTCCCACTTACACTCCCCCACTCCCACTGTCTCTTCCTCCCCTGCGGCGCTCGAGTTTTTTCTTTTCTGAAAACTTTTTCACCCCGAAATATTTGGATTGGAATTTTGTTTTTATACCGTTAGAAAGCTGAGACTTTGTAGAAAAAGATGAAAGATAAACAAAAGTAATACTGCATAAAATAAAAAAGTTACAATGATAGTTGAAAGAGCGCATAAGAATGGTTAAAGCAAATCCACGTGCTCGAGTTTTCTCAATTCAGTAAATGTTTTCACACTGAATTATTAGGATTAGCGGATTTCTTTTTGTACCTTTAGGAAGCTGATACTTGGCAGAATAAGATGAAAGAAAAAAGAAAGTTATATTGCCTAAAATAAAAAAGTTATGCCAAGTATAAGTTGAAAGAGTGCATAAGAATATTTATACCACTTTGTTTTCTAAGCATTTTTTGGTCTTGCTTTCAAGTTCTCCCATGAATGAAAACAGTACCACTGAACTAGAAATTCAATCAGTCTAATATCAGACCAAATGTCGGGATGCTAGATGCAATTCCTGACTAACGGTGAATATTTCTTTGTCTGCATGCGGATCCGCATCCAAAGACTGCAAAAGTGTTAAAGTAAAAAACTTACAAAAAAAAAGAAAAATACATATAGTATATAACTGCCCTGGAGACTTGTTTCTCATACAATTTGGTAATGAACATTTATAAATATGGCCCCAGTTAACTTATTTTTGTTACATTTACATGACCGTCAACCAGTCTATGATCCTGGTATATCCTAACTACATCTGTATGCTTAAATAGAGTAACAGTTGCCCTGACTGTGAGAGTCAATGCCGCTGGTGTTAATGGCGATAGCATTAGGGCTAACATTCTTAGGTTCCTAAGTCAGCTGGAAAACAATGCCAGAATTGTCCCAGACACATGGAGTGAGCAAGAGGTGTGTGACAGGCTTCTCACGTCTCCTTGTTACTTGTCGACAAAATTAACTGACAAGTGGGATTCAGAGAGGTACTCATATTGTAATGAGGATGGGGATACTTATATTGTGGGTGTGGAGGCAGTGCACATGTGGTGCTGGGTCCCAGGTAGCTGATGATATACTCGTAGTGCACGGTGCTCATAGCAGTCCTAATAGCCTCTCCGGTCACAAGGTCATGCTTTATCTGCACGTTTATCTTCCACATTAACACCGGACCTCGGGGCTGTTCGGCCAGACTGCCTAGTGAACAACTACTACACCTGTAGTCAGCACCTCGCTCGCTAACCGTCCTTCCATACACCCACCCTTCAACGTTGCTCCTCCTCATTCCGTAATTTTAACACTTCTTCACATTTTCTAATTTTTACATCGCTGATCTTTAAAAAATTCTTTCACATATAAATCAATGTCCACCTGAGGATGGAGTGGGTATCAATTTCTAAGAACCCACAATCATATTTACTATGAGTTCGAGACGAAAACACGGAGCCTGGCACACGTCCTCTCACTCCACTACCCAGATCACTACTACTACTACTACTACTGGTAGTAGTAGTAGTCGCACGAGTAGTAGTAGTAGTAGTGGTAAAGATGGAGGAGGGAGAGGAGTATATACTGGATGGCAGCCCATTCTACAACATGTACAATGACAAAATGATCTCTGCCTTCCTTTCCCTGTATTGTATCGTTTTAATATTTGGAAGGTGGCAGACCCCTATGAAAATAATGGTGGAACATTTTATGTAGTGAAAGACATTATCAAGCAACCAAAAGTCGCCAGTAACAGGACATCCTTGAGATGCTCCCGCATCCGCAAATTTCTTTATGGGACAGAAGACAACATGTAGTACACAATGGTAAAATAAGAAAAGACTCTCTCTCTCTCTCTCTCTCTCTCTCTCTCTCTCTCTCTCTCTCTCTCTAACCTTGTGGATGGAAGGGACAGGGTGGGTGGAGTGCAGCTGGTGCGGAAGAGGATGTAACAACAGGTTTCCTCAGCAGCTGTGGAGTGTGGACGCCTCCCCCACCATGCTCACCTGACATAAAGAAACGGCATCATTAACACACACAGGTGATGCAACTAGTTCGGCCACATTCTTATAGGTTAAGGAGGCTCCTTAGGCCCATTTTCTTACAAGTTATTTGCGTTCCTGATTTGCTATTTTATTTTTGTTATTTATGCAGTCTACATTGGTTATAAATGATAAATAAAATGTATGTTAAATGAACTTTGGAAGAGGTGCTAGAAAGTAGAATTCCTCTTAAGGACACAAGAATACGACCCATGACAAGAGTCATCCCAAACCAGTCGACACAAGGTGCTGCCTCAACACACAGTTGTGTATTTTTGCTCCTTCAGAACAGTGGCGTTTTTTTATTTTCTTCAGTTTTGTAACCTCCTGACATTATTATATGGCTTGAGTGAGAAACTAAGTGATGAAGGTGCTAATGGAGGCTCTACGTATCTTCTGCAGTAAAATATATATATATATATATATATATATATATATATATATATATATATATATATATATATATATATATATATATATATATATATATATATATATATATATATATATATATATATATATATATATATATATATATATATATATATAAAACGCAAAAGATGACCTTGGGTTGAGGAGTATATAATGACACAACACAACGCGACAGACCATACCATACAAATCGGATGACATACTATAATGCTAAACTAACCGAAGACGATCATGAAATCGACGTTTGGTGCACGTCATATAAAACAAGCATCATAACAGAAGTATATGAACTGTGACATAACAACCGGTCACAAAGCGATAGTACATTGATCAAGGATGTTGACGAAGAGGGAGTGTAATGCATGCCAGCACAACTTTCTGAATCTCAGTGACGTTTTTTTATAGTATATTCTTACTGATAACAAATTATTTTATTCACTTTGGGAAGACTTCTCACACTGAAGAGGTTTATCTGGGCTATAGTAATGCCCTCAAGTTCGAAAAGACTGTCTAAAGTTGATCATCAAAAGGTCCAGGCATAAATTAATTGCATGCTCTCACAGTGAATGGATATGCATTAGGATAAAAGAAGAAATAACAGAAAACATAAGAATACAACATGGAGGGCACGAAAACAATTTAATATAATTCTAACCAAAGATGCTGATGAAAACAGAGAGCCGTATTCGTGGTTTTTAGACCTCGTTGAATCTCTTCTATATCATTTATTCTCTTCATTACAGTTCAGCATCCTCTTGTATACCATTGATGCAAAAATACGTCAAGATTAAAACGACATAAATACCATAGAAGACCGTGTTAATGTGTATTACACTATACTGTATGTACTAATAAGGAAGAGGCACTACAAAGCATCCTCTTTACGCAGCGTACGAGACAAAATTTTGATGCAAGCCAAAAAAACAGATTTAACAAAGGAGTCATTGCAACACAGTCGCTCAACATCAACACATGCAAGTAACACAACGAAGGACAACAGTACGACAATAATGATAGTACAACACGAGGATGATTCCGACTATAACAACACAACGGAAGTGTAACAACAAAGGTATGAAAGCACAGCACCGATAATGATAAATCAGCAAGTAGGCAATACAGTAAAAGAGGAACGAGCACCAATTACAGACATGAAAATGAAGACATGACAACAAAAGAAGCATATGAAACAAAATATGCAAAGTCAAGAGACACAATATCAAAGATATGACAACATAAGAGGCTTAACAATGAAGGCCTGATAAAACAACAGAAACATAATACAACAATGAAAGCGCACAGCAACATCAAATAATAATAAACATACCAAGTACGTTGATGAAGATTGAATGTGATGCAAAGTGTCCAAAAAGGTGATGGGTGGCACATTTGTACCAGCCCCTGTCCTCAGGCACCACACGAGTCAGGTTCAGCCACCCCCCTGAAGACGACACCTCACGAGCACCATCCTCTGTCTCTGCGGATGTACATTCAGAGACATGTATATAGACAGATGCATCATGCCCAACACCCCCAGTCTCAGCGGGCACAGGGACACATACAGATATTGCCAGACAAGTAGGCGGGTGGGCAGATAAATGTCCCATGCGAACCACCTTCTGCTAGTGTCGGTGGGTGGTGTTTAACTCATTGAAAAACCATATTTAAAATGTTAAAAAAGTGGTGTAGGAGTGCCTTTTTAATGAATAATGATATTAATCCTGACTTAAAAGGATGCTAGTCACTCATTTCAATAATGTTTTTCCATTGAATGAGCTGTGGGTGTTATGATAATGCTGGTAGCAATATCCTACAAACTAATCATTACATAACTGGCAACAACACACCAGCGCCTCTCCTTCCTCCCTACTCTCTCGCAAGCCATAAAATTTGAATTTAATCCTCAATTTACAGTCGATTTGTGCAAAAGAATTGCAGGAATGCATGACGATGTTAAAGAATCAATAGACTACGTAAAGTTTCTTCTTAAAACTCGTTTGTACTGATGGGATATGGGATTTTTATGTGCAGTACAGTATAAGCCAATAATACTCGTCGCCCGTCACCCTGCGAAGCTCTCACCCAATGTACATGCCAGCCACTTAACTTTTACACTTAAACAGCCGAATGCTGGGTACTGAACTGGGGTCGCAGGGAGTGTATGTTATAGAACAGTATATACTCAAAATTGCATGACAGATCATTGGTGTAAGTTTTTGTCACACGTCGGGTTACACCCTGTATATGATAAGTATTTGAAGTCTTTCCTCTATACTAAACTAAAAAGTAAATCTGTATGTTGTGAAGTGACAAAATTAGTTTAATATGTTAAAATGCCTTTCTATGGAAAAATCAGTTATCAGTTTCGCAACCTTTTACTTAAAGAATTAAAAAACTGTTTTCCTTCGTAAATTTTAGAACTGTACTTATTAATGACTAAGATAAAGATTTTTTTTCAGTCATAAAGATTGAGTGCCTACTCCTCTATGTTCAGATGTTGTTTACAAATTTACATGTCCTAGTTGTAAGGCTGGGTATATTGGATGTACAAGTAGTTCATTCAAAAAAAGAATATCTGAACATTTGGGAAAGGGCTAATGGACAGGGCAATATTTACATCAGATGGCATTTTCAGCTATTAAGGCCTTCTCCCACTTCGGCGTAAATAGGCACGATGAAGCCACGATGAAAATCGTGGCCGAAGTCGGTGATGTGTCGACGACTCTGACCAAGAATCGTGGTGTCGGCGTAATACCGGCGACACCAGTACAACAAAACGCCGACACCTCGGCGGAGTATACGATATAACCGGCGACTAGTAGCCGACATATCGCCGATATGTCGGCATAATGCGCAAGCATTATTCTAAATTCAAACGTTTTTTTTTTACGGCGATTCAACAGCGACAAAGGTACAACGGCGACGTGCTGTCGACGATGTATCGTCGATGTGTCGGTGAATGTATCAGCGCAAGAGGCACGACGTTATTCCTCTGAGTTTGCCTACATGTCGGCGATATATCACCGACATTCATAAGATGAAATACTACTGTCGCACAACCCGGTACGTATCGTACGGTTTACGTAGGCTATGTCGTATTAGCCTCACTGATGCATCGCCAATACATTGCTGACGCTTCGCCATATGACCGTACGACATCTCAACGGTTTTTTTCACCGCCGACGCCTCGCCGATGTCGGCGATCATACGCGGTTTATAAGCCGGGTAATCGCTGACGTCGCCGAGGCATTGCCTTGTTGTCGACGACAAATCTGTAAAATTTTACAAAATCGTGGAGGGCCACGACGTTTTCATGCAACATGAAAACGTCGTGGCCCCCCACGACAAATTTCCACCTCATGCGATGAATCGGCAACATGCCACGAATGGACAAGATTTTGATCACGAATACCCACGATTAGGGATTTTTGACACATCGTGACTTTATCTTCCCCACTTTCGCCAAAGTGGGAGAGGACCTTTAGAGAGCATTCATTAACCCAAAACCACCATTTCTCTTACAATGATTTTCAGATAGTAGCCAAATTCAGTAATTCATCTGATGCTTTACTAGGAGAAAAATTACTAATAGAAAAGTATAGACCTGAAATTAATGTAGCTAATAGTATTTAATGGTTTGTCTGTTCGAACCTATAGGTGGGTTTGGTTTGTTTGCTTCAGTTTGGGGGGGTTTGAGTTTAGTGTTCGAACAGACGAGTGTTGTTTCAGTTGGGGGTTTGAGTAGTTTTCTTTGGGTCTTCTCTAAACAGTTCTTGGCATTTCTGTTTCACTTTTTTGCATGGTCGTGGAGAGTGAGGTTGTGTGCTTCTGAGCTCTCCTCTAGCTTGCTAGGACTGCCTCACCGGCAATTAGCTTTTTTTTTTCACCCTTCTGGTGCATGTTAGGCTAGCTAGTTTCTCACTTTCCTCCCCTCCCTGATAGCTAGGAACAGTAGGTGTCTGTTCCAATACACTAAGATTGCCGTTGCTTGCTGCCCACGGAGGGTTCCCCCGCTGATCGCTCTGGGGCGTGAATTAACACGGTCGGGCTTCCCTGGAGTGGTTTGAGGGGGCGATTTCAGCCTTAGGTGTTTGGTCCCGGTGTATTTTGTCCCTTGCTCGTTTTCCTCCTCCTTCCCACTTCCCCCGTTAGGGGGAAGTGGTCACTATGCCGGACGCCCCTACCGCCTCTACCCCCCTCAAGGAGGGTCCTGACGAACCGCAGACATCAACACGGACTGGCCAACCCCAGACTGAACGGTCCCAGACACGCACAATGGACATACCTGTAAATAATGCCAAATTTGTCACCTTACATGCTCTCGGATCCACTCCCTTGAGCAGTCTCAATCCCTTTCTTATCAAGAGGGTGAATGATCACTGGGCGGGGAAATTGGAACAAGTAAATAAACTTGCCAATGGTGACTTCTTGATTAAAACTCTCAATTCCTCCCAGGTTCTTGACTTGATGAAACTGCACAAGTTTCACTGTTACGATGTCGAACCGAGGATCCCACATGCCATGAATTCCTGCAAGGGTGTCATCACTTGCAGGGACCTCATGGTCATGGAAGAGGATGAGATCGTACGTGAAATTGCTCAGCAAGATGTGATTGAGGCCCGATTCATCACTCGTTTTGCAGAAGGTGTAAGGATGAAGACTGCAACTATCGTTTTGACATTTGGTAGAATGAATCTCCCAGCCCATGTAAAAGTTGGGTATGATTATCAACGTCAGGCCATAAAATCCCTAATCCTCTTCGGTGTTCGCAATGTCAGTTATATGGACATAATGATAAGAATTGTCGGGCTTCACAGTCAGTGTGTCCCAAATGTGCAACACAGGGTCACGATGCTGAACACTGCACATCATTGCAAGAGTGCTCACTCCACTTCCTCTAGGGATTGTCCCAAGTGGAAGGAGGAGAAAGAGTTCTGCGCGGTGCAGGCCACAGAGGGTATCTCCTTTTACGAAGCAAGGAAAAAGGTGAAGGAGTTGCATGCAACTCCCAAGCCGAATAGGTCCTGTGCTTTGGCGGTGATGTCCCGTCCCATGATGTGCTCTGTTGAAACACAGACTGACCCTGAACCGGTTCCTCTTGCCACGCACTCTACCTCACCATCTCAGCCTCCTGTCCAGTCCAACTCTCAATCTGACATCCACATGGCAACTTCCTACTCTCAGGCTGCTGCTGTCTCTCAGTCAGTAAAACCTAAACAGAAGTCCAACAACTCTGTTAAGAGTAATATGACCACCCTTACGAAACAGCCACGTCCTCATGTCCTTCCTGCTCCTGGTCCAGCGAGGGAGAAAAGGTTTAGCTCTTCCTTGGGGGGCTCTGGGAGCCTAGTTATTGATGATCAATGTATGGAGGTTTCCATTAGTAAGCACCGGGATAGGTCCCCTGGTAGCCACTCGCCTGGCGGTGGGCGGCATAAAAAACCTAAGCACACTGGCCCCGCTCATAAATCTTAAACCACCACATTCACTGTGTTACAATGGAATTGTAGGACTCTTGGGAATAAATTCCACAATATAACAATTTTGCTATCTATACACAGGCCAGACGTTGTTTGTTTACGGGAGACACACTTGATGGATCACCTTGATCCTCCACAGTTCAAACACTACCATTCGTATAGAAGATATGATGGTCATGGAGTCGCCATATACACCCACAAATCACACCCACAAACGGAAGTGATTCTATATTCTACCCTGGAAGCTGTCGCATGCAGTGTAACATTTAATAACATGTATCTGTCTATTTGTTCTATCTACTGTCCTCCCCGTGGTCCCACTGATGGTGATGTGTTCACTAGTCCATCAACTTCCGGGTCATAAATTAATTTTAGGCGATTTTAACGCCCATCACTGTCAATGGGGACGCTTGAGGAGTGATGTTAGGGGGGAGCAAGTAGCTGACCTAATATTACAGTCAAACCTTTGTCTTCTAAACAATGGTAGAGCGACTCGTGAAGATGACCGCACTGGCAATGTCATGTTTAGATCTATCCTTGTCATCTCCCGATATACACACTAACATCTCTTGGGACCCATATGACAACTCGATTGGTAGTGATCATTTTCCAATCTGTCTGTCTTATACACGCAGCAATTCTCGGCCTCCTCCACCACCTAAATTTAACTTTAAGAAAGCAGATTGGGGGCACTACTCATGGGTTGCCAATCTAGATATATTAGGAGATAACATTGATGAGAAAGTTTCACACCTACAGTCTTCCATTATACACACAGCTGAGGCTGCTATTCCCAAGACATCTACAATTCCAAACAAGCGTAGAGTTTCATGGTGGACACAAGATAGCCGATAAGCACTCACAAAGAGCAATAGGAGATACAGGATTTTTGGGAAACAGTAAACAGAATCAAACTTTATTGCCTACAAAGCAGCTACGGCTGAGGCAAGGAGGACAATTAAAACGGCAAAAAGGACTAACTGGCGTAGTTTTGTGTTCACAGTGAATTGCTCCACCTCACTAAGTTAGGTCTGGTCCACCATAAATGTACTAAACAACAAGTACACCCGGTCACCAATCACCACACTTGAGGTGGCCGGGAATGTCATTGACAATCCCTTGGACATTGCCAATACTATTGCCGACCATTTTGCCCAGGTAAACAGCTCAGCCAACTACGATCCTCGCTTTCTCCACCATAAGCATACGGCTGAGCTGCAAAATATCGACTTTGCCACAGAAGACGGAGATACCAGCTACAACTCCGATTTTACATTAGATGAACTTCTCCTTGCCCTTAAATCCTGTAAAGGCTCCAGTCCCGGTCCATCCACCATTACGTACGGTACGATCCAGCATCTTACTCAGGCCAACCTGAGTAAGCTGTTAGCAGTGTACAATGAGATTTGGGCGTCTCGCACGTTCCCAAACTCATGGCACTACGTGCACGTCTTACCAATACCTTGCTGGAATGGTCGCCTTATGAGTTCCAGTTCATTTCGACCTATTGCACTGACTGACTGTCTATGTAAGGTCTTTGAACATATGGTTAATAAAAGGTTACTTTTTGTCTTAACAGTGCTGGGCAGGTGCGCAAACACTTGCGCAAGGCACAATTATGCACCCTTGCACTCCGGTGATATCGTTTGCACATTGCGCACCGCACAAGACCATGCGCAATTTTGTGCTTGCGTACATGAAAAGGCAGGTGCCCAAGCGCAAACTTAGTTGTGCTTGCAAAACTAAATTTGTGCTTGAGCACTTGCCTTGCGCACCTGCCCTGTGGATTGCGCACTGCGCAATCCAAGGGACACGTGGTGGGAGCTTCCCTCATGGCTGGACAAGGGATGGGGGAGGCTGGGGCAGGTCGCGAGGGTGGGTTGGTGCTTGGTGGGGGGAGGTGGGAGGGAAGGGGGTAGTAGCATTAATATTCTTCAACACATAATGTATTTTTAATATTTTTTAACTATTATTATTAGTAAATGATAATAAACATACATTATTTATTAAGATTAGTATATGCAATTCCTTACAAAAACCATTAAAACATATTATTTAAATCAAATATCCACAGCCTAATAATTTATTAGGCTGTGGATATTTGATTTGAATATTCTGCTTTCTGATTTTTTTTTTTTACGAATTACATATGCTTTTGTATATATATATTGAATTATTAAATAAATTGTCTTGACAAGAGAGAGAGAGATAAAGAGCATTATTCTGAGAGAGGGAGAGAGAGAGAGAGAGAGAGGGATAAGGAGCATTATTCTGAGAGAGAGAGAGAGAGAGAGAGAGAGAGAGAATAAATATGTTTCATGATTTTTTATATTTTTTAACGAATTACGTATGTTATTGTATATCTATATTGAATTATTAAATAAATTGTCTTGACAAGACAAGAGAGAGAGAGAGAGAGAGAGATAAAGAGCATTATTCTGAGAGAGAGAGAGAGAGAGAGAGAGAGAGAGAGAGAGAGAGAGAGAGAGAGAGAGAATAAATATGCGGGAATGGCAAAGGAGCGTCCCTTTGAGTGGGGAGATAAGGCATAAACTTGGTCCCTCTTCTCTCTCTTATTCTCCATTCCTTCCCTCCTCTCTCTCTTATTCTCCAGTCCCTCCCTCCTCTGTCGGAGAGAGAGAGAGTTGATGATACAGTAATCACGTGATCTTTGCCAATGCCTTGGTAAATATAGGCTCTTTGTCCCGGACAATGACCTACTGTACCTCAATCACCGCCGGTGGTGGGCAGGTTGCTACTTTTGTAAGTTATTTAATTATACCAATATATATTTTACAGTAATTTCCACAAATATATGCAAATGATTTGCGCTGGCGCTTTGGGACATTGCACAAGCTAAATATTAGATTGCGCACTTGCGCAAATTACAAATAATAGAAAATAATAATAAAAAATTAAAGTAAGTAGGTATGCTGTTTTATTTAAATATCTCAATATTTTTCGGTAATTCCCAAAAATATATGCAAATGGTTTGCGCTTGAGCTTTGCGACATTGCGCAAGCTAAATATTTGTCAGATTGCGCATTTGCGCTTGCGCAAGGTAGTGAACTGTGGATTGCACTTTGTGCTTGCGCAAGGTCCTTCTTCATTTGCGCTGTCCACCACTGTGTTTTAGAGTCGAAGAGTGTGTTAAATGATCAACAGAGTGGATTTCGTATATATAGGTCCACTTTGGATCATTTAGTGCACCTGGAGCATTGCATAGCCGAGGCTTTTGCCAATCGCGAATTCATGATAGGAATTTTTCTGGATATTCATAAGGCTTATGATATGACCTGGCAAAATGGAATACTACGTAAACTCTACACTTATGGTTTAAGAAGTAATTTGCCCATTTTCTTTCAGAACGTCCTTACTGACAGAACGTTTTCTGTCATGTTACCGTGTAACGTAACTTCGGACATATTTATCCAAGAGAACGGGGTACCACAAGGAAGTGTGCTTAGCCCTACTTTGTTCAGCATTGGCATTAATGACATTCTGTCGTCCGCTTCCGTCCCCAGGACGATTAGATACTCACTCTATGCTGATGATTGTGCAATGTGGCATTCTTCCCGCAATGCGCAGTCCTCGGCAGAGCAGGTTCAACTGGCACTTGAATCTGTTCAGTGTTGGGCCCTGGAGTGGAGATTTAAATTTTCCGTCCCTAAGTGTGTTGGTGTTGTTTTTACTAGTAAACTTAACGTACCCTCTTTGCATTTTACTTTATATAATCAGCCGATACCTTTTCAAAATTCAGTAAGATTCTTGGGTCTACATTTTGACAGTAGGCTCAGTTGGAGAACACATATTAATCATTTGCTTGTTTCTTGTAGTAAAAAACTAAACGTCCTTAAGTTTCTTTCTGGTAAATCGTGGGGAGCAGACAGAACGTCTTTATTGATGATGTATAAGTCCCTTATCTGTTCTAAGCTTGACTATGGCACACAAGTGTATGGGTCGGCATCAGATGCTGTACTCCATAGATATGATGTGCTTCAGAACGTGTGCTTGCGTATATGTCTCAGAGCCCTTCGATGAACTCGTGTGGAGCGACTGGAAGTGGAGGCTAATATGCTTCCCCTTCGTCTACGACGTGACCACCTGCTATTTTCTTACGGCATCACCATCTACCGTAAACACTCATTTGGCCTTCAGACTTGTCGGATCCTGCTGCAGTGGGAATACCTGCTGTATGTGGCCCCCAAGCCAGTGGTTGTGAGACTTCACTTCCTTTGTGAGGCATTAGGGTACGACCTTTCTAATGGGGATCAGGTTTTAACATCAAAAATAGCTCCCTGGAAGTCTCTTGCTACAACATTTAATACTGACTGGCTCCCCGTCGCAAAGTACAAGGTGCAAGAGGTGGAGGTACGACAGTTGTTCTGGATGATCCTCATTAGACATCTAGCGTCATTCCACTTGTACACCAATGGCTCTAAGATGGATGAATGTGTGGGTGAGAGTGTGTGGTCTACGGAGTGACGCATCCGTTTTCGCTTGTCCCCCCATACGTCCTTATTCACTGCTGAATTATTTGCCATAGATCAAACTATAGACTTTGCTTTGCGTTCAGATTACGACAGTTTTGTCATTTTTGCGGACTCTACGTCCGCCCTTCAGGCAATTCATTCATGTAGGACTGATTCACATGAGGTCCTGGGTCGCATTATCAATAAGCAGCACACGTGTGCTAAATCCTTCTCTCCTATCTGGGTGCCTGATCATTGCGGTATTTACGGCTATGAGCAGGCTGACGTACTAGTTAAATCGGATGGAGAACTCGAGGAGACTTGGGACGTTCCTCGTGAGATACAGTCTAATCTCTCTTTTGGAAAGAAATCAATTATTCTTCTGTGGACCGACCTGGCAATTCCATCTGTCACAAGGACCATATGTGACTGATCCAGTTCCTCCCGAGGAAACAGGCGGGAGGAGGTCGTTTTAGCCCGCCTCCGCATGAATTCCACCCTATTGACTCATATGTTACCATATATTAACAGACAATTTCCACCGCGTTGCACCACCTGTGACACGGTGTTATCTATTAGTCACATCCTTTTGTACTGCAGTAGGTATGCTGGGGAACGTACTTCTCTGGCTGCATTCTGCAGAACAAATGCGCTCCCTTTCACATTTGATTCTGTCTTGGGTGATGGGGACGTTGGTGTGACTAATAAATTGATAACTTTCCTGAAAGAGACCAGATTACTCAGAGAGTTGTGATTTGTTTTATGAACTTGGTTGTGGTTTCCTTATTTATTATATACGTGTATGTATGTATATATGTATATATATATGTATATATATGTGAATATATATGTATGTGTATGTGTGTATATATATGTATGTGTGTACGTATATATGTGTATATATATATATATGTGTGTATGTATATGTATGTGTGTACGTATATGTATGTATATATATATATATATATATATATATATATATATGTGTGTGTGTGTATATATGTGTGTGTGTACGTATATGTATGTATGTATAAAGTATATATGTATGTATATATATGTATATATATATATATATATATATATATATATATATATATATATATATATTTATATATATATATGTATGTGTATATGTGTATTTATATATATGTATATGTATATGTATGTATATATATATATATATATATATATATATATATATATATATATATATATATATATTCCACTTTTTTATATATAGGGATATGAATTTTGTACATATGTATATACGTCAATACACTTTTATATATTTGTGAATCAGAGGAGAAAGTTACATTTATAAATTTGTATTTTTTTTCTTATGTTCAGGACCAGTAAATTTGTAATTCTTCCTTTTTTTTGGTATATAAATTTCATAATTATTTGGTTATTTTGTTGTAGTATTGTAATGAGTCTACATGTGATGTATAGATGAAAGTATTTGTCCTGGTACTATCCACGTATACTGATGTATTCTTTATTACTTATGTTTCATAATCATGAATAATAATTTAATATTGGCATGAAATAGATACAAATATTTTACATCATTATTTTGGCTTTCATGATTATCGATTCTTGCTGGCCCCGCTGAGGGGGGTCACCTTGACGTGGTGGCGGGGCTTGAAGCGTGGCTGGCAGTGCCACCTACTTTGGAGGCATGCCTACCTTTGTAGGGTTCGGCATTTGTCAGTGTCGTGGACCAAGCACCCCCTACATCACTGGTAGAGGAGGCCTACTGGTGATGTCAGTCCCTGCCCATTTGCTATCTAGGGCGGGACTGTTGCCTCCCCACGTGTTTGCCGTGCGTGGCGTCCCGTAATGCTGGGAGACGGGAGTCCTGGAGGTTGAGTGATGCTGCATGGTGCGCCCTGCAGCTAGCAATACACCTCTTTGGTCCCTTATTCTGGCTAGACGGGTGGCCTGGTTGGGCCCGACCAGGTCAATCGGCTGGTCACTGGCTAGCCATCCAGGCTAGTCAATTAGTGGCTTTAGGGTCAAGCGGGCACTGGGGGACCTGGTGGCTCCTATCGTCCTGGAGTCACCCTTGTCAGGGTCCCTTGGTGGTTACCTGCGTATACTTTCCCACTACCTCTGGGGTCGCCAGTGGTGTTTTCCCTGGCATATGGCCTCCCCTTGTTGGGCTCCATGGTGGGTGGAGGGGTGGGGGAATGAAGGTAGTTTTCTTATTATGGCTGCTAAAATTTCATCTGTTGACGACCCTGGTTCTGTCCCTGACCACCCTTTACAATCTCCCTCCTGTGCGCCTCTTGTGACTCTGGCTGGTGAGACCCATATTGCCACCCTGGATCCATACCTACCTGGTTCCAGTGGTTTACGGTCAGCGGCCACTACAAAGAAGAGCCGGACACAGACAACAACATATAGTGGACATGCCCGTGAGGTCCTGCCGGGTGTCTTTGAGAGGGTTGACTTCGCAAGGTACTACACCATTCGTACTTTGGATGGTCAACCTATTGCGAATTTGGATATTTTTACGGTTCATCGGCGAATCATGTCAATCTGTGGGAGGGAGCCGAAGATTTCACCTCAGGGGGATGGTAGCCTACTAGTGGAGGTTACATCCCCTGAAGAGGGTTCCCGGCTGGCTGCCCAGTGTAAGGACCCGGATGCGCTGTTTTCTTGTGTCCCTCATGCTTTTTTCAATCAGTGTCGAGGTGTTGTTTTCTCCAAAGACTTACTTCGCTACAGTGAAGAGAAGCTACTTGAAGAACTTCAGGTCCACAGGGTTGTCAAAGTGGAGAGGTTTCGGAAGAAGGTTGATGGTGTACTTACCCCAACTCCATCCTTGTTGCTGACATTCGACTGTACTGTTCTGCCTTCATCCATAAAGGTGGCTTGGTTGTCCCTTAGGGTTAAACCCTTTGTACCAAATCCACGACGCTGCTACCACTGTCAGATGTACGGGCATGTTGGGCGAGTCTGTCGTCGTTTGCAACAGGGCCTCCCAGTGGTGTGTGTCAGTTGTGGAGAATCCACTCATGCAGGACAGGACTGTCCTGGACCTGTTTGTTGTTTGCACTGTGGCGAGGCACATCCTGCTTCATCTAAAGACTGTGCTCGGTTTTGCTTGGAGAAGGAGATCCTCCTCATCCGTAATCGTGACAAAATAAGCTTTTCTGAGGCCAGGAGTAGAGCCATGTCATCTGTTTTCCGTAACGGAGTGTCTTATGCGTCAGTTTTGTCCGGTCATAGCCGTCCTCATCGACCTGTCCAGCAGCAGACTCGAGTTCCTCCTGTTGTGTCAGCTCCTATGCCTTCATCTGTTGATCCCATGCCAGTGCAACAATCTTCCGCACTTGAGATGGTTGCCGCTACAGTTCAAGATTCGACCTCTACATCTATGGTATCCCCTGTTAGTCATGGTGCACATTCTTCATTCGCTAAACGTCATCGTGGTTCCTCAGAGTCTTTGAGT
This sequence comes from Coenobita brevimanus, assembly GCF_032717465.1. Classification (NCBI taxonomy): domain Eukaryota; kingdom Metazoa; phylum Arthropoda; class Malacostraca; order Decapoda; family Coenobitidae; genus Coenobita; species Coenobita brevimanus. Next base: position 27,632,349 of record NC_136971.1, read on the forward strand.
CTTGAAGATCCTCCAAGCAAGGTGTCAGTCGTGGAGTCCACACCCTCTGTAGTCACTCCATCTGTGCAACAGCCCTCAGACCCTGCTTCTGGGTCTTCGGGGCTTCTGGGGTGTCAGGTCAGTCTGGCACCTCTTCCTCCGGGGTATCGGATGTTCCTCCTCCGGTTACCTCTGAGGATCCTGTCCTGCCCCCTCCACGTTTGGAGGCCAGGACCCCAATCCCTCCTGCTCGACCTCTTGGTTCACTGGGGGCCCCGGGCAGGGTTCGGAGTAGCTCTTCCTCTCCTGCTGGGCAGCGACGGGTGTCTGTGAAGTCTCCCAACACTTCGCAGACCCCAGGCCCTCGTTCTAGCCATGCTGCTGCCCGTGACAAGGCCCTTCGTGGGCGTATCCGCATTCCCAAGAAGATTGTCTCCCAGGGTCGCTCAGTGGTTTCCACTAAGTGACCCTTTCTTTTGGGTATATAGTTCCTCCATTTTAATATTTTTAGTATTTTTTTTTTTTTTTTAATGGTTTTCTGTTTGTCCCTCTCCCCTGCCCCTTTTTATTTCAATAGTTTTAATGGCTAATATTATTCAATGGAACTGCCGTGGTTTACGAGCCAACTGGGAGGAACTCCGTTGGCTTCTGGCTGAGTATTCACCTGTGTGTGTTTGCCTACAAGAGACAATGGTTGGTGATGCTGCACCTCCCAGTCCACCTGGTTACCAGGTTTTTTATTCAGATCCTCTTCCTGGACAGGGTCATGGTGGGGGTGTGGCTATTCTAGTACGCAGTGACATACCTTTCACTGCTGTGAATCTTAACACTCCACTGCAGGCTGTTGCTCTCCAGATTTTCCTTCCCGTCATTATACTGTGTGCTCTTTGTACCTCCCTCCTAGTGCCATTATTCAGAGGGTTGATCTTGAAAATCTTATTCGTGCACTTCCCTCACCCTATTTCTTGCTGGGTGACATGAACAGTCATCATCCCTTGTGGGGTGGCTCCACAGCTGACTCTAGAGGTACTATGTTAGCCTCCATTGTGGAGGATGTGGATCTGTACATTTTAAATTCTGGTGAAGTTACTTACTTCCATAGTCAAACGGGTATTTTTACTGCTATTGATTTGTCTCTGTGCTCTGCAGGGATAGCCCTGAATTTTACATGGGCTGTGTTACCAGACTTACATGGCAGTGACCACTTCTCTATTTTATTAAGATCGACACAAAGCGAGCCTCGGAGTCGTCTTCCCCGTTGGCGCTTGGATAGGGCAGTCTGGCCGGTTTTTGAGGAGCTGTGTTCCCCGAGCCGATGTGTGGAGGATTTTGTCAGCACTGATGCTGCTGTTGATTATTTCACAGACTTACTTTACTCGGCGGCACTGCAGAGTATTCCGAGAACAGCTGGTCACTTTCCTCGCCGTCCAGTTCCCTGGTGGACCAATGAGTGTGCTTCTGCTGTTCGGGCTAAACGTGCTGCTTTCTCCCGACTTCGTCGTCACCGAGGTGACCCTGGCTACTTAGTGGCATATAGGAGGGCCCGAGCTCATGCCCGGCGGGTTATGAAGGAGGCTAGGAGGAAGTCTTGGGCGTCATTTGTTTCTTCAATTTCTTCACAGACTCCTCTCACGAAAGTGTGGAAACGGGTGAGGAAGATTTCAGGGAAATTCCCGTTCCCTCTCCTCCTGTTTTATCTCGTGCAGGTGTGGTGGTGGCTCATTCTTCGTCTGTTGCCGAGATATTTGCCGCTCATTTTGCTAATGTCTCTAGGAAGGACACCTCATCCCCGTCGGCACGCCGCTCGGCGGCACCTGGAATCCTTGGGCATTAGTTTTCCATCTACTGCAGAGGAGTCGTATAATGTTGCTTTTTCTGCTTCTGAACTTCAGACGGCATTGTCACAGTGTCGCGACTCGTCTCCAGGCTTGGATGATGTCCCATATGCCTTCTTACACCACTTGCCTGATGCAGCCCTTCATTTTCTGTTGTCACTGTATAACAGAATTTGGTGCACTGGTGGGTTTCCGACCTCATGGGGTGTTGCTGTGGTTCTCCCCATCCCTAAGCCGGGTAAGGATCACTTGCAGGCCACTAATTATCGCCCAATCTCGCTGACATCTTGCCTTTGTAAGGTCCTTGAAAAAATGGTGAATAGTCGGCTCATGTGGTACTTAGAGAAGGGTGGTTACTTGTCTCCAGTCCAGTGTGGGTTTCGGAAGATGCGGTCGACCACAGATGCTCTCCTTTCTTTAGAATCTTCCATCTGCCAGGCTTTTTGCAACTAACCAGCATCATATCACAGTGTTCTTTGATTTGGAGAAGGCGTACGACACTTCCTGGCGTCATGGTATATTACAATCACTTTATGAGTTTGGTCTCCGTGGGCGACTCCCTCTTTTATCCGGGAGTTTTTATCTAATCGGATTATTCGAGTCCGAGTTGGGAGTGAGCTGTCTACTGCACATCCCCTTGAGGATGGTGTGCCACAAGGGAGCATACTAAGTGTTACCCTTTTCGCAGTGGCAATTAACAGCATTATTTCTGTGCTCCCTGATGGTGTTCGTGGCTCTCTCTATGTTGACGATTTATCAATCTCTGTCACTGCCTCACGGATGTCAATGGCAGAAAGGAGGATGCAGATGGCTCTCAACCGTGTCTCTAGATGGGCTGATGACCGAGGTTTTCGATTTTCCTTCAAGAAGACCGTTGCCATGCATTTTTGCCGCATTCGTGGAGTCCACCCTGACCCAAACCTTTTTTTAGACGGGCGTCGTATTTCGTGTTTAAAGGAAACCCGGTTTTTAGGGCTGATTTTTGACAGCCGGTTGACTTGGGTCCCTCACCTGAGGTACTTAAAAGCTGAGTGTCTCAGAGCATTGGGTCTCTTGAAAGTTTTAGCGCACACGTACTGGGGAGCTGATCGCAAGACCCTCCTCCTCTTGCATCAGTCTCTGATTTTATCCAAACTTCATTATGGATGTGAAGTTTATTCTTCTGCCTCAGAAGCCCGGCTTCGTAGTTTAGATTCCATACATCATGCTGGTGTTCGTCTCGCCACTGGGGCATTCCGATCTTCCCCGATTTCGAGTTTGTTGGCTGATGCTGGTGTCCTTCCTCTAGACTTCCTCCGTTCTTCCCTTTTGATGAGATGTTGGTATCGCTTATCTCGTCTCCCAGACTCTGTGTCCTTTGTCAAGGTCTCTCAAGATTCTCGGTCACCTATTTTTGCCACTCGGCCATCCTTTCCAAAGCCCTTTGGTTTCAGGGTGCAGTCAGTTATGTCTAGCTTCTCTGTTCCTTCTGTGCCGATCACTCCCCACCGTGTCCCGAGGGTGGGCTACTGGCTTCTCCCAGGGTGACATTTTGTCGTTTCATCTCATCCAGTAAGGCCTCCCTTCCGTCTCAGGTTTTATTTTCTCTGTTTTTAGAGCATGCCTCTTCTCATGGGGACTCCATACCAGTTTATACTGATGGATCCAAGTCTGATGCGGGTGTGGGCTTTGGTGTGGTGTTTCCCACCTTCTGTCGAGGTGGGAGCCTCCCTATGACTGCTTCTGTTTTTACGGCTGAGCTGACTGCTATTTTATTTGCCCTTCAGATTCTCTTCACTCTCCCCCACACTGCTTTTACTGTTTTTAGTGACTCACGAAGTGCTCTTTCTGCAATGGAGTCTTTTAATCCCTCTCATCCTTTGGTTTCATCCATTTTGGAGTGGCTTTTCCTTTTAGGGCGTCGTGGACGTCGTGTGGATTTCTGTTGGGTTCCAGCTCATGTAGGAGTGGCAGGGAATGAACGAGCTGATCAGCTGGCCAAGGCGGCAGCGGCTCGTCCCCCTCTTGCACAGTCTCCTCTGTATCGTCTGCCTGCTGCAGATATGCGCTCCTGTATTGCCTCCAGAGTTTGGTGCTGTTGGCAGGAGCATTGGGATGCTGTAGGTGCCAAGAAGTTGCGCTCGATTTGCCAGAAGGTGGGCTCATTCAGTTACCAGGGCTTCCCTCGTCAATGGGAGACTGCTTTGTGCCGCCTCCGCATTGGCCACACCCGTTTCTCTCATGGCTTTTTAATGGAAAGGGCTCCTCCTCCATTCTGTGATGACTGTCTGGTTCCCTTGACTGTTCGGCACCTGTTGGTGGAGTGCCCTAGTCTTGAGGATTTGCGTCGTCGATTCCTCTCTGACCACCAAACGGATGGTGGTGTGTATCATCTTTCCTCTGTGCTTGGGGAGGATGCCTGTGCCTTGGGAGGGGCAACCCTCTCGTTTGTGAAGGAGGCAGGACTTTTTAAGGATATTTAGAATTTCTCCTTTTTGATTGTGTGGTTTATCCTCTGTTTTTTGTTTTTACTTTTTACTTCTTTGTTATACGGCGGCATATGACCCTGGCAGTTGCGCCGCCATGATTATTATCAAAAAAAAAAAAAAAAAAAAAAAGATTCTTGCTGGCCTAGTGCCTCTTCAGGGTGATGGCCAAAAGAAAAGAAAAAATCTGTTTGAGCTTTGATACGGGGAGGAGGGTTGATTTTACTTGCTTTTGTTTAGTTTTATGATTCAATAAAGTTTTTTTTTTTTTTTTTTATCAAGTCTGTGCTGACTATAAAGGACAATTGTAATACCTGATGATGGCCTGAGGTGGGCTTAGAATTCGAATTGTGTTAAGAGATAATACATTAATTTTGCAACTGTTTTGGAAGTTCCAATCTCTAAGATCCCCCTCAGATGTCTTACTTGGTATATGTGTGTATATATATATATATATATATATATATATATATATATATATATATATATATATATATGTACAGTATACGATTATATATATATATATATATATATATATATATATATATATATATATATATATATTTAGTATGTCGTGCAGTGAATGTTCGTGGAGAAATCTATTGCGTGCGTCGCATGTGTTTTAGGGAAATGTATCGCAAGGAGAGGAGAAAATACGCCACAGCCACAGACACACACACACACACGAACGCACACTCACCCACACACACGCAGACTGGCCCCCCCATATACATACGCTCACAGACTACAGTACATAACTCCCCATCTTTCAACAACCCTTCAGAGTGCTGCTAGCATCTCAACACCTCTGGAGGAAGTGAGTTATCCGTATTTTGTTGATTTGTATATTGACCTATTTCTATAGTTCAATATTATTTACACAAATAAGTAATGTTTTTTACATACACAAATATGAGATGGAAGAATGTTCAGCTTCAATATCAGTACCTAGCAAAAAGACTAGTGGTCATGTCGAGTTTCTGAGAGCACTATCAAAAACCTTATGATATTTTATGAGTATGCTTTGAGTAAACAAATGAAAATAATAAAACGTAACGAGCGAAAATATGTAGGCGTGGGTGAGGCAGGGAAAGAATGTTTTTTTATCTCACGTGCGGGTGAGAAGGAGTATTCTACGTTTGTCGTCCAATTACTCCAAAACCATTGGACTTACCGATTTCCCGTAAGAACCATGATAAAGTGCAGTAAATTCTACGCATGTTCAATATCAGAATATAAGCATTTGGGAGCATTTTTTTGTAGAAAAAGGCAGGGGAACGGACTATGTTTTTTTCGTCACTTGAGGTAAATGTGGAAAGCACTTGGAGAAACAATCTCACTTGGTCGGCCAATTACTCGAAAACTATTGGACGTATCGATTTCCAGTAAGAACTATGTTAAAGAGCAGTAAATTCTACGTATGTACAAGACATAACAGTGTAATATCTATGATTAAAATTCCTTGTGACTTAGGCGGGAATATATCATATGCTGTGCGCGCATCACGAAAATGACGCACGGACGTGAGTTCCCAGTAGTTTTTGACGATTTACTCGAAAACTATAAGGTGTATCAAAATCAAATGTGCTCATTTGGAAGCTCATGAAACTCTGCATAATATTATGCAATAAAAACTTGTGCGAGAAAAGTTCGTAATAAAAGCTCCATGAACTATTTCCAAAAAATGGCTTTCAGTTTTTGGCTATTTTCTCGAGAAGTATAAATTCTATCACAACCAGATTTGTATTTTTATAAAGCTGATGAAATTTATCAAAACTTCTAGCGAAATATTTATTCAGGGCCGCCTAATGTTGTTTTATTCGTGTTTTCTTGTTTTTTTGTTTTTTTTTGTGGTGCTTATCAACTAGAACAAACATCGACGAATAAGATGATATAGGTTTCATGGCAGTATATTGATGTTTGTGTGGCGAAAACAGGGTGAGAATACGTGTTATTTGCCTCGCGCCGCAGATGGGCTGGGCAGCCTCGCAGAAAAAATCGTGCGCTGGGAAACTTACCAAAACTTATCATTCGCGAGAGGGTTAATAATCATTTGTGTCTGAGAATCACGCTTAGCATTATTGTGAGTGAAAGAGTTTTATAAATATTCAAACCTTGAGAAACCAGCCTGCCTGGCTAGCTTGTTGTCACTTGTTGTAGTGTTAAATCATAAGGTGAAATTTACAAGTAAAAGTTTTCATCACTGACTGATATGTAACTATGAGCCTTTCTGACGTTTAATAATGGAAAATCATTTAGTCTAACGTGGTACAGAGCTTGACTCATATAAAGATACTAGTTTAGGTAATGCCACTGGCCGTGCTGGCTCGGAGCGCCGAGGTTGCACGTCTGCTATCTGTGACTCCCACTGTGTGTGTGTGTGTGTGTGTGCAAGGGTTCATGATATACGTGAATGTCCTACACTTGACTTAGTGCACAGGTAGCAGCCACTAGCACATGGTTATCTCTTTCATTTTCTTTGCACATTACACATAACCAAATCAATCATTTTTATGAGACACACAGTACATTTCACCACTAATATGTAAATGGACGTGTTCTGTAGGCTGTTACCTGCACTAAGGTGTACCAGACGGTGTTTCCATTACAAGAACACGCTGCAGCAGGTCAGTTTTTCACGGTCTTTTCACATATAACATAGCCAAATATATCAATTCATGGGATACACAGTGTATTTCACACACACACACACACACACACAAAAGAAAAATGTAAATGCACGTGTTCCTAACCTCGTGTTTCATTTCGTTAGCTCAGGTATACGACACATACTCTTCATTACGAGCATGTGGGTCATTTTTTAATGTCTTTTCACATAAAACATAGCCAAATATATCACTATATGGGATACACAGTATATTTCACCAAAAAAACAAAAAGTAAATGCACATGTTCCTAACCTCGCATTGCATTTGGCTACCTTTGTGCTAGCTCAGGTGTACAACACACACTCATCATTACAAGCATGTGGCTCAGTCTTTCACGTTATTTCCACATAATACATAGCTTAATCTCTCAATATATGAGATACACAGTATATTTCACCAATAAAATGTAAATGCACTTCCTATGTAGGTCGATTACATGGCCCATACCTGGGTGGTAAAGTGTAGCAGACAATGATTTCTAGAGGGGTATGTAGTTCACTTTCACTTTCTATTCACATAAACAAATAATAAAATATAGCACTGTATTAGATACACAGTATATTTCACCAATAAAATGTAAACGCATTTGTTGCTAACCTCGCATTGCATGTCATTATTTTTGTGTTAACTCTGATGTACAAGACGCACTCTTTCCTATGAGCAATTGGGTCAGTCATTTACTGTCTTTCACATAAAATATAACCAAATCTATCAATATATGAGATAAACAGTATATTACACCACAACAAGTACAAGTACTTGGCCCTTACCTGTCCGCTAAGGTGTAGCAGATGATGTTTCCCTTACCTGAAGACACTGCTGTGTTTACAATTTTATTTCATAATACACAGAATCAAATCCATCATTTTATGAGACATATAGTATATTTAACCACAACAGTACCTGAACGTGCTCTGTATATCACATCTGTGATACCTAAGGTATCGCAGATGATATTTTACGACGAGCACGTGGTGCAGTGTGTACGTTCATCCACACAAGCATACGATAAACATATCAATAACACTCATGTTTTATTTCACACAGAAAGCATACGGAATAAATATAACAATATAATAAAATCAAATATCCCTATAAACCTCCTCTATTTTATCTCCTCCTGACAACGGCATGCCATGGCTTTAAGGCGTATGTGTCTCTTGCTCTAGCCAATATTTCATTATGTACATTCATTACACTATACTCCTATCTATTGCACAATAACACTATCCACCATATATCAGCATAGAACAAGGACTTCATCAACACCTTGCCAAATATTCCGTTCCAGACAACTCCGTGTCGTCAGGCGGTTTCCTGCCTCCCTCTGCTAAACGCTTCACCATGTCCTTCCTTACTAACTGTTGCACACTATATTCACCTGATCCACTGTCACTATTATTCAGTGGCTGAATACTCACATTGGGTGCAGGGTAGAGGGAGTGTAGTTGTTGGGACATGCCGAAAAACAGGGTAGGCCTAGCAAAATCTTCGTTGGGCCAATGGCTGATAACGGCCAGGAATGATTCATAAAAATCTAATTCCCTATTGCAAACACCAAATCTAATCACAATAGTGCCCAAAAAGTAAACACAAGCACTATTGATATAATGGAATATGACACGCTTCCCAGGATGGTGTAAACAGAGTACCATTTAAATGCTCAACCGAATGCTGACTTCTTCCTCGGCAGCTGATGTGGAACTAATCAACCTGGCCGTGATGCCGCATGTCTCAGTCCCCGAGGTTGCCAAGTCATTACTTTTGACAAGAGGAGTGAGAACTATGATGCCTCCAAAAATGACACCGATCGACTGAAAACTTTTTCTCTGATGAAGGTTTTTATGCTTTTATGATGACAAACGCTTCATCGAATATAGCCGCAGACAAGCCTAAATGATGACAAACGCGTCATCGTGGGCAGAGGGGATAATGAGTAAGATAAAACTATGCAGCATAACTGCCTTCTAGTATTTTATCATGCTGCCATTGGCCTCAAATACATACTGGAGTGGTCTGTGCTGGCTGTCTCCAAAATGTAAGAGGTACTCTGTTTTCATCTTCGTCAACGTGTTTCGAAAATCATCCATAAGGTAGGACTCTGATGAGGTGTTGTATGTTGTAAGCTTGTCCATCATATTATAAAATCCATGCGTGTTCCATGGGATTCAAATACAAAGAGTTACCTAGCCAGTCCAGGACTTCAGTGTCATGATCAGAGAGAAAATTTATAACCCCTTTTGCCTTGAAACATGAGGCAGAATTTTTAATAAAATGTATGCAGCCAGGAAAAACAAAATTGCAGGAAATGGGCATCCAGCACTAATGTATACCAGTCTGCATTCATTGTGGTGTTTTTAAGACGAAGGTAAAGGCCTCTCCTGCCCACTTCCCAGCTAACACAACCCCACACCATTATGCTATCATTGTGCTGGTCAGTCTTGTGTGTGAAGTGAGGGTCATAGAGACTGACATTACGAAGACTCTTTTCCCATCCAGTACGAGGACCGAAACACATTAAGGTGCTCACATCAGAGAACATCACCTTCTAAAATGCCCGCCGCCGGGCCTTCCGCCACGCCACCCCCTACCCCACCACCGAGCCACCACCACCCCACCACCCGAGAAAGGGATAATGGGGAGGCTAATGACCCAGGGCAAAAGGGTCATCCAACCACCACTGACCTGTGCCCCTTCTCCTCGCAACTGCCTCAACGCCAGGTGAGCCTAGATCCGCAACAACCTCAACGGCGGGCTGACCATCGACAGCAGTGGGGTGGGACTGATATAAAATCAGTCCCTGGTAGTTTTTTGGTGACGACCATAGTTACATCCCTTAAGGGCAGGAGGTCCCTTGGTGAGCCATGAGGTGTCCCCACCTCTGCCACAGTGAGCCACGAGGGAACACCACCCTCTGCCACAACTTTGGTGAGCCACGAGGGGCTAGTACCCTCTGCCACAGTGAGCCACGAGGGAGAAATACCCTCTGCCACAAACCGGACAGGAGGTCCTTTGGTGAGCCATGAGGGGCTAGTACCCTCTGCCACAGTGAGCCACGAGGGAGAAATACCCTCTGCCACAAACAGGGCAGGAAGCCCAATAGTGAACTGTAAGGGGCCAGTACCCTCAGCCACCCCAAGGGTAAGTCCCTAGTAGAGAGCCAAAAGTGGGTCCCAGGGTAAAACAACCTGGAGCCACGGCTGTGACGGAGACAGGAGAGAGAGTCACCTCCATGCTACCCTCCCTGTATAGAAGAGAGAACACGGTCTCCGTGTGTCCTCTACCTTCAGCAATCTCCTGCTGCAGGAGTAGCTGGACACCACTCGGGAGAGTTGCCCTGAAGGTATCGCCGGAGCAGAGATCAAGCCCCAGTCGGGGCCTGCCTCCTACTCCTGGGAAATTCTTGTCTCCCCTAGGCACCAGCAGAAGACGAGGCAGCAGCCCACACCTGACGGTGCGTCCCCTGGCAGACCTCCACAGCCCCAGGACCCCCAGGCGAGCCCAGCAGCCTACCAATGCTGCCCTCTTCCCATCACGGAGCCTCCGACGCCAGACACGCCTCCTCCACCTGTTTGGCCCCAGTCCCAAGGGCCACCACTCCAGGTCGAGGCCCCACATAGGCGGGCCTCCCTGCATCACGACGACGAGACCCTGAGAGGAGGGTCTACATCAGGTCGAGGCCTCACATAGGCGGGCCTCCCTGCATCACGACGACGAGACCCTGAGAGGAGGGTCTACAACAGGTCGAGGCCCCAGGCAAGAGGGCCTCCCTGCAACGCACCGACGGAACGGACCCGGGTAGTGACTCCCCCCTGCGGGTAATGTGACGCCCGCCACGGGTAGAGTCCCCGGAGGTCCCCCCCCCCGGCCATAGTGACAGAGTGATATCACCCCAGAAAAACGGGTAAGATCAGTGACACCTTTTTAATCTCAATATACCCGAGAAAGTGGAACCGGAACAGTGACAGAGTGACAGTGTGCGATCTAGAGGAAGTCAACAAATAAGTGTTCGTGATCCCCATAAACTCACCTGCCTCTTTTTAAAGACAGCAATTCTATAATAGTAAATCTAGTGTTGTTCCCCCATCCCGGAATAAAGGAGTTCCCCCCGTCAGTGTGAACGGCAGCCAGATGCGCGGGCGAGTGTTGCTGCGCCTAGTTGACCAAGTCGAGTGTCATGATCCGCCCCCTGCCTTTCTTATAGTAATACTCCTCCCCTAGACTATTGATCTTGTATATTCCTCTTGTGACTGTGAACAGAGACTTTTTGGCCTTTGATGAAAGACAATCACCTTCACTTATGAACCACAATCTATTGTTATGTGCGATTATAGTGTGTGTTGAATATCCCGTGTCATCCTAACGTAACTCTGTATATCTGTATCCCATATCCTGATTATCATTCTATGTAATATTGTAACGGTGTTAGAATTAAGATAATAGATGTGTTAAGGTGTACTGCCTAGTTTTTATGTCCTGTTCCTTTGTTGGTGCTTTGCTTCCGGTCCGGAAAGAGGACCCCGCTCAGTCGCTAGTGTTTTTAGGACGAGGAGTCGACCTAAAAACACTCAGCATAACACTGGTGGCAAGCGATTGTTCTGGATCCGAGTAAAAGCACAGAGGAACATAAAAGGAAACTTGCACAATGGCAGCCAAACCGCACATTCAATTACCAAAATTCAACCTGGACCAGTGTGACATGGATGTATATTTGGATATGATCAAACCCCTTTTAGACGGTTTGACTCGGAGAAGGAGAAAATTGCAGTCACATTACCTAATCTGGGAAAAATTATCACAAATGTCGCACCCAAAATAGTCCCAGAACTGTCATGGGACCAGTTCACACAAATAGTGAAACAGGCTTTCATGCCTTGCATGGGCAGAGTTGTTGCGCTTTCACAACTCGACGCCCTCACCTACAACAGTAACTTGGATGACACTTTCGTCCAGGCTCGGCGCCTTGTCAGCGCCGTTTATCCCGAGGCAGAAATGAATACTCGGGATACCCATACATTCAACGCCCTGCTGAGGATTCTCCCTAGCATAGTCAGGGAGCACTTCTCCATTTATGATCCATCAGGAATCATGGATCAGGACCTGCAACTCGTCAGACGTCTCCTTGCCGCCCGTCCCACACCACAACCACTTCACGCAGTAACAAAATTCCCCACCAATCACAGCCCCCCACCAAAACCCAAGCCGCCGCCTAACCAGTCGCCTGCAGAACCGCCTCCCACAGTGCCCAGGGCTTACCCACAAAGGAAGCGCCATAACCCCAGGGAACAAAGGAACTTAATTAGCATAAACCCTTGGGAGTTCACGGCTTGCAGTCGCACCTGCCCCCTTCATGACATAAGGGAGCAACTCAAGGCAAATAGGCGCAAAAATCCCCAACAAGGGCTTAGGGAAGCCTCCTCCCTTGACGACGATGCCCAGGAGGACGATGTGCTGCCACTGCTCTACCAAGGACCGGACGACGACGAACACGATGACTACACCCATCCTCAGCAGATGGATTTTTAGGCCCACCCCTGCACCTCCCCATGGTGGCGGGGGCCACCTCACATAACTACAGGCCCCCAGTCTACAACAAGATATGGGTGAACGGGGTCAAGGCAAGATTACTGGTGGATACGGGAGCAGCCAGGTCTTGCCTCTACTCCCATTTTTACTCCCGCCACATCTCAGCATTCGGCCCACTCCTCCCCATTTCAGCCAACCTCGTAGACACGGGGGATGGCCCCCTACCCATCCGTGGGGAAACCAGGGCCCTACAAACCACCACCCACCAACGAGTCTCCACCGACCACCCATTCATCATTTTTGACTCTTCATGTAGTCAATATGATGGATACCTCGGCCTGGACCTCCTTCAGAAACTCCACGCAACCATTGATTTTTATCAGCGTCGCCTCCACTTTGGTCCGGCCCACCCTAACCAAGCATCCACCGACAAGGAAAGAAAAAAAAAAGAAGGAAAAACAACACCACCACCCCTGCACCGCCCACACACACACCACCCTACAACACTCACCCTCCCCACCCTAACCTCGCTAAATGCCTCGCTTCATCCCCCTCCAACCCCATTCCCCATTCCACCCTTGCTACCCCAGACTCCCTCATTCCCTGCCACTATTGCTTCCACCATTACCATTCCACCTCACCACGAAGTGTGGGTCACACTCACCAGACCCTCAGGCACATCAGTCCTTTTTTCACCGTCCATCCCCACCGGACCCCTATCATCCTGTTTAGTTTCCCCTACTTTCCTTCCCCCCCACGCCCACCAAATCCGTATCGCGAATCTCGCCACAACACCATTAACCCTGCTTCAAGGACTCATCATTGGTGATACAGAAGAGGCAGAACCATGCTCAACACCACCCCCCGATCACCCCACCCTCCCCAACATACCACCACATCTATCCCCTTCCCAATCAAACAGCCTCCACCAACTACTCCTGGACTTTCACGACTTATTCTTCGCCAGCCCGACCGATCTTGGCCATACCACCTATCTAAGCCACGAGATCCATACTACCGGACCTCTCGTTCGCCAACCATCTCGCAGAAAAAATCCCAAACAACGGGCAGAAGAAGACCGTCAGGTCCAGGAAATGCTTGATGCCGGTGTCATATCAAACTCCACTAGCCCATGGTCCTCACCTGTAGTACTCCTGCGAAAAAAGGACGGAACCATGCGTTTCTGCGTCGATTACCACAAAGTGAACGACGTTACCATCAAAGACGCTACACCACTACCCAGGATCAACGACTCCCTAGACTCCCTCCACGGATCGACATGGTTCTCTACCCTAGACCTGCAATCAGGCTATTGGCAGGTTCCAGTCCACCCTGACGACAAACACACAACCGCCTTCTCAACGTCAAACGGGAAGCACTACGAATTCAACGTCCTTCCCTTTGGTCTCTGCAATGCCCCTGCTACATTCTCCCGCCTTATGGAATCTGTGCTGAGCAGACTCACCTGGGAAACCTGTTTGGCTTACCTAGATGACATAATAGTTTTCAGCCATACCTGGGCCAATCACCTCCACCGCCTCAAACAGGTATTCCAACGTATACGCCAGGCCGGACTCAAGCTAAAACCCACAAAATGTGTTCTAGCTGAACGCTCAGTCTCCTTCCTTGGACGCCTGATCAACGCAGAGGGCATCTCCCCCGACCCAGACAAGCTACGTGCAATCGCCGACATTCCACCACCCTGCAATGTGCACGAAACCAGGGCCTTCCTAGGACTAACCTTCTATTACCGGTGATTCGTGAAAGGTTTCGCGAACATCGCCAAACCCTTGCACGACCTTACAAAAAAGGGAGAACCCTTCATCTGGACAGAACCCCGAAACAATGCATTCACCACCCTCAAAGCCAAACTCACCTCCGCCCCAGTCGTCGCCTTCCCAGACTACAACCTACCGTTCCACCTGTATGCCGACGTCTCACTCCACGCCATAGGGGCGGTCCTTGCACAAGTCCAAGACGGCTGCGAACACATCATCGCCTGTGCCAGCCGCACCCTGAACTCTGCGGAAAGGAATTACGCGGCCACCAAACGTGAATGCCTAGGAATAATCTGGTCACTCGAGTACTTCCGCTCGTACATCTCAGGCACCCACGTGATCGTCATCACTGATCACCAGTCCCTACAGTGGTTGCACCAATCCAACACCACAAACGCCCAGCTCACAAGATGGCAAGAAACCCTCGAAGAATACGATTTTGAAATATCGTATCGTCCAGGCAAGCTCCACACGAACGCCGACGCCCTATCAAGATTACCCATCAATGCCATCTCAGCAGAACCAGACCTGATCAAAATGTGGCAAGATAAGCAACGCCCTACCTGGATCCCGCCGAGCATTTTCAGCAAACTCCACCTGCACAGTGAACACCTGTTCGACCCCAACGGCCACATCGTCCTAAGACCCACCACTGCCCACAACACCATGCTGCACCTTCACGCCAACAACGGCATTCACCTGGCATTCACCTAGGCACCAAGAAACTCACTCAAGTGTTCAATGACATGTATTGGACACCGAACCCCACCACCATCGCCAAGAACATCATACAATCCTGCCATGCCTGTGCTCTAGGAAAAGATATCACCCGCACACCAGGCCCATCCGGAAAACTAATGGCAACAAAACCCTGGCAACTACTTTCCCTCGATGTCGTCGGACCCCTCACCCCCAAAGCAGGATATAAATATATAATCACCTTCGTTGACGTCTATTCCAAGTTCATAATAGCATGTCCTGCAAAAGATCACAGTGCAGTATCCGTTGCAGATGCTCTGACCCGCAACGTATTCCCATACTTTGGCATTCCCCAGGTGTTACACTCCGACAATGCACCGG
The DNA here is from genome assembly GCF_032717465.1 of Coenobita brevimanus. Classification (NCBI taxonomy): domain Eukaryota; kingdom Metazoa; phylum Arthropoda; class Malacostraca; order Decapoda; family Coenobitidae; genus Coenobita; species Coenobita brevimanus. The sequence continues at coordinate 27,647,681 of NC_136971.1, forward strand.
AATTCACAGGAAAAGTCTGGCAAGAATTAGCTAAAGTATTTTGATTCCACATCTCCTACTCATCCCCCTACTGGCCCCAGGGCAACAGCATTTGTGAAATAAGTCATCGCTCCCTCCTGAATCAGGTCCACACTCGCATCATGCAAACAGGGAATGAAGACTGGCCTGCTCATGTCAAAATTGTTCAATGAGGCCTGAACACATGCCAGCGAGAAGACGGCATAACACCACACGAGCGAGTATTCGGGGTAACCCCGCTCCTCCTCCCGCTCCACCACCACCTCCAACCACCCTCCCAAATCTCCACCACTGACCCCCTCCACCACCTCAAACGCCGCCTCCACCACCTGCAAACATAACAAGACCTTACGCCCGACACCAACCACACCAACCCCTACAAACCTGGCCAATCTGTTGTCGTCGCTCAACTCCCTACCCCAAGTAAGATTTCACCCCGATTCATTGGACCCTTCACCATAACCCAAGTCCCCAACCCGTATCAAGTGATCATCAATCAGCAAGGCCAGCAACGCACGTATCGTAACCGCCACGTGAGACCTTTCCACTCACCCAACAATGACCACTCCCGCACCCACGCGCCCCGCACCTCTGCCCGACCACCTGGCCACGACGACACTTCCGAGAATTACCCCCCACACTCCTACGCCTACTATTTCTCACCCCCACCCAGCACCTCACCTACAACCACACCCCCCCCATCACACCGGATCCTGACTCACCTCATCCACCGCCCTCACCACCACCCCCGCCCAGCACCATCACCCACTCACCAAGTCCCACACCACCCTCTACCACCCATCCCCATACCACCCCCCACACAACGTAACCTCCACCACCTGCCTCACCACTGCCACCCCAAGCCACTACCTCCTCAAACCGCACTCCTCAACCCCCACCCACCTGCGCCCGCACCACGCCCATACCTACCCCATCAAATGCTTCCCCCCTCCCCAGCGACCATGCTCACTATACCCGCCACACCGCACTGCCACCCACCTCACCCCCCAACAGCCGCACACCCTCACCACCACCACGTGCCCAACCACCCTCACCACCCACACCCACACTCACCACCACCACTACCAGGTCTGGTCGCCTCTCACGCCCACAACCCAGATACACCCCAACACCAACCCCCGGTAACCAACCAGCCCGCCACCCACCACCACAAACCCCCCCTACCCCAAACACCTCCCCCATCACCCTCCCTCTCCACCAAGCACGATGGAAAACCCCCAAATCCCAATTCCCCAAAGTGAAATCCTCCACCCACAGACCCATTCCCCATAAAAGCACCTACCCACCAACACTCGCCAGCATTCAGCTACGGCCGTCCCACCAAGCACCAACCACCAACATGAGGATCACCTGAGTCCAGTGGCTACCCTACAGCCAGCCACCCACCAGAATCCGACAGACGCCCCAGCTTCTTCGCCGCCTACGCCACACAAACCTCCCATCCTCCATCCGCCTCTTTTTCAACCCAGCCCAAGAACCGAACACCATGACCAACCACTGGATGAACCTCCTGCAACACCTCACCCCGATCAACAAGACATTCACTACCACCACCTACCACCTGCAGTCACGGGGTCGTGACTTTTTCACGAACGACGGTGGTAAAATGCCCACCGCCAGGCCTTCCGCCCCATCACCTCCCACCCCACCACCGGGCCACCACCACCCCACCACCCGAGGAAGGGATAACGGGGAGGCTAATGACCCAGGGCAAAAGGGTCATCCAACCACCACTGACCTGTGCCCCTTCTCCCCGCAACTGCCCCAATGCCAGGTGAGCCTAGATCCGCAACAACCTCAACGGCGGGCTGACCATCGACAGCAGTGGGGTGGGACTGATATAAAATCAGTCCCTGGTAGCTTTCTGGTGACGACCATAGTTACATCCCTTAAGGGCAGGAGGTCCCTTGGTGAGCTACGAGGTGTCCCCACCTCTGCCACAGTGAGCCACGAGGGAACACCACCCTCTGCCACAACTTTGGTGAGCCACGAGGGGCTAGTACCCTCTGCCACAGTGAGCCACGAGGGAGAAATACCCTCTGCCACAAACCGGACAGGAGGTCCTTTGGTGAGCCACGAGGGGCTAGTACCCTCTGCCACAGTGAGCCACGAGGGAGAAATACCCTCTGCCACAAACAGGGCAGGAGGCTCAATAGTGAGCTGTAAGGGGCCAGTACCCTCAGCCACCCCAAGGGTAAGAGTCCCTTGTAGAGAGCCAAAAGTGGGTCCCAGGGTAAAACAACCTGGAGCCACGGCTGTGACGGAGACAGGAGAGAGAGTCGCCTCCGTGCTACCCTCTCTGTATAGAAGAGAGAACACGGTCTCCGCGTGTCCTCTACCTTCAGCAATCTCCTGCGGGAGTAGCTGGACACCACTCGGAAGAGTTGCCCCGAAGGTGTCGCCAGAGCAGAGACCAAGCCCCAGTCGGGGCCTGCCTCCTACTCCTGGGAATTTCTTGTCTCCCCCAGGCACCAGCAGGAGACGAGGCAGCAGCCCACCCCTGACGGCGCGTCCCCTGGCAGACCTCCACAGCCCCAGGACCCCCAGGCGAGCCCAGCAGCCTACCAACGCTGCCCTCTTCCCATCACGGAGCCTCCGACGCCAGACACGCCTCCTCCACCTGTTTGGCCCCAGTCCCAAGGGCCACCACTCCAGGTCGAGGCCCCACACAGGCGGGCCTCCCTGCATCACGACGACGAGACCCTGAGAGGAGGGTCTACATCAGGTCGAGGCCGCACATAGGTGGGCCTCCCTGCATCACGACGACGAGACCCTGAGAGGAGGGTCTACAACAGGTCGAGGCCCCAGGCAAGAGGGCCTCCCTGCAACACACCGACGGAAAGGACCCAGTTAGTGACTCCACCCTGCGGGTAATGTGACGCCCGCCACGGGTAGAGTCCCCGAAGGTCCCCCCCCCCGGCCTTAGTGACAGAGTGATATCACCCCAGAAAAATGGGTAAGATCAGTGACACCTTTTTAATCTCAATATACCCGAGAAAGTGGAACCGGAACAGTGACAGAGTGACAGTGTGCGATCTAGAGGAAGTCAACAAATAAGTGTTTGTGATCCCCATAAACTCACCTGCCCCTTTTTAAAGACAGTAATTCTATAATAGTAAATCTAGTGTTGTTCCCCCATCCTGGAATAAAGGAGTTCCCCCCGTCAGTGTGAACGGCAGCCAGATGCGCGGGCGAGTGTTGCCGTTCCTAGTTGACCAAATCGAGTGTCGTGATCCGCCCCCTGCCTTTCTTACAGTAATACTCCTCCCCTAGACTATTGATCTTGTATATTCCTCTTGTGACTGTGAACAGAGACTTTTTGGGCTTTGATGAAAAACAATCACCTTCACTTATAGAACCACAATCCATTGTTATGTGTGATTATAGTGTGTGTTGAATATCCCATGTCATCCTAACGTAACTCTGTATATCTGTATCCTATATCCTGAATATCATTCTATGTAATATTGTAATGGTGTCAGAATTAAGGTAATAGATGTGTTAAGGTGTACTGCCTAGTTTTTATGTCCTGTTCCTTTGTTGGTGCTTTACTTCCGGTCCGGAAAGAGGACCCCGCTCAGTCGCTAGTGTTTTTCGGACGAGGAGTCGACCTAAAAACACTCAGCATAACACCTTCCTTCAGTCTTCTGAAGTCCAGTCTTTGTTTTGTTTTGCAAAGTCACCCCGTTATTGGTGTATTGTGTGGTCAGAAGCAGTTTCTTGGTAGGCAAGTATGATGGCAGGTTCAGATTCTTTGGCAGCCATGATGGATGTGTGATTAGGAACACATTGTAGGAGGTTGATATGATTGACTTGTGTAGAAGTTATATAAGGAGATTAAGCACCTCAGGTCTTAGATCATCTGTAGCTTCCGTTGTCTTGCACTGTCATCCCATACGAGGTTTTCTTGGCAGGACAACATTAGGTGGGAGGCCACATGCACTGGATGTCCTTATTCTCACTGATTGTTCATGCCATCCAGTTCGTTGTGCTGTTCTTTGGTTGCTATGTTCCCCTTGATTCTAGGCGAGAATACGAGCCTTTTCCTCATTAGTTAGGTCTGATGCACCCGTATCTAATCACTAGAGTGCACGCAACACCGTAAAATTATATACAGTGGTAAGTGCTGTCCATGGATTTTAGCAAGGAGTGAAATCTGCAATACTACCCTGTAGCTTTGCTAGTGGGTGACTGAGTTTTATATACTGTATATACCGGTATATATATATATATATACACACACACACACACAAACGAAATGGGTCAAATCGCCTCACCTGGGTCGGCATCCTGGAGCAGATCGTAGAGGCTGGAGTAGATCGTGGCTCTGAGCTGGTATGGCTGGGTGTGGGCACTGAGGGTCAGGAAACGTCGTTAGGAGTATACGTCTAGCCAATCCTAGTGGATCATGATGCGACGGTAATAGATGGATTGCCCTCCACTGCCAGAGGAGGGGAGGACTCAATGACCTCCTCCTCAGTTAAGGAGCTAGTCGACACATCCTCGGCCATGGAGATAGAGTCAGAAGAGTCCTGGTCCTTCTCAGTCTCTGAGAGCAGTTGGTGTACTTCAGCTGTGGTCTTTGTCATGTCCAGTTCTGGAGCCGGGTCAGTGATCAGAGTTGCATCCTGCCTGTTGAGAGGGGCCTCCAGCTGCAATCTCTTCCACGGTGTCATAGGGTAGGTGGCAGGCTGCCGTGGCCAGGCCTGATGTCCCCCTCGGCGAGGGGCAGAGTATACATCGAGGGCAAAGCACTCAGGGATAACAAGGTGAGACAACCCTTTCTCCTCAAAGATCTTGGGAAGGAGAATGCAAAAAGCCCCCTTATTATCCCCACAAAATGCCTTCGCCATTGCGATGCATATTTCGGCAATGGTGCTTATCTCCCCAGGATTTGTAGGATCCCTGGCCAGGCATCCCCAGGCCGTGAGACGTCGCCATGCATGGGCAGAACCCTGTATAGCCACTTCTCCCAGCCTAGTAACATCTCAAGCCTCAGGAACATTAGGAGTCCCAAAGAGGCTAAACTCCAGCATCTCTCCAACCCCAAGGGAGCATTGGAGGTGCTGTGGGTTTGGTTTAACAACGGCCTGGTAGTGCACAAAAATATCAACCCCAGTATCCTGTTGCTTCATGAAGCCGTACCCCGCCCTTGACATTAAACCAAACCACGGTCCCTCTGGTCTTCTGGGCTGCCAGAGACTGTGTTCTGCTGGACGCCCCCCTCAACTGGTCGCAGGCAATAGCAGATGTGTCGTCCATGGCTGCCGATCGAATTCCTCTTTCCCTCTCTTCCTCTCTTCGGTCTCGCCCGGTAAAAAACAGCCCAGCCTTCATATAGACTCGCAGGAACACGATAGGCTTAACAGAAACTCATTAACGTGGTTGAAACTAATGATGACAGACACGAGATGGTAGCTCTAACGGCAAAAATAAGGGATATGGGAGATTTTAGAACTGATGTACGCATTAGCTTAAAAGAAAAAAAATAAGTTTAAACAAGACTTGTTCAAACAGAAAAGAGAACCAAAAGGCGAAAGAATGCGCTCAGTCAGCTGACGTTTGTTTAGACTACAGCTGCATGGGGTATGTAAGTACATGTAGCCTACTCTGTGTTTTTAGTATTGCAAAATGGACACATACTTTAGTAAAGCAAATTTGGAAAAGAAAAGGGATAAAGGTAGAAAGCAAGATGATGATTTCTACCAAGAACTGGTTGAAGTGGAGACGCACAATAGACTGGTTGAACGTGTACACAAACTAGAAATGGCTTTCAAAAATGAAATTGATGAAATAAAGAAGCAGATGCACTTGCAAAAGGAAGAAATAGAAAAACTAGGAAGGGAAGCCAACAAGAAAGACACAACCATCAGTGAACTAACAGTGGAACTGAGTACACTTAGGAAGAAAATGAGTGAAATGGCAAGTATAGTAGTCAATCACGAGAGTGTTACGGAAGAGTTCAAAAATGATACAGAGACAATTAGGCAAGTAAGCAGTCTGATAGACCAAAGCAGTGATATTGAGGAGAAGATAACACAGGTGAATGAAGCTGTGCAAAGCTACAAAAATGATGTGGAAACCACGTATGCTGAAATGGTGAAAGTAAAGAAAGACTTAGAAACAAGAGTGGAGGAAAAAAGCATTAAACAGGACGTGAAAAAAATAACCCAAAACAATGCAAATTTAGTCAGAGATTCAGTAGATATAAACAAATCTATAGTAATCACTGGTATAGAAGAGGAAGAATTAAAAAACAAGATCACAAGAGACAAAAAGGAGATGGCAAATGTAATGAGCTTACTAAAAGAAGTATCAGAGGAAATCTGTAGTAAAGACATAGAGGAACACAAAAGGTTAGGGAAATACGAGAAAAGCAAGACAAGACCTCTAAAGGTGACTTTCCAGAGTGTAAACACTGTGGAGGAGATGCTAAAAAATGCAAAAAATCTTATGGAAAAAGAGGAGTTCAAAAATGTTTCGATAAAAAGATGCCTAACACAAGAGGAACTGGAATTACTGAAAGAGAAGAGGGAGAAAGCAAAAACAAAAAATGAGGGAAGATCCGAACAGGAGAAGAACACATTTTTTTTTTTTACAAAGTAATAGGATTGCAGGTAAGAAAGTGGTACATAAACAGGATGGAATAAAAAGGAGGAAAGTAGTAAAACCATGTCATGACAAGATGATAAAGTTGATGTACTCAAATGTGGATAGAATGGTATCTAAATTACTAGAGATGAATGATTATGTCAGAGAATATGAACCAAAAATAATATCCCTAACTGAAACAAAATTAACACCAAGGATATCCAATGACATACTAAACTTAGAGGAATACAATATATGGAGAAGAGACAGAAATTTAAAAAAAGGAGGAGGAATTATAATATTAACTAAGAAAAATCTAAAAGTCAATGAAATAAAACTAGATATACAATCACAAGTAGAACTGATTACAGTAGAGATCAACACATCTGAAGGGAAAGTAATTGTAGCCAATTTGTACATGCCACCCAGATCAAACACATGGGAAAGAGACGAATATGAGGACCTGGCAGAGAGTACAATTCAGAGTTTAAGATCATTACTACATAAACAGGAAGAGAAATCGGAAAGAATTATACTAACTGGAGATTTTAATACAAATATAAATTGGAATACTCTAGATATAATTAGCCAAGAAAGCTGTTGGGACCAAAAGCTCCTGGATCTCGTGCAAGAGTTTTTCCTAACGCAGCATGTGAGGAAAACCACCAGAGAAAGAGGACTCGATGTACCTTCAGTGCTAGATCTTATATTTACTAGGCAAGAAAATGATATTGACAGTTTAATATATCACCCTCCACTCGGCAAAAGCGATCATGCAGTGCTAAATTACAACTTCAGGATAGCATATGACATAGTTAACAGCAATGACAGTTACAAAAAGAGCCTAAACTATAAAAAGGGAAATTATCAAGACCTAAAGAAGTATTTCTTAGAAGTTGATTGGGAAAATGAGCTTAGAGGACAAGATTTAAATGCTCTATATAAAAATTTGTGAATTTTATGAAATTGGAGTCCAGAAGTACATCCCACAGCACAAAGAAGCAGATAAGAAAATACAAAAATGGTTCAATACAGAATGTAAAAAATCAAAAGAAAGAAGAGATTTGTTGTGGAATAGATACAGAAGACACAATAGTGAAAGGGCGTATAATAATTACAAACAGGCAAGAAACGATTATACAAGAATAAGGAGGGAAGCCCAAAAACAGTTTGAGGAGGATATAATAAATAAAAGTAGTGATCAACCAAAGCTGTTTTACAGCTACATCAGAAGCAAAACCAAAGTAAAAGATATAATACAGTCCATTACAGACGAGGGAATGACTTATACGCAAGAGAAAGATATCTGTGAAGTACTAAATAAGAATTTCCAATTAGTTTTTACAAAAGAAAAAATTTTTGAAAGGGACTATGTGGAACATGCATGTCCACACATACTACCAGATATACAAATAGCAGAAAAAGTAATACAGGAGGAGTTAAGTAAATTAGACAGAGGAAAAGCAAGTGGTCCTGATGAAATTTCATGTTGGGTATTAGGAGAATGTGCAAAGGAGTTAAGTAAACAATTATTTTTAATTTTCAAGAAATCCTTGAGTCAAGGTAAATTACCTGATATTTGGAAGAAAGCAAATATTGTCCCCTTATTCAAGAAAGGAAATAGACAAAATCCACTCAACTACCGATCAGTATCACTGACCAGTGTTGTAAGCAAGGTATTAGAAAAGCTTAGAATAAAAGCTTGGGTAAATCATCTAGAAGAACACAGTATGATAACAGAAAGACAGTTTGGTTTCAGAAAAGGAAAATTTTGTGTTACTAATCTGTTGAGCTACTATGACATAGTAACAAACACAATACAGGAAAGAGAAGGATGGGTGGACAGTATCTATTTAGATTTCAAGAAAGCTTTAGACACAGTACCACACCAAAGACTTTTATGGAAACTGTACCATCAAGGAGGAATTCGAGGCAAACTGTTTTGTTGGATGCAAGATTTTCTCATAAAAAGAGAAATGAGAACAGTACTAAGAGGAAACTACTCATCATGGAAAGAAGTGACTAGTGGAGTACCACAGGGTTCAGTGTTGGCACTAATCATGTTTTTAGTGTATATAAATGATATAAACAGTAACACTGGAAATGAGAGCTATCTGAATATGTTTGCAGATGATGCAAAAATACAAAGGAGAATTACTAACACAGACTCTTGTAAAGAGCTACAAGAAGAATTAAACTTCATGAATGGAGTAATACATGGGAAATGGAATTCAATGTGGACAAGTGTCATGTAATCAAGTTTGGTAAAAGTGAAAAAAGACCTGACTGGGATTATAAGTTAGGAACTAAAACCCTACACACATCAGAAAGAGAGAAGGACCTAGGTGTGATTATCAATAACAAACTATCTCCGGCTGATCACATCAGCGAGAAGGTACGGAACATGTATACACTGCTTGCAAATATGAGAATAGCATTCACATACATAAATGAAGACATGCTAAGAAGGATAATAACATCATTCATTAGATCAACCCCGGAATATGCATCAGTAGTCTGGAGTCCTCATCTCAAAAAACACATAGACAAGATAGAAAAAGTTCAAAGGGCTGCTACAAGATGGACACCAGGCTTAAGGGACCTAAGCTACGAAGAAAGCCTAAATAAACTGAATCTACCAACAGTACAGGAGAGAAGGAAAAGAGGTGACATGCTAATGCTATATAAGTGCATATCAGGGAAGGAGAAAATAGACATAAATGATTACTTAACATATAGAGAAGCATCAGCAAGAGGACACTGCAAAAAACTGCATAAGAAGAGAGGTGATAAAGACGTAAGGAAATTCAGTTTCCCAAAACAGAGCAATTGATCAATGGAATGCACTACCGAATGAAATAGTGTGTGCCAAAACAATTCACAAATTTAAGGATATGTACGATAAATATGGTTTAAGACACGGGACACTAAGAGCTTGGCTCATTCCTGTAAAGATACAATTAGGTAAGAACAATTAGGTAAGAACACAGTGCAAAACTCCTTACCTCTCAACCGATCTGGTCCTGCAGGAAGATCATCACTGCTGGAGAAGTATATGATATTCTTTTTTTATTTATCTGTTTACCTCTATTTATGTTAGTATATTTACATATACGTATATATTGTTCTTTACCTTGACACAAATGGCAGGAAAATAAGTACAGCTTTGGTTTCAGTTGCTAGCAACAGGTTTAGTGTTCATGTTTGGTTTCTGATAGGAATAAAAACAAAACAGAAGTAATGATATAAAAAAGTTATTGGTATAAAACCAAAGAAAGCATAGCTAGCATGCATTAAAGTATTAGCGCGCTACAGGAAAATAACATAAGTGAGCACGGCTGATGGCGGGTCAGCGCGCGGCAAAATACACAGTAATTTTTTGCATTTTTTCTTGAAAACTATGAGGCCTAGGATCACTGTTCTTTACTGAAATGAAAGGAAATGAAATTCTGCATAGGATGATGAAATAAAAACATAATAGTGCCGAGAAAAGTTCTTTGCAAAGACCGGAATAAAAAAGTTATTGTCTGTCGAAAATAGGTTTTACTTTTTCGCTTATTACTCGAAGACCATAACTCGTATCAAACTGGGACCTGACCCATTCGGAAGCTAATAAAATTCTTCTTCGATTGATGTATAAAATATAGAGATTGATTATTAAGCATTCGACTTATGATGTTAGCAAGTGAAATCTACGATCCCGAATGTTTATTCCAAGGGCCCTAACATACGTATAGTGTATGTGTGTGTGTGTGTGTGTGTGGTTTGTGTGTGTGTGTCTGTCTGTGTCTGTGTGTGTTTCCTTATCGTGTAGAATAAACATTGGTGAAGAGGAATATGTGGGTTTTATGGCAATATAAATATGTTTGGGTGGTGAAAATAAATCGAGAATACACATTTTTGGAGTGCATGGCATCCAAGAGGGGGAGGGGAGAAGAGCCCACGTATCATATCCCAGAAAACCTATTAACTTAACCACGCGTGAAAAGGTTAGTATATTTACTGGAGTGAGATTTTCTTTACATTATGCCCTATGCAGTCTGTTTCTTTTGTAGATTATATCTATCTATATCTATATATATATATATATATATATATATATATATATATATATTATATATAATACTATATATATATATATATATATATATATATATATATATATATATATATATATATATATATATATATATATATATATATATATATATATATATATATATATATATATATATATATATATATATATATATATATATATATATATATATATATATATATATATATATATATATATATATATATATATATATATATACAGTATATATATATTTATTCCCAGACGCTTCAATCCCGTTCGGGGTGGCCACAAACAAATCGTCTCCACTTCGCTCTGTCCCCCGCCATTTCACTGCCCCGCTCCCAACTCACACCTCTCTCTCTCATATACCTCTCCAACCCATCCCTCCATCTCATCCTCGGCCTCCCCCTCCATCTTCCCCCCTCCACCCCACTCACATACACTCTCTTCGTCAGTCTTTCACCCTCCATCCTCTCCACATGGCCAAACCACCTCAGCGTTTTCCTCCTAACGCTTCATATCACACCCACATCCACACCACAAGGCTCCTTTATATCCTCATTTGTCAGCCTGTCACTCCATGTGACTCCACAGGCTCCTCTTAAATAACTCATTTCCACTGCTCTCACTCTTGACTTGTGTCCTTCCAGCAACGTCCAAGCTTCACTACCATACATTAAAGTTGGTATCACAATACTGTCATGTAGTTACTTTTTCATTTTATATATATATATATATATATATGTACGTACAGAGAGAGAAAAAAAAAGATATCTCCCAGGGGCAGGATCTCACTACTACCTGGCACGTCCCCAGGTGGTGGATAAGGAAGGCCTTGTAGATATATGAGATACCGTCTTAGACAGAGTGGGCCATGGGACCCCCAACCAATTTATAGGGCTCCACCGAATATACTGAATAAGGTGGCACAAAAATTACATTTCAGCAGAAACTATGTGGCAGGGAGGTGAGATTATTTTCCACAATCCCCCCAGCCAAACATGAATTCTACTGTTAATGATTTCATGGGCATTCCTGTTGGATCATCATCTACTAAAGCTCCAACTGCGCTGCCTTCCGCACTTATAGGCAGTGTGCCACTAAGAGTGAGTAGGCATGTCATGGCAATTCAGAGACCAGGACATAAACAAACTGTAATCCATGAAGATCTACACATACAATATAAGAAATCTAGCAGAAGATTACAAACTTGATACGTTAATGACTGAATCAGAAAACATTAGTTGGTATATTGTAGTTTTGAGTTTCACAGAAGAAAAGAAAAATTAATTCAACTCCACGGCAGCAACCACCTATTTTACTACAGAGGAAACCACAATGAAAAGAGTCAGTGGTGCAGGATTTCTAATTAACAGAAATCTTGCAGGGAACACTGTGAAATTCAGCAGTGTATATAAGAGTAGCATGGACTGTAATTAGACAAGGCAAAAGATACACCCTGAAAGTAATGCAAGTATATGCACTGACATCTCAAAGCTCAGATGAAGAAATAAAAACATTCATGACGACATCTCCCACATTATGGAAGAAGTAAAGACCAGATATTATACTATAAACATGGGAGACTTCAATGTCGAAGTTGGTAATCAAGAATGGATAATCATGTATGGGAAAATTTTAAGTGTGAGAAAGGAATGACAAAGGTTCAGTGGTAGTAAATTTTGCTGAAATGTGTAACATGAGAACAATGAACACATTCTTTCACAAAAGAACAGGGAAATAATTCACCTAGAAAAGTCCAAATGGAGAAACAAAGAATGAAATCGACTTAATTAAAGTAGATAAAAATAACATTCATGTCAAATGTATCAACAAAGTAAATAATGGAAATGACCTAGGAATTGTGTGTTGTCCAGCCAATTTCAATATCAGAAGTGAAAGAAAGAAGATGATTAAAAATAAAAAGACATGCCCAACAGAAATAAAAGAAAATCAAGCAGACTTTCAGTTAGAAATAACGAACAGATTTCGGGCTCTAAGCTATGCTGAGTGTGAAATTGATGAATTAAATGATAAGACTAAGAAAAGCCTTAAAGGAATCAGCAAATGTAGTAGGGAAAGCTAATTCATCCAAAGCCAACAAGTATTAACAAATGACCCTCGAATTCAAAAAAGAAGAAAAGAGATGAAGGTAAAAAAGAAAGATGAAACAGAATGATCAGAATTAAAGTTCATCAATAAGAGACAGACAAAATAAGAATGAGACACATAGACCAGACCAGACAAACTATCGAAAAAGGGAAAAGTCTGAAACAGGTTCAAAGTAAAACGGCACTAGGAAAGCAATAAATTTTATCATAGGAAGACAAAATCGGCGAAATCATTAATCCATCGTGGCCAGCGTATATTTCCACCAACCCTTCTCCCTGCCAGGTATTTCTAAGAAAATCATATTTTCATAAACCTTCGTGTCTCAGGTAATACTTAACCAAGAATAAAAAACTAAGTGTCACAATATTCACTATCTGTCGATTTCAAGCTGATGACCCCAGATAGTCTGTGAAGTGCATGTAATGGGAGAGAGAGTAAGTGGGGAAAGGGAGCAATTTTTTTTTTTTTTTTTGCCCGTGTCTGTATGCATGGCAGAGGTGCGGTGACACAATAATAACACTTCCGGAAAACCACAATCCATCACAAACACCATTTCCATGCAGGTTTTTCAAAAGTGCGGCGTGATTGCTGCTGTGAGTCCGGTAACCATTGCAATAACCCTGAGGCACGCTGCCTCAGGTACAGACCTGTGCACCTGCTCGCCATACCACCGCTCCACCATTCCATCACCACCGCCTTACACACACACACACACACACACACACACGAAGATGTATGTTTGGCTTGCACTGTCGCTCGATTCTAGCACCGCTGTGCCACTCGAGGTTTGGATATTACAACAGTACCTCAAATACTACTATTGCAACTACTACTACTACAACTACCATTGCTACTACAACTACTACAACAACTACTACTACTACTGCTACTACTACTAATAATAATAATATTTACTACAGCTACCACTTCTACAACAACTACAACTACTACCAATACTACTACTACTACTACCAATACTACTACAACTACTACTACTACTACTACTACTACTTCTACTACTACTACATAAAATAAAAAATAATATTGTGAACAAAATAGTTATTCATCTACTGTCCATAATCAAAAATATTTTCCACTATAACAGAATATTCTTTCCTGTGATTTATACTTTTTCATCATAATAAACACGAAGATTTTCAATAAAAAATAAGGCACTGATTTCATCATGAAACAAGCTTTCTGCTTCCACTATTCACACAGGTAGACACTGCAGTGGTGCGAGGTTTGCCTCACCACGCTTCCTCCTCCCTCCCACCGCCACCCCCTCCCTTTCTTCATTCCATTATATTTTCTCTAGAACAGTTTTTTATTTCCTGTGATTTGTACTTTTTCATCATAACAAACATAAATGCACAAAAACTTTCAATAAAAAATAAGGCACTGATTTCATTATGAAACAAACTTTCTGCATCCATTATTTACATAAATAGACAAAGCACTGGTGTGAGGCTTGCTGCTCCATGCTTCCTCCTCCCTCCCTCCTCCATCTCCTCCCTTTACTCCCTACCTCCTCTTCAATCTCATTCGTGACAATATCCTCCTCTCCAGAATTGTGAGTACCCTCTGAACCATTCCCATCATTGGAAATGGCAGACAAATGTGTTGGGGAAAACAATGGGCACACAGTGGAGGACTCACATGATCCACCCTCCTCATGCGACACATGAATATCAACACTCATCATGACAGTGGCTTTCCTCAGAGGAAGAGTCACTTTCTTCACTCACATTTGGCGATAATGTCACCTCGAGTTCTCTCCCAATTGCACTATCACTAAGGCCTTTTCTTTTCTGGCCTTTGGATTTCATTGGTGTTGAAGTCAATGGCTTCCAGCACTCAACCAAAGATACGGACACGGAAAACTTTTTGCATATGTCTATCCATCATGTATATGTGCCACACGGATCTACCCTGGTCATCACATATACATGTCACCCGGATGCGATAGGTTAAATGAAGAGATAGGAGAGTGAAGAGAGTTGAAGAATTTTACAAAGAACTGCCATACATCAAAGAAATGGCTAACTTTTCAGTTGACACAAGTGAAATACCAGAGGCAACACCAGATGAAGTAAAAATTTCTCTTAAATGTATACAAAGAGGGAAGGCCCCAGAAGATGGTATAATAGCAGATTTACTGTCAGATGCAGGAACAGAAGTACAAAACAGGCTTGCCTGCCCAGAGGAGACGGTAGTTCAATTGATAGAGAGGTGGCCTGCAGTCCTACTGGACCCAGGTTCAAATCCCCACTGGGGCAGAGAACAGTTTAAGGATTTGAATTTAACCCGCCATGTCCCGTTGACGTATATATACGTTCACACGTTTTGTCAGTCAGTCCTGTTGACGTATATAAACACGCATCAATTGCAAGGTCCCTAATCTGCACAATTTTCAATTTTCGCAAGTGATTTTATGTACGTATACACAGGACACCTTCCTTTACAAGATGGCAGACAGGGACAATGCCTTACCCCGCATAACCTCCACCCCCCCACCATTGTCCTGGCAATTCACCTGTTACCAGTGACCTGGCCAGTAAAGACATGTTATGCAACGGTACGAAATTCAGGACCAGAGTGATTCCCCAATCAATGACAATGTGGAGGACGAAGTTTACATAGCATTAGAGGAAGGAACAGTCAGAAATGATGATTAGGTAATGTCGCCAAAAAAGGTCAGGTATGTAGATGTGTTTGATGAGTGAAACAATGCTTATATTGCCTATATTACTGTATGAAAACCAATATACTTTCGTACTACATATAAATTTGTACCAAATAAATAAATAAATACCGTTTATGAGTGGTGTGGAATAGTTACCCTCCCATAGAACTCGTTTTCTTTGGAGCCAGCCTGATAGAAAACCCAGTAAGGTAAGGAGGTACTGCTACCTGTATCTAGTATTTTATACCTCAGGTGAGTGATTTCTCTATGAATTTTCAATGTTTCTCACCAAATGCAGAGGCTTGAGCCAAAAAATTTTTTTTCCAAAATTGGTCGGGACTGGAAAAGTGGTTGGGATGGGGCGGATTAATAAAATCAGACATGTCATAAAAATACCCCCGCTAATACCAATACACCAGTCCAGTATGAGACAGCCTTAGCATGTATTCAATATGGACGATGGGTATTAGTGCCGAAGTGGTGACATGTAGAGGTGTATGGTACGTAGGGGAACTACTAGGCCTTGGGAGCAGGCTGGCAAGCCTATGCCCAGAGTAAGACACATAAAAAAAAAATACTCAGTGTAAAAAGAAATTCACAAAATATGGTGTAATGCAACAGTTACATTGCCTTATAAGAATGATGGCTCAAACGACCTTGGTGACTATTGACCAATTAGCTTTCTGCCAGTCATGGCAAACTTTTCACTCAAGTTCTTACGAACAAAATAACAACAAATCTGAAAGAAAATCAGCCACGTGAGCAGGCAGGATTCCAAAGCGGATATTTGACTACTGATCATAGTTACAGTGAACCAGCTATTTGAGAAAACTACAGAATATAATATACCACTGCTCTTTGGTTTTGTTGATTACAAAAATGCTTTTGACTCAGATGATCGCATAGCAGTTATAAATTCACCTTGAGAACAAGGAGTAAAATTAATAACATTTTAAACTGCTTGAAAACAAGTATAACGAGGAAACTGTTAAGGTTAAATCACTAAAGACTACAAACAAAAGTAAGACTGAGTATGGCGTGCATCAGGGAAATACAAAATCATCAAAATTTATTTACAGCATGCCTATAAAATATTTTCATAATGCTAGACTCGGAAAACAAAAGATTAAACTTAGATGGAGAAAAGCTAAACCATTTAAGATTTGCAGATGACACTGTTTCAAACTCAGAATCATTGGAGACATTGCAAGAAATGTTAGATGACTTAAACAGAGAAAGTCTCTGTAAAACTAATTTTTAATCCAAATACAGAAAACAGTATCATCAAAATAAGTGAAGAAATTTGAGGAAGTTCAGAATTTTTTTTTTTTTTTTTTTTTTTTTTTTTTAATAACAGAACGGAGGAAGGAAAAACAAATGGAGAAAAAAAAATAATATTTATTTGAGGCAAATACTAAAACTAACAAAAGAAAGACCACGATAGCGAAATAAAAAGACTCATTACCATTGGTTGGAAAGTTTTCAGTAAACATAGAGACATCATGAAAAATAGCCTTCCAGTAAGTATGAAACAAAAAGTATAAAACGAATGTATAATCCCACCCATACTGTACCACTGTGAGACCTGGAAACTGACAAAATCGATGGAAAATTAACTACTCCATTCTCAAAGATCAATAGAAAGGTCAATGTTGGGAATGCCATTAAGAGACAGGAAAAGATCAACTTGGGTGGGAGAGCAGACTGAAATCAAAGACATTATAGAAGTTGCAAGCTGGCAGGCAACGATGGCCAGCTCTAAGCAGGCCATTGCCATTCAGCCTGTACACAGAAATGAGGACCCATATCTAGCAAGATCCTAAAAATATCATCTTATGCCTCACTTTCAACACAACCATGCAGACAACAGAAATAACTCGATACTTGCATAAACACAACATTAAAAACTGTGATTCTTTTTTTAATGAAATCTCCCTTATTATGTACTGATTTTGTTTGTAATACACATTTCAAGCCATTTCAGCACCAATGAAATCTTTTGGGGGGTAAAAATAAGGAATTTTCTTAATGTCACATTTTTTTCAATCCTCTCCTTAGGTTTCACAGTTTGCAAAATTTTTCACGCTTCATTGCGAAGCACAGGATGGGTTTACTAAGCTAAAAATTGCATTGCCAGGTTCGCCAGACGTTTCACTTCATTTTTGTTTTTAAAAATCGATTTTTTCGAAACCTGAAGAAAATTATGCTGGGGCTGGCCACTGGGTCCTTACAATTTTTGGACCCACGGCCAAGGAGGAGGTAAGCAGGCAGTTGCTGTTGTTGTTGTTGTTGTTAAGATTTTTCCATCTGATATGGTCAGAATGGAGGCAGGCCTACGGTGTGAGGCCCGCCAGTGAAAGGCAGATGCAATGAGGTAGCTGGTAGGTAGCGAGTAGTTGCCTAGCAACCAAAACTTTGCCGACACAACAACGTTGCAGGCTGGTCAGTGTGTCCAGGTTTGGTCGGAATTAGCTGATTCTGAAGGGTAGTTGTTCTTGTCACAATTAATCAAGAATGCTAGGGATGCTGAGGCCAATCTTCACAGGGTTGCCACTGGAAAACTAGAGGGGACAGGGGAAAAATGGATGGTACACTTCTGATAGGGACTGACCTCAAGATTACACCTAAATAAAGCCAGAGCCTTCTAAACCCGACAGTAATGCTTCTACAGCTCAAAACGTGAAAAGTGCAAAAACGTGGTTTTTCAGCCGTTGCTAGGCAATGAGTAGTAGCCTAGCAAACAAAGGTTTCCGGGCACAACTAGGTCATAGGATGGTCATTGTGTCCAGGTTTGGGGTTTGGTCGGAAGCAGTAATTCTGAAATGTAGAAGTGCCTGCCACAATTACCGTAAACCAAAAAGAAAGAATTCAAGAAAGGAAACGTGACTAACAATATGGCAGCATGTAGCTGGCCAATAATGGAACAGAAATGGTGGTGGGCAGGTCATGTAGCAAGAATAAAGGATAATGGGTGGAGCAAGAAGCTGACTGGCTGGACTCCAAGAGATTGTAAGCATGGCAGAAGACGGGAGGTGGAGAGATGAAATAGAGAAGTCTGCAGGCAAAACGTGGCAGAGATTGCCGCAGTCAAGGAATTCATGAAGAAGGTTGGGGAGGCTTTTTTTCAGCAGTGGGCTTGCAGTGATTGAGGTTGATGATGATGATGATATTGATAATGATATACTACTGTATACATCTCGCGACTCTCAAGTGGGTTTATTCAATTTAGACATCTTGTGTAATGTACAGGTTTTTGGAGGTTATATTTAGCCCCTTCAGCTTAACGTCTGAAGCATACTGAAAAAAATAGCCTGGAATTAACAATAATAATAAAAAAAAAAAAAGCGACACACAACTGAATTACTTAGCAAAGAGAAATGGTCCTAAAGAATCAAGAGTAAGAGGACACTGACAGTATCTGGAGAGAGAGAGAGAGAGAGAGAGAGATTGTAGAGGTCCATTAGCTAAGTGAAAATACAGCTAGATTAATACGTGTTGGCACATACAGCACAAACGCTAAGTGGGACAGGGGCGGAACTGGTCCACTCCCACAACATGAGTACTGCGTCTTGGTTACACGGAATTCATTGAATTAGTTATGAGCCAGGTATAGGTCTCCATGGTTTCTAGTTACATCAACCCTCCAAAGTAATTACACATGGCCATATACTAAGCTGAATGGGGTTAGAGATCGTTGTAAGATTAGAGTAAATGCGCTAAACGATAACGTCTCTCTCTCTCTCTCTCTCTCTCTCTCTCTATCCTTACAGGTTTTGCCAGACTATAATCTCTCTCTCTCTCTCTCTCTCTCTCCCCTCATCCTTACAGGTTTTGCCAGACGATATTGCACTACAGTGTTAAAGAAGCAACATAACATGATTCACAATCATCTACTACCTCAACACGTTTCTGTCTTATGTATTTTTATCCTTGGTGCCCCGGACGATTTTGTGAAGCCAAGAGACCATAATGTACTATAGATGGTACAGAACACTTCATTGCATATCCTCCATGACGATATACTTTGCTTATTACAGATCAACCTTATGTTGACTATTTAGTTTTAATATCGACTAAGGCTGCATCAGTAACGTACAAACGGATAATAAGGTGTACTAATGTGCAGAATAAATCTTAAAAGAATACAGTAGGTACTGAGAAATCTCCCAAGCCTTAAGTCTCAGGCTCCTACCACACTCTTAGTAGAGTAAAACTGCCTGGCGTTTGCTGGAGTACAATACTAGAGTTCAGAAAATGTCTCCTCGGTTGAATAACACCGTTCATAGAGCGCTAGAATAAAATATGATAATGCGTTGTTAGACTGAAGGGGTCAAAAATAAGTAACATATCCAGGAGACAGTAGACGAGACTGAAGAAGATACTCGTGTGTGTGTGTGTGTGTGTGTGTGTGTGTGTGTTTTCTTACCAAATTGTTCTTACCTAATTGTATCTTTACACGAATGAGTCAAGCTCGTATTGTCTCGTGTCTTAAACCATATTTATCTTACATATCCTTAAAATTGTGAATTGTTTTGGCACACACTATTTCATTCGGCAGTGCATTCCAGTAATCAATTGCTCTATTTGGGAAACTAAATTTCCTTACGCCATTATCACCTCTCCTCTTATGCAGTTTTTTCCAGTGTCCTCTTGCTGATGCTTCCCCATAGGTTAAGTAATCATTTATGTCTATTTTCTCCTTCCCTGATATGCATTTATATAGCATAATCATGTCATCTCTCTTCCTTCTGTCCTGTAGTGTTGGTATTCAGTTTATTTTGTCTTTCTTCGTAGCTTAGATCCCTTAAGCTTGGTACCCATCTTGTAGCGACTCTTTGAACTTTTTCAATCTTGTCTATGTGTCTTTTGGGATGAGGACTCCAGACTACTGATGCATACTCCAGGGTTGGTCTGATGAATGATGTTATTATCTTTCTTAGCATGTCTTCATTTATGTATGTGAATGCTATTCTCATATTTGCAAGCAGTCTATACATGTTCCGTACCTTCTCTGATGTGGTCAGCCGGAGATAGTCTGTTATTGATAATCACACCTAGGTCCTTCTCTCTTTGTGATGTGTGTAAGGTTTTTTTTCCTAACGTATAATCCCAGTCAGGTCTTTTTCCACTTTTACCAAACTTGATTACATGACACTTGTCCACATTGAATTCCATTTCCCATGTATTACTCCACTCATGAAGTTTATTTAATTCTTCTTGTAGCTCTTTACAAGAGTCTGTGTTAGTAATTCTCCTTCGCATTTTTCCATCATCTGCAAACATATTTAGGTAGCTTTCATTTCCAGTGTTACTGTCTATATCATTTATATACACTAAAAACATGATTGGTGCCAGCACTGAGCCCTGTGGTACTCCTAGTCACTTTTTTCCATGATGAGTAATTTCTCCTTAGTACTGTTCTCATTTCTCTTCTTATGAGAAAATCTTTCATCCAACAATACAGTTTGCCTCGAATTCCTCCATGATGGTACAGTTTTCATAAATGTCTTTGGTGTGGTATTGTCAAATGCTTTCTTGAAATCTAAATAGATACTGTCCTTCTCTTTCCTGTAATGTGTCTGCTACTCTGTCATAGTAGCTCAACAGATTAGTAACACATGATTTTCCTTTTCTGAAACCAAACTGTCTTTCTGTTATCATATTGTATTCTTCTAGATGATTTACCCAAGCTTTTCTTATAAGCTTTTCTAATACCTTGCTTACAACACTGGTTAGTGATATTGGTTGGTAGTTGAGTGGATTTTGTCTATTCCCTTTCCTGAATAAGGGAACAATATTTGCTTTCTTCCAAATATCAGGCAGTTTACCTTGGCTCAAGGATTTCTTGAAAATTAAAAATAATGGTTTACTTAACTCCTTTGCACATTTATGTAGTACCCAACATGAAATTTCATCAGGACCATTTGCTTTTCCTTTGTCTAATTTACTTAGCTCCTCCTGTATTACTTTTTTTGATGTTTGCATATCCGGTAGTATGTGTGGGCATGCATGTTCCATGTAATCCCCCTCAAAAGTTTTTTCCTCTGTAAAAAACTGATTGGAATTTCTTGTTTAGTGCTTCACAAATATCCTTCTCTTGTGTATAGGTGATTCCCTCCTCCGTAATGGATTATATTTTATTTTTTACTTTGGTTTTGCTTCTGATGTACCTGTAAAATGGTTCCGCTTGATCACTACTTTTATTTATGATATCCTCCTCAAACTATTTTTGGGGTTCCCTCTTTGTTCTTGCATAATCGTTTCTTGCCTGTTTGTAATTATTATATGCCCTTTCACTATTGTGTCTTCTGTATCTGTTCCACAACAAATCTCTTTTTTCGTTTGATTTTTTTACATTCTGTACTGAACCATTTCTTTATTTTATTTTCTGCTTCTTTGTGCTGTGGGATGTACTTCTGGACTCTTATTTCATAAAGTTCACAGAATTTTTTATAAATAGCTTTAAACCTTGTCCTCTAAGCTCCTTCCCCCATTCAATTTTTAAGAAGTACTTCTTTAGGTCATTATAGTTTCCCTATTTATAGTTAGGCTCTTTTTGTAACTTTCATTGCTGTTAACTATGTCATATGCTATCTTGAAGTTGCAATTTAGTACTGCATGGTCGCTTTTGCCGAATGGAGGGTGGTATATTAAATTGTCAATTTCGTTTTCTTGCCTAGTAAATATGAGATCTAGCATTGAAGGTACATCGAGTCCTCTTTTTCTGGTACTTTCCCTTACATGTTGCGTTAGGAAAAACTCTTGCACAAGATCCAGGAGATTTAGGTCCCAACAGCTTTCTTGGCTTATTATATCTAGAGTATTCCAATTTATATTTGTATTAAAATCTCCAGTTAGTATAATTCTTTCCATTTCTCTTCCATTTTATGTAGTAATGCTCTTAAACTCTAAATTGTAGTCTCTACCAGGTCCTCATATACATCTCTTTCCCATGTGTTTGATCTGGGTGGCATGTACAAATTGGCTACAATTACTTTCCCTTCAGATGTATTGATCTCTACTGCAATCAGTTCTACTTATGAGGGTATATCTAGTTCTATTTCTTTGACTTTTAGATTTTTCTTAGTTAATATTATAATTCCTCCTCTTTTTTTTTTAAGTGCCTATCTTGTCTCCATATATTATATTCCTCTAAGTCTAGGGTGTCCTTTGATATCCTTGGTGTTAATTTTGTTTCAGTTAGGCATATTATATGTGGTTCATTTTATCTGATATAATCATTCATCTCTAATACAAAGTAATTTAGATACCATTCCATCCACATTTGAGTACATCAACTTAATCATCTTGTTTATATACTTGTTATGACTTGGCTCTGCCTTCCTCCTTTTTATTCCGTCCTGTTTATGTACCACTTTCGTCCCTGCAATCCTATTGCTTTGTAAAAAAAAAAAAAAAAAGTATTCTCCTCCTCTGATCTTCCCTCATTTTTTTGTTTTCGCTTCCTCCCCCTTCTCTTTCAGTAATTCCAGTTCCTCTTGTGTTAGGCAACTTTTTATCCATCATTTTTGAACTCCTCTTTTTCCATAAGATTCTTTGCATTTTTTTAGTATCTCCTCCATGGTGTTTACACTCTGGAAAGCTACCTTTAGAGGTCTTGACTTGTTTCTCTCATATTTCCCTAACTTTTTGTGTTCCTCTATGTCTTTACTACATATTTCCTCTGATACTTCTTTACTACAGACTTCCTCTGATACTTCTTTCAATATGCTCATTACATTTGCCATCTCCTTTTTGTCTCTTGAGATCCTGTTTTTTACTTCTTACTCTTCTATACCATTGATTACTATAGATTTGTTGATATCTACTGAATCATTGACTAACTTTGGATTGTTTTGGATTATTCTTTTCACTTCCTTTTTAATGCTTTTTTTCTTCCACCCTTCCTCTAAGTCTTTCTTTACTTTCACCATTTCAGCATAAGTAGTTTCCACATCATTTTTGTAGCTTTGCACAGCTTCATTCACCTGTGTTAT
This sequence comes from Coenobita brevimanus, assembly GCF_032717465.1. NCBI lineage: Eukaryota > Metazoa > Arthropoda > Malacostraca > Decapoda > Coenobitidae > Coenobita > Coenobita brevimanus. The sequence goes on from NC_136971.1 coordinate 27,671,187, forward strand.
CTTCTCAGTATCACTGCTCTGGTCTATCAGTCTGCTTACTTGCCTAATTGTCTCTGTATCATTTTTGAACTCTTCCATAATACTCTCGTTGTTGACTACTGTACTTGCCATTTCACAAATTTTTCTCGTAAGTGAACCCAATTCTACTGTCAGCTCATCTATGGATGTGTCTTTCTTGTTGACTTCCTTTCCTAATTTTTCTATTTCTTCCTTTTGCAAGTGCATCTGTTTCTTAATTTCATCAATCTCATTTTGAAAAGCCATCTCTAGTCTAAGCACTCGTTCCACCAGTTTATTGTGAATCTCCATTTCAACCAGTTCTTGGTAGAAATCATCGTCCTGCTTTCTACCTTTATCCCTTTTCTTTTCCAATTTTACTTTACTGAAGTATGTTTTCATTCTGCAGTACTAAAAGCACATATAGTACTTACATTCCTAGAGGCAGTTGTAGACTAAACAAACGATCAGCTGATTGTGCACGTTCTTGCGCTACATTTTTTTCTTTTCTGTTTGAACTGGTCTTGCTCAAAACTTCTTCTTTTTTGATATATTAGAACACCATTTAGTCTAACCTGGTACAGAGTTTGACTCATATAAAGACACTAATTTAGGTAATGCCACTGGCCAAGTTGGCCGTGTATGGAGTGGTGGTGGCGTGCGTCTGGTCTCCTCGGTGCCTCGTGTGTGTGTGTGTTGTGTTACTGACGGCACGTCAAAAAATAGTGGTAATTAACTTTTTGCAAAAAATGAAAATCTTTCAAAAAATAGCTTAATAATAAACTAAGTAGGCCTGAACCTCGTAATTAGTAAGCCAAGAACATTAACAATGAAATAATGTGGTGAGATGATAAATTAATTTCTAGTCACGACTTTTTTTTGTCCTAAGGTTACAGATTAAACAAAACAAGATTAGTCTCTCAAACTCTTTAGCTTCCTGGAACTCACTTGCAGCTAAATTTAATTATCTAGCGTTAGCCGGAATAATGGTGTTCTGAATGTTTGACAGTAAACTACAAGTGTTTCCGAAGTACGCGGTATATGTTTAAACAAATAAACAACAATGCCATATTGCCACCTTTGAGGTGAAAGGTCCTTTGACTAAGTTTGGAGTACCTTAATCGAAAATATTCAATTAGTGCATCATAATGGACTTTTTTATAATTTATTTTTGGTACTTATAAAGTATTTTATGTAGCTTAAAAGCAAGGTATGAAGACATCTATACTTCTCCATTTCGAAAAGTGTTTCCTCAGCAAAAGAAAAAAAGGAAGTAAGTAGAATATAACTACGTTACAGCTACCATGCATTCAGGTCAACGTGACAAAGGTATCTATCTGCTGACAGCTGGACAAGAGGTGAATCTAGTTTGATATAATAATAATAATAATAATATTCTGAATGGAGAGAACAGTGGCTGACTGTAAGTGTGTATGAAAATGAAGTGGTTGGAAAGAGAAGGAAAGGGAGACGAAGAACAAGGCTGAGAGATGCATTGTAAAGGCTATGTCAGAAAGAGCGGTGTGTCACGGGAAGAGAGGTCATTAATGATTGGAACCAGACACTTTGACATCATTTTTCAGTGGCCAGTAGTTACAAGATGCACTTCAAGATGTAGGCAGCCGCCAGGAGGCACTTTGCGGCTGCGTTCCTCTCCGAAACTTAAGCCCTTAAGCCTCTGGCGGGTTATTCATCCAATATTCTGGGAGATAGAGCCAGTGCATCATCCAAGTTACCACAGATGCACGTACGGTAGAAAAAAAATATTACTGTCTAGACCAGTGTTGCCATATCACATTAGAGGAATTATTTTAAGGCTATATTGAAATGGTGCGAAATTAGGCCGAAATATGCAAAACGGAAAATGTATGTCAAATATGTTGTAAATATTGGTTGAAAATGTACAGTCACATTCACAGTAAAGGATACATATCTATTGTACACATTTTGTGTACTGTGATGCCCATTGCTGGTGACAGTTGGGACTATTTCCCTTACTGACTGGTGCATTGATGATCAGTGCACCAGGTAGTAAGTGAAACAGTTCCACATCTCGCCAACAGTAGACACTACAGTAGATAATACGAGTAGATGTGTATCTCTATTTATGAATGAGGTTGTACACTCGCTCCAGAAAGTATCAGTGAACTGCGGGTCTGATACCGTCCTGAATGATTCGACCATGTGACAGTGACAGCATGTTAATACCTGTATATATTATAACATTTACGGCCATTCTATACACATTATGAAAGACACAACTGGTATCTGATATAGCGGCCATCTATTGTCTGGGATACCGGCATGTGCGAGGACGAAACTGCAATTCACAGTATTCTTCGTTCGGTGTGTCATATTTAACGCATATTCTGCACCAATACTTTCTGGAACTAGTGTACATAATACAAAATGCTTAGAAAACTGTAGCTAAAATATTCATCATACAGGCTATAGAATATGAATCCTTCAAGCTAACCATTCACTGAAGAGATATGAAGAGAAATAGCAACAAACACATGGCTACTGCTATAGTATATTTTACTTGTAGCTATGGGCAAAAAATTCTACTGAGGTCCTGCGCCGGAAGCAGTGTTTTTTGGTCAAAATGTGATCCCTCAGTAAATGTAGTAAAACTTTTTCAATCGTGATGGGACCAAGTTTTTTCACAACAGAAATTTTTTTGCGATTTTTGTGCCAATTTTGGTGTGATTTGAATGTGTAGTTTCGGCTGCCCAAAACACACACACACACACACACACACACACACACGGCTAGTGCTATAGTATATTAGATATAATGCTGAGGTGCTCCTCTTATTTTATAGCTATTGGTTCGACACAGCCAAGAAATATAATTTTGTCTTTCAGTAAGAATAAAATAAGTTGCCTAATATCCCCATAGCTCTACATCCTACAGCATTCAATTTCATTTCTCTTAGATATATTATGTTATCAAGACCAGATCCAGTACTTAAAAGCAGAGGGGGAGGGGTGATTCTGATTAGAATTAGTACTTAGGCCAAATGGATTTAAGCAAGCAAAATATCAAATTCACGTTTAATTTACCCATTTTAATCATACGAATACAGTAATATGGGCCAATGTAAGGGTAGTAGCATTTTTACTGCATATATTTTGGTGAACAACAATGCTCTCTTTATAAGTTAGCATTAGTTCATCAAAAACAGGGGGGTACGCCCCCCAAGCCTACCCGTAAATGCGTGTCTGACTATGACTTTTGGTACCACTCACGGTACTAGCCTTTGTTCGTCATTTTGTCATTGTTTCTTTTGCATCAGATATTACACACTTCGCAATCTCTTGCCCTCTCTGCGAATTATTTCATTTCCATTTTATACCAGTTGCACTTCACTGTCTTCAAGTTAACCAGATAAGAACATACTCAGTCAATCAACATTAGGAAATGGAATGGTTTGGAAAAATTCAGTAACATAAGAATGGATTGGGTACTGTCCACCCTGACTTTTGACCAGAAGAACTGGTCAGTGTCAGTGTTCTGTGAGAGAATATCTTCTTTATCACTTAAGTTCTGTGACCTCCACTCATTGTCTAAGACTTGTTTTTCTTCCTCAGCTATGATTCCTGAGTTCTTGGCAGAAATCCATTTGGAATATAGGCTTGTCATTCTTTCAAATGTTTTCCTCTAAGCGAGAGTGAAAATAACTATCTCTAATGGCAAATTTGCAAATTAGGTTACCCAGTCCTCTGTTATTAATAAATATTCTCAACTATATTCTAGACATTACAGGATTATGGCGCATGATCCATTATGGCAGAATTAATGTTAAGCACCAAAATCTGAAACCAAATTTTGCTAAAACATAAAATTAATATAAATGTGGTAAAACTGTCTAGATACAGCCCAGACACTTCTTTCCCCGAGGCCCAGCAGTACTCATGCCTACAGCATATAAACTCATAATTAATTCGAGGGAAATATCACAGTCAGGACGGGTTGGATGGTAATAGCAAGGCTGACTTTATGACATGTCCGTGTGTCTTGTGGAAGATCAGTAAAATCTGTTTGAATTATTTTTGCTCATTACACTTTCCTTCGTCCTGACCTAGTATCATAATTTGGTGATTCTAAAACGAATCGCATCTCTAACCACTTGACCTTCACCATGGCATGCTGTTCTCGGGTAACATAATAATCATAAAACATGACAAACTGTTTCACTAACAGAGAGTTTCTCTCAAAGACACAGCTCCTTCGAGGTACAGGCGCCAGGATTGGACTACCAGCGTTTATAACGTTAATGTTGTCAGTGCAACATCTTCCTTCTACCACAAAGCCATTTTATTCAACTTAAATCCTTAAATCCGGAGACGTGTTTTACTGATGTACTATTGTCTATCCAGCCATTCTTTCAGCTGTGAGCTCTCCTCTTGCTAAGAAGAGGAATATGGAGGCAACAACAAACTTCAACAGTTTGAAAAACGAGAAAACAAATTTCTGGTAAAAGAACTCACCCCGGTGAAAGAACTGCCCAAGTATGGTGGAAAAAAAAAACAAAAGATACTGCGTAGAAAGAACTACCCTAGTGTTGCGAGAAAACTAAACAAGTGAGAGAACTGCCTTATGTGGTAAGAGAACTACCTTTGGAGTCATTGTCTTTGGTGAAAGTATTTCCCCTTTTGAAAACAATCTCTAGTGTAGCAAAAGAACTGCCCTTGATAAGAAAACTGACCTTTATTTGATCTATGTTGGCAGGGATGGAGAGCTGAGTAATGTTCAGTTATGCTATGTTAGGATAGGTTAGGTAAAATAAGCTAAGTTAGGCTAGGTGTGGAGAGAGAACTGACCTTTGACCCATGTGGGCGTGGATGGAGGGTTGGCGTCAGTGTGGCAGAGGAGTGACACCGCGCTGCCCTTCCGTACCGGGGTACCCCACACTGGCCACCGACGTAACCGAAAGTCTGGGGAGTCTGAGGGTAGTAATTAGGAGTTCATTGCAGTTTGATGGCAGAGGGATTGGTGCATGGTAAAGAAATGTAAACAATCAAACATAACTACACGCGCTCGCAGACACACTCATTCTCTCTCTCTCTCTCTCTCTCTCTCTCTCTCTCTCTCTCTCTCTCTCTCTCTCTCTCTCTCTCTCTCTCACACACACACACACACACACACACACACACACACACACACACACAAGTCTATGCACAAATATTCACACATAGAGGCAGATAGGGAGTAAACTGTAGCACCAATCAAACAGCGCGGTACTCCCGAGGTGGATGGCAAGCTGGTGACACGGAGAGCTGGAGCTCCTGTTTCACCAGCCCTCAGGACCTGTTCTTGACCATCTACCTTTGCTAAAATATTCAATGTTTTCACAAACACTGACAGTAGGCCAACATGCTCTCATAATACTTCTACATCCAACTGTCTGCACCTCCTATATGCACATTGGATATCACACCTTCCATTTCCCCACAGCAATGGCCACTGCATTATTATCAGGAAATTCGATGGTATCTCGGATTGCCACCACCGGCATGGTAGGGCTGGTGGCAAAAAGTACCCCTAGTCGCAGTCAAGCAACTGTGCTGACAGCGGATGTTGCAAACACTGTTCATATTCGTCAGCAGAGAAGCGGAGGTTCAACCTTATATTTTACTGATATCCGTGGTCTTAGTACCAATCTGAATAATTCCATTCACATTTTCCTCCAGTCTACATCCCCTCTAGCCCTGTTCCTCACAGAAACCCAAATCTCTCCCTCTACCGAGATATCCTCATTTTACTTTTTTGGTTGCCATCTCCTCACAAACTTCTGTAACAAGGGCTTCACCTGTTAGTATATCAAATCTGAATTTGCAGTTGAAACTATTTTGAACTTCACTCCAGCTACTTTTGATTATTCACTGTATAAACTAAATTATCTAAGTATGACCAAATATATCTGTACAGTTTGTTGCTCCCCAATGCTTCTTCAGAACCCAGCGTATTTGGCTTCATATCCACATAGTTAAGTAACGTTAACCTAATCCTTACCACTGAAATTAACATTTGGGGTGATTTTAACGTCCACAGTGTCGAATGGTTATTGCATTCTGCCAGGACTAGAATGCAAGGTATTTGCTGAACGTTTAATCTTGCGCAATTGGTTAAAACAACCAGCCAGAATACCAGACAATCCTGACCATAATGCCTATCTCTCGGACCTTTTCCTGACAAATATTCGAGATCAGTAGAGGATAAAAGTACTTTCTCCACTTGGATTTCCCAACCACAATGTCATCAAAGGCAAATTAGTCAGTTGTCCCAAACATCCCCATTCTGAACCTGTCAGGGTGACCAAATGGCACTTTGACAGGGTACAGTGGGATGGATTTAGAAATTAACTGCAGATATTCCATGGCAGTCTTTCATCTCCAGTGACATCAGTTCGACCAAGTCCCTCATTAACCCTCTGTTAGTCCTGTGGGGTATTCAAATGTGGTTGGTGGGGTGTTAAAACACCCCAATACAAAAAATACATCTAGTGTTACTAACATGTAAAATATATTCATACTGCCACTTCAGCATATCTCTGCATTCACTAATGAAAAGACTAAATGCCTTGTAGGTGGTCTTTATTTATTTATCATCGTCAGTACTGACATTAATACTCTTTGGAGTGACAATTCGACATCGTATGGTTTTATGCTACTGTTACTTATCTAAACTGCAAAATTTGGTAACACTTTCACAAAGCTCGTTTCATGGGTAAGACACAACATTGTCAAATACTGTGCAATCATACATGGGTGGAAATGTTACTTATATTTATGTTACCTATAAGCGGAAAATTCTGAAGCTATTAGCCATACTTGAACATAGTTTAATATATGCGGCAGCTTGTTGGCTTGCTATGAAAACTTTATGATTTTTGTAACAAATGATGTCGAGAGATAAGAAGACAATATTGAGATTATGTCAACTTTGTGAATAATGTCATGCGTGGAAGCCATAGCACTTTATGGCCAGCTGTTATCTCAGACGGCGGCGGTGGAAGAGGGAGAGGGGGGGAGGATATAGTAAGAATGAAGGGAGGAAAGGGTGGGAACGCAGATAGGGACAAGGAGAGGAGGAAGAGAGACAGAAGAGGGAAGGGGGGACGAGGAGAAGGAGAGGTAAACAAATGAGGGAAGGACGGGAGGGCGAGAAAGATAGAGCGACAGATGAGGGAAGACAGGGGAGTAGGAGATGGTGAGGGAGAGAGATGGAAGGGGGGAGGAAGAGATGGGGAGAGAGAGAAAGAGGATTGGAGGGGGGGAAGAGATGGGGAGAGGGAGAGAAGAGGGAAGGGGGGATGGAGCAGATGCTGAGGAAGAGAGAAAAATGAATGTAGGTAGAAGCAGGAGGGAAGGGTGTTAGATAAGGGAAGATAGGTAGCAGTAGGACGGCAGAGACAGAAGGGGGGAGGAGGCAAGCAAATAAGCGAGAGGATGCAGAAGAGGAAAAGGAGGACGATGAGAGGGAGAGGGAAAAGAAAGGGAAGGGAGGGAGAACAAGGATGAAGTGAGGAAAGAAATGAATGCGGCAAGGAAGAAAGGGAAAGGATGGGAGAAATGAAGAGGACTGAAGGCAGCGGCAACCTGAGAAAGTAGGAAGGATGGAAGAAGGAGAAAGAATGGGAGAGAAAATGAGATGGGGAGGGAAGAAGGAAAGGAAAGGAAAGGACAAGAGCGCAGGAAGGTGGAGAGAAAATGTGGAAATGATGGATAATAAGGAGGGAATAAGGGGATAGGATGAGTGAATGGAAGGGATACGATGAGGGGATAGGAAGAGTGAATGGAGAGGACACGAAGAGGGAAGGAGGAGGAAGGAAAAAAAATGACAGAATGAGTGAATTACCAAAGATCCGAATCCTAGCAACATAACAACAAAGGTCGGTGTCAAGGAGGAAAGAATGTAGGTAGGAGGAAGAAGGGAAGGAGGAAAAGGTAGTGAGGAGGAGGAGGAGGAAGAAGAAGAGGAGAGAAAGAAGGAAAAGTCTGGGAGTGCGGTGAGAAGAAGAAAGTTGAAGGAGGGAGGAATGGTAGGAAAAGGGATGGAAAAAGAAAGGGAAGAATAAGAAAAGGAAGACGAGGATGGTACGCATGTAAAGGGAAAGGGAAGGAGGAGGAGGCACGACGAAAAAGAATGGGGCAAAATGGGGTGTGAAGGGGACCTGGCGGACGAGAGGAAGATATGTAAGAGGAGAAGGGGTAGGAGAATCGGAAGCGAGAGAAAGAGTAAAAGGGGAGAAAAGAGGCCACGAGAAATATGGAGAAAGGGAGAGGGAAAAATGCAGGCAGAAAGGGAGAAAAACAAAAGGAATCGAAGAGAAAAAAAAGAAGTAGAAGAGAGAGAGAGAGAAGGGGGAAGGGAGGAGGGAAGAGAGGCAAGGAAAAGGAGGAAGAGAAAGAAATGCAAGTAGAATTCATGAAGGAGCAGAATAAAGGAAAAGAGGAAGAGAGAGAGGATATAATGCAGACAGAAAGAGGGATGGGGAAGGAAGAAACGAGAAAAGAAAGGGCAGGAGACCGGCATACAAGAAGGAAGTATAGAGGGAGAATGGAAGGAAGAGAGGAGAAGGAAGAAGTACTTGTGAGAGGAGGAGAAAGGGGAAGGCGAGTGAAGGAGGAGATAAATTGAGAGGGGAAAACTGTGGTAGGAATAGGAAGATAGACCAGAAGTGAGACGAAAAGGGGCAGGGGTAGAGGAAAGAAGTAAAGAAATGGCAACAAAATGGAAATCACAGGATGAAAATTCAATACGGATAATGAATCTTCGCCAACGTTCTGATTTATTATTTAGTTGAGAAGACGTGGCAGGAGGAGGAGGAGGAGGAGGAGGAAGAGAAGGACAGTAGTCATGGAAGCAAATATGGAACACACCTGGAATGAATATGTGAGAAATGTTGAAAAAAAAAGTATATGCGGGACAAAAGCAACGAATATGTAGTAAGAAACCAAAGACTGAGGGAAAAAGGAGGGAAAGAAATGTGGAACGAATATTAGGAACTTGGAGAAAATGTGTGAAAAGGGGAGACCTTGTGGCAAAAAAAAAAAAAAATCTGAATATGGATTAATCAATCAATCAATCAATCATTTCCTGTGGCACCCTCGGGGATGCATAGGGCCTCATCAAGGTTTCTTTGGCTAACTTCCTGAACACCTCGCCATTGTGTTGCAGTTGCAGTAGGCAGCTAACTTGCCTGATTGCCCACACCCGAAAGACCCAGCTATGCTGTAGCCAGTCACGTGCCGGCATGCTTCCCAGCCATTTCACTCTCAAGTAGTGTAGAAAGAAGTGAGGCAAAGGGGAAGACAGGAAATAATATGTAGGAAATAATAAAGAATATGAAGGAAGGTGTAGGGAAAAACGGAAGGAGAATATGCAGTGACAAAGAAATGTGAATTTGGTATTAAGAGTAATATATGCCGTAAATACGAAGAATATGAGAGAGTTGGAGTATGGATAAGGTATATGCGTGGGAGTACGTGAGAATGAGAAGACAAAAGAGGGAGTATGTATGGCTGTGTGCAAGAGATGGAAGAATAGAAAACAGTATGGATCAGTTGGCTCATGGATTGTGTGGTTAAGACTGAAAGTTGGACTACAAATGCGGGCGATTTTGTGTGTGTGTATGCGCCAACGCAAGATCGTGCAAGCAGAGTGAAAGAAGAGTTCTGGTCAAAAGTGGAAGCGTGCATGGAAAAGTCTGAAAGGAAAGAGAGAGAGTGTTCTTGATCAGAGATATGAATGGAAAAGTAGGGAATGAGAATGTGAATGGAGTTGTTGGTGTGGGGTGTGCCAGCAGAATAATGTGAGAATGGCAGTGCTCTAGTGAACATTTGTGTGGGGAGGAGATTGGTGATAGCCAATACCCTCTTTAGATACAAAATAATACTCAGGTATACGTGGCGAGTGATGAGAAGGGTGGGTGACAAACTGAAAGAACGAAAGGCAATGACTGATTATGCGTGTGTGGATAACAGAATGAGAAGGTGTGTAATGGATGCAAGAGCATTCAGAGGTTGGGGGAGTGCACTTTCTGATCACCACATCGTAGTGGTGAAAATTAAGGCTCAAGTGCAATGGAGGAATAGAATGAGGGAAGGACTGGAAGATGTAGTCCATACAAGGACGGTAGGAAGGTTGCAAGAGAACTGAAGCAGAATATAAGAGAGAAGTGGAGTAGCGATTGAGTAAATATGATCTGAAGCAGATGGGGAATGTGGAAGGGGTGAGCAAGATATTCGCAGAAGAAATCTGTGTATCATGTGAGGTGGTGTGTGGAGTGAAGAGAAGACGAAAGGGGGTGCAAGGAACAGCATGGTGGAGTGTACAGGTGAGACAAGCTGTTATGTAAAGGAAGAAAGCTTTATAGTGACTGGATGGGACGCAGAGGCGTGGAGGAAGTTGAGAGAAGGATGGGAGAGTTATATGTAGAGAGGAAGAGAGAGAGATGAAATGATTAGTTAGAGAGAGCAAGAAGAAAGTGGATGAGGAATTTGTAAGGAATTTGAATGTAGAGTGGATGGAATGTAAGAAAATGTTCTGGAGAGAGGTTAAGACAATAAGACGAAGTGATAAATTAGTTGGGGAGTGAAAGATAAAAATGGTAGATTGCTAGTAGAGAAGGGAGAAAAAGTGAGCAGAGGGAGAGAACACTCTCAGGAACTGTTAAACATGGCTAATGAAAGTGATGCGATGATAAGTGGCTGAGGAATGGCTGGGAGAAAGAGAAAGGTGAGAAGACAGGAAGAAACCAGTAGGATGGAAGTAGTGGATCTAATGAAGAAAGCCAAAATGGGGAAACCCCAAGAATAGATGGAGTGTGTGATGAAATTTGGAAGAATGGCGGGAGGGGAAGAATGTAGTAGAATGGATATGGAAGATGTGCAGATTGGCCTGGGAGGAAGGTAGAGTCCCGGAGGTTTGGAAGTCAGGTGAAATTATTCACCTGTACAAAGCAAAGGGGGAAAAAGAAGCATATGGTAATTGCAGGGGCATTTTGTCTTCTTAGTGTAATAGAAGAAGTGTATGGTGGGATACTTATTGACAGAGTTACGGAAATAACAGAGGAATTACTTTCAGAAGAACAGGGAGGTTTTAGGAAGGGAAGAGGTTGTGTAAATCAGGAATTGACTCTTATTTCTTTAGTGGAAAAGTTTCCAGAGAAGGGAAAGAAGTTCTATGCGACCTTCATGGATTTGGAGAAAGCATATGACGAGGTGGATAGACATGGAATGTGGAAAATATTAAGAACATATGGAGCAAATGGGAAGTTGTTGAATGCCATGAAGGGTATGTTTGAGGGGGCTAAGGCTGCAGTGTGCGTGGATAGTGAACTGAGAACATTTTTCTGTCTCATTGTTGGATTGAAACAGGGATGTTTCATGTCATGTATATGGATGGGATTATAAAAGAGATACAAAGTAGGGCCATGGATGCTTTAGCATCCCTAATGAATGAGGGCAGCGTTTGGAAACTCCCTATACTGTTGTTTACAAATGATACTGTATTGTTAAGTGAAGATGAAGGGGAACTGCAAGGCTTGGTGAATGAGTTTGGAAATGTGTGTAAAAAATGGAATCTAAAGGTGAATGTAGGGAGGAGTAAATTAAGTGATATGAAGTCACTGGTTGTACTGTTACGTTGGATTATGAGGATACGGAAAATGTACGGTAAGTGCGTTTAAGTACTTGGGTGGTGTGATGAGTAAGGGTGAAAGTTTGGTGGGTGAAGTGCTTGAAAGGGTACAACAAGGAAGAAAGGTTGCTATTTTTTTTTTTAGATCTGATATTCATTCTTAGATCTTTAGTAGAAAAGTTTCTAGAGAAGGGAAAGAAGTTGTATGCGGCTTTCATGGATTTGGAGAAAGCATATGACAGGGTGGATAGACAAGGATTGGGGAAAGTGTTAAGAATAAGTGGAGTACATGGGAAGTTGTTGAATGCTGTGAAGAGTATGTACGATGGTGCGAAGGCTTCAGTGCGTGTGGATGGTGAACTAAGTGAATTTTTCTCTTTGAATGTTCAATTGAAACAGGGATGTGTCATGTCTCCATTGTTGTTCAATCTGTACATGGATGGGGTAATAAAAGAGGTACAAGGTAGGGGAGTGGATGTTGGAGTGGCCCTGGTGAGAGAGGATAGTGTTTGGAAACTCCCTGTACTGTTGTTTGCAGATGATACTGTGTTGTTGAGTGAAGACGAAGGGGAGCTGCAAGGCTTGGTGGATGAGTTTGGGACAGTGTGTAAGAAACGAAATCTAAAGGTGAATGTAGGGAAGAGTAAAGTGATGGTCTTTGAGAGAGGTGAAGTCAGTGAATGTACAGCGAGGTTGGATGGTGAGGAATTGGAAAATGTGAGTACGTTTAAGTACTTGGGTAGTGTGATGAGTAAGGATGGAGGTTTGGAGGGTGAAGTGCTTGAAAGGGTACAACGGGGAAGAAAGGTTGCTGGTTCTTTGAAAGCAGTGATAAGAAACAGGGAAGTGAGCATGGAAGTGAAAAAGTTACTACATGACAGTATTGTGATACCAACTCTAACGTATGGAAGTGAAGCTTGGACGTTGTTGGAAGGACACAAGTCAAGAGTGAGAGCATTGGAAATGAGTTATTTAAGAGGAGCCTGTGGAGTCACATGGAGTGACAGGCTGACAAATGAGGATATAAAGGAGCGTTGTGGTGTAGATGTGGATGTGATAGGAAGCGTTATGAGGAGCACACTGAGGTTGTTTGGCCATGTGGAGAGG